>NC_077233.1:100199644-100546648 GCF_027887165.1 Monodelphis domestica
GCAGCATGAGGGTTGCAGTTTGGTCACTCAGTCTCTAAATGGTTCGCTATCACTGGTGCATATGGCTAGGTAGTATCTGTAGCTAGATCTGAAGCCAAGACATCCCATCTCCAGGCCTGCCTCTCAATCCACTGAGTCACCTAATTGAACCCACAACTTAGTCTTAAAAAGAAGTCTAGAGAAAGCAGTGAAAAATGTAGGGAATTGCCCAGGGTCACATACTCACTATGTCTAAGAAGTGGGACTTTAACCCAGGACTCTTTGGCTTCAAGGACACTGACTTCTCTCCATTATATGTCATGTTGACTCTCCTAAGTGCTTAAGTATATACAAAATAAATACAAGGTAATGTTGGAAGAAAGGCGCTAGCAGCTGGGGAATCCAAGAAATATCTCATGTAGAAAGAAGATGACACTTGCTGAAAGAAGACATAGTCCCTTCCCGCTGAGAATTCAGCATTTGACAAAGGGAATGACCTAAACAGATAATTATAATACAAAATACACTGATACATATGCAAGAGGAATAGAACTATTGCGCAATGCATGTCTAAAAGGGAAACATTTTCTAGCTGTGGAAGCCAGAAAGGTTTCATGGAGATGGTGACATTTGAGTTGTTCAACCATTCCTGTAAATCTACCAATACCGTTTCTTAAGTACTTACTGTGTGGGAGGCACTGTGCTAAGCGCCAGGGATTAAAAAAAAAGGGTTCCAGGGGAACAACATGTACATAACTATGTGCCTACCAAAGACAAAGAGTATTTGGCAGGTAATTTCAGGAGGAAAGGCACTGGCAGGTCTGAGGACTGGGAAAGGCCCCCTAAATAGAAGATTGGATTTAAGCTGAACCTTAAAGGAAGACCAGGAAGCTAATAGGTGGAGTTAAGGAGATAGGGTATTCCAGGCATGGATGATAGCCAATGCAAATACATGAAGACAGTAGATTAAATCTTTTGGCAGGGGAGGAGTCCACAGGCCAATATGATTGATCTGTAGCGTGAGGAAGTAATTTATAAAAAGTCTGGAAAAATACGAAGGGCCCAAGTTGGGAAGAGCCCTAATTGCCAATCAGAGAAATTTAGAATTGATTGGAGTGGGGATGGGGGGCAGAAGAGGGTAATAGGGAGCCAACAGAGTTCATTGAGTAGGGGAAAGGCAAGACATAATCAGATCTATACTTTAGCTGTTTTGTCAGTTGAGTGGAGGATGGATTGAAGTGGGGAGCCTTGAGGCTTTGTTTTATTTTGTGATTATTTTGTTAAATAATATAATTGAATTGATATTTTTAGTTCTTATATCACCTATTATATCCTTCTACTTGCCCCTTCCCTTATAATAAAAAGTTTTAAAAAGGAAGGGGGAAAAAGTTCAGCAAAATTAACATTATCAAAAAAGGCTGATGCATATGTAGAGCTCCACACCTATGGACCCCTACTTCTACAAGGAATTGGGTCCAACCTTGGTCAATGAAAATTTCACAGGATTCATTTCTAGTTGTTTGGTTTCCTGGGAAAGGTAGGTGATATAACAATAGATTTCAATAATTTTTTAGAAGTGCTTTCCTAGACATATATAAGGATATGAAAAAAATGCTCTAAATCACTACTGATTAGAGAAATGCAAACCAAACAATTCTGAGACATCATCTCATACCCATCAGTTTGGCTAAAATGACAAAAGGGCAAAATGACAAATGTTGGAAGAGATGTGGAAAAATGGACACACTAATACACTGTTGGTAGAGCTGTGAACTGATCCAACCCTTTTGGAGTATGATTTGGAATTATATCCAGAGAGTTATAAAATGGCATATCCCCATAGATCCAGCAATACTATTGCTGGGTCTATTTTCCAAGGAGATCAGGGGAAAAAGGAAAGAATTTACGTGTTCCAAAACATTCACAGCAGCTCTCCTTGTAGTGGCAAAGAATTGGAAATTGAGGGAATGCCCATCATTTGGGAAATGGTCAAACAAATTATGGTATACAATTGTAATAGAATACTTACTGTGCCATAAGAAATGATGAGAAAGAAGACCAGTTTAAAAACAAACAAACTTGGAAAGAACTACATCGAGTAACAACTAGTGAAATGAGTAGAACCAAAAGAATATCATACACAGCTACAGAGCTGATACTGAAAGAAGAAATTGTGAATATTCTCTTCAGAGAAAGAACCGAAAGATGGAAACATGAAAAACTTAATTTTTATGAACAAGTCTGCCTCCCAGATGATACCTTCTGTGATGGAGGGAGAGTGAAGAGGATTTGGGATACTTGTGTATAAATTCTATTAAAAACAAAACAAACTAAAGAAAGTGTTTTTCTAACAGCAACCTTATGTGGATGATGTAAAAACTTCCATTTTATAGACAGGGAAGCTGAGGCATAGGGAAGTTGTGTTCACATTCAAAGAGCTGGTAGGTGAGAGAGCTGCTACTTCACTCCTGGCGAATGACTTCATTCTAGCACTTTTCCACAGTGACCCAGGGCTCATTTCCCTCATGAGCAATGTTTACAGCCCAGTTCTTCTTAATTTTTTTTTTGGCATTCCCCCTCTAGAGTTTGATGAGCTCCCTTCTGATTCTCTAAGAAGGTAGCAGAAAGCCTAAGCATTGCTCTACTTTCTGAAGCGTTCAGCGTGTCCCACTTCTGTCTCTCCAGCTGCTAGACCTTTGCCCTTCTTTGCTCTTACTCTCTGCCTGAGGAGGAAAGCAACCACAACTTCTCTTCCAACCCTGGCAGGAAGCCTGTCTGACCCAACGTTTTGCTGGGCCCCCAGGAGTTAAAGATCAGACTTGTTAATCTGATTTCTCTCTTCAGTACTTAGCAACTAATTGGTTTCTATTGGAAACCATTCCAATTAATGAGATTTAAAGTGACAGTGATGCTTATAACTGGATAGAAACTGAACAGAAAATTACTGGTCTCGTTTATTTCTGGTCCAAACCTATCACTTCAATGGTGTATGCAATTCCTGGTGAGGAGATTCCCTATAGCGGTGCAGATTGCCAATATTTCTGCAATTTAGAGTCTTGGAGAGTTGCCTGGAGGCACTGAAAGCTCGAGTGACTTTATTCTAGCATCACAAAACCAGTATAGGTCAGAGGTGAGACTTGGACCCAAGTCTCAGTTTGCTACCCAAGAGTCTTTGCTTTCTTTCTTAATATTAGTCTATTATAAAGGCTATGTTACACACCCATAAATTGGCCAAGATGACAAAAGATGAAAATAATCAATGATGGAAAGACTGTGAAAGATGGATATGTTGATATACTGTTGTTGGTATTGCGTAGCGGTCCAGTTATTCTGGAAAACAATTTGGAATTAGGCTAAGAAAATGACTAAAAGTCTACATCCTTTGACCCAGAGATCCCACTGCTATGTATATATCCCAAAGATGTAAGTGACAAAGAGGTCCCATCCACACCAAAATATTTATGGTGATACTTTTTTTTTTAAACCCTTCCTTTCTAGGCATCATTTCCAAGCCAGATGAATGGTAAGGGTTAGGAACCTGGAGTTAAGTGACTTGCCCAAAGTCACATTGCTAAAAAGTATTGGAAGTCAGATTTTAGCTCAAGACCTCCCATTTCCAGATCTGGCTCTCAATCCACTGAGCCACCTCACTGGCCCTAGTGATACTTTTTGTAGTAGCAAATAACTGAAACAAAGTAGATGACCATCATTTGGGGAATAGTTAAACAAGTTACAATTTATAAATGTAATGGAACATTATTTTTTGTATGAAATGATGAATACGGAGAAGTATAGGAAGATTTATCAGAACTGATACAAAGTAGAATCAGAAAAACAATATCCACAAAGACTACAATAATGTTAAGTGGAATGAACAATAATATAAAACAATTAAAATTGATTGTGGTGAGATTATAATGAGCAAGATTAGCCCCCAAAAAAGAGAAATAAAGTTAGTTCTTTCCCATCTTTGGAGAAATGGAGGTCTATGAGTACAGAATATTACATATAATGTTGAGATTGGTTAGTTTGTTTTTTAAACTCTTACCTCTGTCTCAGAATTGATACTAAGTATTGGTTCTAAGGCAGAAAAATGGTAGATGCTAGACAATTGGAGTTAAGTGATTTGCCCTCGGGCACACAGCTAGGAAGTATCAGAGGTCAAATTTGAAACCAGGACTCCCATCTCCAGGCATAGTATTCTATCTTGAAGCCACCTAGCTCCCCCAAACTAAACTTTTCCCCCTCTTTTTAAATTCTTTGTTTTAAGCAATAGTTCTCCGAACATGAAGTAGTAAACATACAGAAAGTTAGAGGTAATGTAAAAACAAAAAATAGCAAAAATCAATTGACTCACTAGGAAGAAGACATTCTTTGAGTTAGGGAGAGGCAAGTATTCATGTGTTTATTTCAGGAGACAAAAGCACAGCTAATCAGAATAATAATTCTTATTTTATAGCAATTACACGTTTACAAACAATGTGGCATAGAGGACAATTTTTTGATAGCAAGGATTGAGAGGTGGGGATGGGTCCAGAACTGTGATTTCATCAGTGTAATAGTGTAGATACTCTCTCCACTAGTGAATAATGTGTCTGTAACTTAGTCTTAGAGAGTTGACCAGAGCATCAAGAGATTAAGAGACTTGCCCCTTCAATAAATGTATGTGTACATGTATATATATTTATGAAGTAACCTTAGATAAGTCATTCAGGCAGAATCTAAGTTTTTGAGGGTAGAAATGTTTTATTTTTGGCTTTGTACCCTTAGAGTCTTGTACATAGTAGGTGCTTAATAAATATTTTTGAATGAAATTTAAAAAACAACAAAGAGACTTGCCCCTTGTTATACAGACAATATGGGTCAGAGGCAACTTTTGAAACCAGGTCTACCTGACTCCACTCTAGTTTTGACATTCCTATATTACTGATGGAGGAAGCAGATTTATAATAGTTAAGTGACTTATTTTTCCAATCTAGATTTTTTTTGGTGGAGTTCTTAAACTATAAGTTTGTTGATATGATGTGAAATTGGAATCTGTTACCCTAAAAACTATGATTCCCAGGAGCCCACTTACTTCCTGTTGTTATGTGCTGACATAGACAGGAGATAAATTGGGTAGAGTTCCTTTCCATTGGTGGTTTTGGTGGAGCAGGGATTTTTGAGCAGGTAGATAAACTTAGTCACGTGGTTCTATTTTGTCAGATAATTAACTTTATAAAAATAATACTTGAAGTATTAGATATTAATTTAACTCTTACAATGAGAAATTACTAGTGTAAGAACTTCTTCAATTGATCGAGGTCAGGAAATAGTACATTCTAGGTATAAAGATTTTTCTGGAGCACTAAGAGTTTATGTGAGTTATTCAAAGTAACACAGCTAATAAGTGCTGGAGGTTAGATTTTCTCAACCCCTCTTAATTCTAGTGCCTTCCCTCTGTTATTTCCTTTTTATCCTATATATAGCTTATTTATATATACTTGTTTACATGCTGTCTCTCCCATTAGATTGTGAGCTTCTTGAAGGTAGGGATTGTCTTTTTGCCTCTTTCTGTATTCCCATTGCTTAGCACAGTGCCTGGCACATAGTAGGTACTTAATAAATATTTATTGATTATTTGATTGGCTTAATCCCAGGTCATCAGGCCTCCAAGCCTGGCCTTCTGTCTTCTAAATTAGGCTGTTTCTCATCCAAGTTCATATAGTTCTTAAATATCAAAGTCAGGATTTCAACTCTTGTCTTCTAGCTCTATCCTGAGTGGATTTTTTTAACCCCTTTCCTTCCATCTTAGAACCAATACTATGTATTGGTTACAAGGCAGAAGAGCAGTAAGGGTGAGGCAATGGAAGTTAAGTGACTTGCCCAGGGTCACACAGCCAGGAAGTGTCTGAGGCCAGAATTGAACCTAGGACTCCCATCTCTAGGCCTGACTCTCAATCCACTGAGCTACCTAGCTGCCCCCTACCCAGTGGATTTCTAAAAGTAATTTTAGTGAGCCAATAACAGAAGTGATAACATTGGACTCCTATGATGGGGTTAATGATGGGGTCCATGATGGGGTTAATAAGCCAGCGATCTTTGAACTATTTTCTCTGAGACCCCAGGTTCCAAAGGTAACTTTTTGACCTCTTGGTAGTAAAGTATTGCCATGGCAGCCGGATTTAATTTGTGTCTTGTTCTTCATCCCAAGCTTGATTCTGATGATTCTGATGCTAAAGCAGGATCTAAGTGTTTCCAGTGCTTGAAAAATAACCTTTAACAAATTAATTCCAAGAGTAGGCTATTCAAACTTCATACTTCTCCTTTGAGTCATAGCTGCCACACACTGGGTAGTTAATAGCACTATTATCCAGGCCATTCATCTAGCAAATAAGAAAGAGTTTTGCTGCCACTCTGAGGAATTAGGATCTTGGACGAATTTCCTTAGAAAAAAAATTGCAGTTGTGTATAACTTAAATTTCTTTAATTGCACTGCCCTTTCAGCAATCAGCAATCTTGCATTAAGCACCCACAATCCAATCTAATAAACATTTATTAATTGCCTGCCATGTGCCAGGCACATGTGCTAAGCTCTAGGAATACAATGAATAAAGACAAACCCTGCTGTCAAGGAGCTTACAATCTAATAGTGAAAGACAAGAGGCAAAAGGAAGCAGGTAAGCAGATGGGGAACAGGGGGAGGAGACAGGAGACCTCATTTCTTAGAATTGAAACCAGGCAGAACAACAGATGCAAAGTGGGGTGAACTGAGAGTCCAGTTTCTTCCTTCTATAAAAGAAGGCATTAGGAGGAGTTTGGTACTCTGCCCTCCAATCAGAAGGAGGGGAGGCTGAGGGAAGTGCTGTTATTCAACTTGATTAACCTCTTGGTAGTAAGATTAGAGGAGATGAAATTATCCTGGAAGGGGCATCTTCTTAAGTGGAGTTGAAACTAGGTAGAGGAGCAGATACAGAGTCCTACCACTGTCCTTTGTGCTGAGGATAGAAAAACAATGAATGAGACATGGCCCACAAGAAATTTACATTCAGTCCAGGGAAATAATGGATATGACATCTAAAAGCATTTGCAAAATATGGACAAAATGAAATAAATTCAGAATCTGCAAGAATACTTGCAGATAATAGGCCAAGAAGAGAATCAAGAAAGGAAGAGCTTTGAGAAGCCTAGAGATTCTAAGGCCCATAGGAAAAGAGAGAGTGCATTCCAGGCACCGGAGATAGCCTGTCCTAAGGCATGAGGATGGAAAACAGAGCATTGTGTGTGAGGAACAGCAAAAGGAACAGTTTGGTTGTACAACAGAGTGTGGAAAAGAGTGTAATACAACAAGAAGCTTGGATAGTGAGGTTGGAGCCAGGTTGTAAATGGCTTTCAGAGGAATTTTCATTTTATCATGGAGATAATAAGGAGCCCCTTGAGTTAACTGACCAAGGTGGTGAACAGTACTTATGCTAAAAGGAATCATTTATAGGCGAACAAATGCCAGCCCTGGAATCACAGGTTTCAAAACCAGAAGGGACCTAAGAGATCACCTAGTCCAGTGCCCTCACTTTATAGATGAGAAAACAAAGGCCCAGAGAGGTAAAATGCAGTAATGTGCTGATAAATGTTTAAAAACCAGCTCTTGAGGGAGGGGGAAGATTTACACATGACATTTAAAAAAAAAAAACCTTACCTTCTGTCATAGAATCAATATTAAATATTGGTTCCCAGGCAGAAAATCAATAAGGGCTAGGCACTTGGGGTTAAGTGACTTGCCCAGGGTCATATAGTTAGGAAAAATATGAGGTCAAATTTGAACCCAGGGCCTCCCATCTCCAGACCTGATGTTTAGCTGCCCCTCACACTTAAATTTTTTAATTTGCATTATTAACATTTTCTCCATTGCTTTCTTAAGTCTAGACAATTAAGAAAAGAATAAACCAAATCTTGATTTATAGTGTTTGCCAATTTCCAAGGTATAAAGGATCACACTGAAAATTTGGCAAAAATTAACAGTACCAGCCAGTTCCAGTGCACCTGAGTCAGTGATTCATCCAGATTCACACAGGCAGCAAACATCAGAATGATGAGGATTTGAACTCTGGTCCTTTACTCCAAATAGAGTATTCTTTCTACCACACCAGAATCAGAAGTCTTAGGTTTGTGGCCCAACTCTAACAGTCCCTCAGTATATGACAGAAGACATATTACTCTTATTACTTTACCATGCTGGACCTCATTCTCTCAGTCATTAAGTAAAGATGATCAAAATGATAAAACCTACCTGTCAGGATTATTGTGAGCAAAACATTCTGTAAATCTCAAAGCACCATAGAAATGTGAGCTGCTGTAAATAATTTGATACTTTGGTGCTCTGTAGTCTCCTCAATATGGGCATTCTCTCCAGCCATAACCTATTCATCCCTGGCCATTTCATCATCATCATTTAGCATTTATAGAGTACTTCAATGTTTGCAAATCATTTTAAAAATATCATCCCTGGGGGCAGCTGGGTAGCTCAGTGGACTGAGAGCCAGGCCTAGAGATGGGAGGTCCTAGGTTCAAATCTGGCCTCAGACACTTCCCAGCTGTGTGACCCTAGGCAAGTCACTTGACCCCCATTGCCTAGCCCTTACCACTCTTCTGCCTTGGAGCCAGTACACAGTATTGACTCCAAGATGGAAGGTAAGTGTTTTAAAAAAATATATATCATCCCATTTTATCCTCCCAACAATTCTGGGAGACAGCTGCTATTATTATTCCCATTTTACAGATGAGGAAACTGAAGCATACAATGGTGAAGTGACTTGCCCAGACATTTTTGTTGTTGTTCAGACATTTTTTTAGTCATGTCTGACTCTTCATGATCCCTTTTGAGGGTTTCCTTGGCAAAGACAGTGGACTGGTTTGCCATTTCCTTCTCCAACTCATTTTCCAGATAAGGAAACTGAGACAGGATTAAGCGACTTGCCCAGAGTTACACAGCTAGTAAATGTCTGAGGCCAGATTTTAACTCAGAAAGGTGAGCCCTCCTGACTCCTGGCTGGTATTCTATCCCTTCCTGGCCAGGTCCTCTATCCACTGTACCACCTAACTCCAGGATTACACAGCAGGTTAAGCTCCTGAAGCTGGCTTTGAACTCAGATCTTTTGACTTCAGGATTCTATAAAGAGCACCATGTGGTATATATTATGTTGACTCTGGCTACATTGTGAATGTAGGTTTTGAATTCAGCCTCTATCCTAATCATTCTTTCTGACTTTCAGTTCCGGAACCCCAAAACATCTCTTCGAATACGTTTATCTGACCTCCTGACTCACCTGCAGAGGAAAGGTGAAAGAGACTGCCAAGAATTCTACAGGGCTCTGTACATCAATGCCCAACATCTGTACGGCAGCCTGCCAAGCAGGAAGGCCATGAGTAAGTTTAAGCCATCGAAGTTGAATTTAGCTGCTACCATGTTTCGAACATTTACATTTAGCTTAAGAACTATGTGTAGTTTTTTTTAACCTGTTTACTTGCCATTGTTGCAAATCCACTTATTTTTTAATTCCCTGGATGTCAAAGCAGCCAAAAGAGATATTTCTTTTGACTTGACCTGCTTGCCCTGTTGCCCTCCTGTGGATGCTTTGTATATAAGCCATCTGTCTTCTCCACGGTGCTTCTGGGAGGGATAAATGCAGGAGTCACATTGGAAGAAATTCTAGGTTTGGAACAAGCTAAGAGAATTCAGGTTGTTTGGAGTTTAGTATTTGAGTTGACTGATGAGAATCAGGAACTAGGAGGTATTAGGTCTGTGCTTTGGGGTCTAGCGTGCTTAATTTAACATTGGTCCATGGTACTCTGAAGTGAAAAGGTAGCTGAGTCCTGTCTAGTTTCCTTTTTAATGTTGAGAATTCCTTTTCAGTTAATTCTGGGTAGAATTTAATGACATAAAGGAAACATCTGGATCACTCTTTACATGTAAAAATATCATGAGGAAACAGACAACCTGGTATACTATATATAGTATGCTATATATAAACACACTCATGCGCATACACACATATACATATGAACGGGAGATCTAGCAGTACAAAAATATTTCCTTAGCTCTGCAGTTATAATATCCCTGATGAGGGGCCTAAGAGATCCCTGAGCTGTGGCTGATCCTATATAAGAATCCTACCTACAGCATTCCTACATAGTTATCTATTCTCATAGTTAAACCTATTGCTTCCCTTGTTCCAACATCTTTGCTATGTCATGAGTTAATGGTTAGCATTTAAATAGCTCTTTAAGTTTGCAAAGCACTTTACAAATATTTATTTGGTCCTCAGAACAATTCTGGGGGATAGGTGCTATTCTTATTCTCTTTTCACTGATGAGGAAACTGAGGCAGGGAGAAGTTAAATGACTTGCTCAGGGTCACACATCTTCGGAGGCTGGATCTGAACTCAGATCTTCCTGACTCTAGGCTCAGCACTCTATCCACTGAACCACCTTGTTGCTCAGCTACAAATCCAAAAAGGGTCCAGCACTGTGTTCAACAGTGCGTATCACACAACCGTGTGAATATAGTCCCAGGGCCAATAAGACATCACTACATCAGCCTAATTATATTCCTGGAATATCATACCACTGAGACAACTCATGTCACTGCTGTTGTCTGAAGTATAGAGTGTAACCCACGGGGCTGTTTTTCAGGTTCTTCACCTAGAGCGACAACCTCCTGCACCGGGAGGGTGCGACACCTTACATTCCATCTTACTTCTTTTCCCCCAGTGTTATTCATTTAAGAAATGAGCTTCCGAACTACCTAGAGGGGTACAGGAGAAAAAACACTATCCATATCCAGAGGAAAAACTATGGGAGTAAAACACTAAAGAAAACAACTGCTTAATGACATAGGTCGAAGAAGATATGAATGGGGAAATAGACTCCAAATGAACATCCTATTGCAAATACCAACAACCTGGAAAGAGGTTCTGATCAAGAACACAGGCAATACCCAGTCAAACTACGCATTGGCTATGGGAGGGGTGGGGGAGGGGAGGGAGGGAAATAAAATGATTTTTGTAACCAAGGAACAATTTTTGAAATTAAAATTTTTAATTAAAAAAAAAAGAAATGAGCTTCTGGAAGGAGATAGGAGAACCTTGGTATACTGGGGCTCTGTAAGAACTGATGAGGCCTTAACTGATCCACTCTGAGGTCATTCCAAGCAATGCCCAAGCGGGTAACAGAACATGATTTAATTCCTCTTTGCCGTAAACACAGCTTATCTCACTTTACTTTAGGGATAAGTATAGGGACTGGACCTGTGATTTCACTGGTGTAAGGAATCCCTGGATGAAGAAACTCCCTCTCCCAATACAGACTGGCCCTTTCTTTGCAATTTTTTCTACAGGGTGACCAGAGCTACCTCTCAGATCACCTTGTAGACATTTTTCTCCCTTTTTACAGACAACGAAACTGAAGAGATGTAGGCTGGGGGGACAGTTATGGAGGACTTTAAATGCTGGGTTAAGGAGTTCAGACTAGGTTATAAGCAACAGGGAGATATTGAAGATTTTTGAGCAGGAGAATGATATAATTATAGTGGCACTATAGGGAAGGTAACGATGTTTTTTGTGAAAGATAAATTATATATGGAGAAACTGAATGCAGGGAGACCAGTTTAGGATCTGTTAAAGTAAGCCAAGTGTAAAACAATAAGGGTCTGAGCTACAGTGGTGATGGTAAGAGTGGAAAATATGAAACTAATGGCAGAGAAAGGGCAAACGATTTGGTGACTAGACATGGTGGATGAGGGGAAGGATGAGTCAAAGATGACTGAGATTCTAAGGCTGGGAAAGAAGGGGAAATCGTGTTGCCATTAATAGAAATGAGGAAGTAGGAAAGAGGAGTGAAGATTTGGGGAAAGAAAATAGAAGTTCTTTCTTAGATGTGTAACCTTAGAAATGTGGATCAAGCTGGTGGAAATAGGAGATTAGAGCTCAATAGGGAGATCAGACCTAGAGAGACAATAGGAAGAGTCATCTGCATGGTTGGGTATTATCATGAAATAATCAAATGAAATAACAGATTTTGTGGGTCAGTTTGCAGATCTTAGGTGCTTGCTATGAGGAGGAAGAGGAGGAAGAAATTCCTTAAAGAGAGTAGAGAGATGAATCTTCTGGACATCTCCAAACTTGGAAATTGAGCAAATGGCAACTGATGTTAATAATGATCCAAGAGCACTTAAAGGCCCATGCAATTGTAGTAGTATGTTTTATTAAGTCTTCTGATTCTTTGAAGGTCAATAACGTTCCTATAATTGACCAAAAAATAAAAGGGAATGAGACTCCTGTGCTATGGCAATTTGGGAGGGCAGTGGAAACATAGCTAGCCCTAGAATCAGAAGACATGAGTTCAAATGCATCCTCAGATACCTACAGTATGACCCTGCATGTAGCATTTCATCTCTGCCTCAGTTTTCTCAATTGTAAAATGGGAATAATAATGGCACCTGCCTCCCAGGGTAATTGTAAAGATAAAATGATATTCATAAAGTGCTTTGCAAAACTTAAAGAGCTATAAATACTGGTTGTCATGATTATCATTGTTATTAGACTAGATGACATAGTGGAAACCATTCTGGATTTGTTATCAGAGAACCTGGGTTCAAGTATTGGCGCTGTTGCTTACTCCCTTTATGCCCTCGGAAGGCCTCTGGTTCTCTGTTTTGGCCTCCATAAAATGAGGGAATTGGACAAGATGGTCCCTAAGAGCTCTTCTCATCCCTTAAAATCCTTAGCCTCATTCAGAGCTCATTTCAGGTGCTCCCTTCTGTGGGAAACCTTTTTTATTCCCCCTAGTTATTAATACTCCCTTCCTCCCTAAATTATCTTACATTTACTTCTCCAGGTAAATGTTGTAGTGTAGCATCCCCAGCAGAACATTAGTTACTTCAGCAAGAACTGATAAGATCATAGATTGAAAGCTAGAAGGGCTCTTAGAAGCCATTGAGTCCAACTCTCTCATTTTACCAATGAAGACACTGTGGCACAGAGATTAAATGACTTGCCTAGGGTCACACAGCTAAGAAGCATCTGAGAACCCATCCATGACACCATGCTGCCTCTCATTTTGCCTTTATATCCCCAGGGCCTTGCACATGTAGTAGGCACTTAATGCTTATTGAATTGATATTCAGCTCTAGATTCTATGATTCTTTATGTTTATACTGTCTTAGATTTTATTCTTTCTGGAAGTCTATCTACTTGGCATCATAATGGAAGCTAGAAAAGGATATCTGAGCATTGAGTCTAAGTTTGTGGATACAAAAGATCCGGGTTCAACCTGGAACCAAGGGATAGACCTTGTATAGATTACTCTGGTATGAAGATATCTTGGGGGGGAATAAATTTTATTTTATGCCTGACTGACTTAGCATATAGTATGCTGAAAAGAGGCTTCATGGAGAGAATAAGAAATGTAATGACAGTGGCCCCAAGAAGAGAAACCTTTTCTCTCCTCCCCAGTAGGAGGGGGGGGAACCTACTGCAAAAACCATGGCGAGAGAACTTTGAACCCACTAAGTCACCTGAGCTCTACTTCTAATTGGAAAGTTAGTTTGTTTATAGCTCTCAGCATTAAGAGTGTCAGAGAAAAAGAGTTCCTTTTTTCATTTTGCGCATTATAAAAAGAGGAGAACCTTACAATTAAAACTTTTACCTTCAAATTTTATTAGCATGAAATTTTTTTTTATTTGTGAACTGAGGCAATTGTTTTTAAAGGCTTTCTAATTAGAAGTCAATTAGGAAGAAAACTGAAGTTAAAAGTGATGAATTTTAATTGACAATATACAGTATAAGGTTCCTATAGCCTTAAAAAAAAAACAAAAAAAAAAACTTTACCTTCGGTCTTAGAATTAACCGTGTGTATTGATTCCAAGAAGAAGAGTGTTAAGGGCTAGGCAATCAGGGTTAAGTGACTTGCCCAGGGTCACACAGCTAGGAAGTATCTGAGGCCACATTTGAACCTAGGATCTCCCATCTCTATATCTGACTTTTAATCCACTGAGCCATTTAGCTGTTCCCTGTCTTTTGCGAGCATTTTAAAGTAATTAAAAAGGGGTAGCTGGGTGACTCAGTGGATTGAGAGCCAGGCCTAGAGATGGGAGGTCCTAGATGCAAATGTGGCCTTAGATACTTCCTAGCTGTGTGACCCTGGGCAAGTCACTTGACCCCCATTGCCTAGCCCTTACTGCTCTTCTGCCTTGAAAAAATACACAGTATTGATTCCAAGACAGAAGGTAAGGGTGTTTTTTTAAAAAAAATAAATAAAGTGATTAAAAACTTCTTAATTGAGGATCATAAAATTGTTTTTTTGAGTTTTGTGTGTGTGTGATTTTTGTTTGTTTGGTGAGGCCAAGTCACACATTCATTCCCCTTCTTCTAATTACATGAGCTTCAAAAGGAGAAAGTGACTGTTTTCTCTCCTCAGATTCATCTCTTCAGTGTATAAATGTTGGGGGGGGGAGGAAATAATCTTAGGCCCATTTGATGAATTAGTCCTTTTAATTTTCCCCAATTGGCCAGCTGTTAGGAACAGAGACAATCTCTTGATGGCAAAATGTATTTTAAAATAATACATCATAATGCCAAAGCTTCACAAATATTTCAAATAATGTCAGTGTGCTTCAGGATTCATTCTAGTATGACTTGTTAGAGGATCAAGGGGTTATATTTATCCACTGCAAGTCTTTGATCAGCGTCATTTGGGGAAATATTGCTCCTCAGGGGAGTTTTCACTTCTTCGTGTAAGAGAGCTTCAAAGCCTGTGTCAGCTATAGTCCCAGGAATGTCACTGCAGAGTTAGGCTAAGGGTGGAGTCATGGCAACATGCCTGTTGTTGGAAGATTTGAGAGGTATCTTATCTGCCTCCTTTGAAATACCTGGTATTGGGAGCCTCCTTATGAAGGCTCTCTGCCCTGTAGGGGTGTAAAAATGGAGATTTTGAACCCCAGACTTCAATCCCCAGAAGTTGTTGGTATTTCCCAGAATTCCCTATAATCTCACCTGAGTCCCCAGGTTGGCGAGATCACAATTGGTATTTAACTGGCAGTGACTCCTCCCACACTCTCTTCTCTGCCATTGCAATGATGTAATAAATTTAGTGGTAAACTAAGCTCTGGGATTTTGAATGGGCTAATCAGCCATGGGCATGTGGTTTTTATTTTGTATCCTTGATTTCTAATAATCCTTAATAAACCTCATAAAATATATTTTTATTACTAGAAACATAATTTAATTTTTACAGGGGCCTGTCCAAGAGAGAAAAAAGGAAGGCTTATCTGTTCTCCTCTGGATTCTGTACCCCACCAGAGCCCATGTTCATACCCTGTTCAAACAGAAAAATCTCTTAAACAGGGTCAGTGTCTTCTGGAGGGGACTGACTACAACCTTCTGGCCCCATTGGTGAAGGGCTGGGTTGGAGAGAGAATTGGTAGTCTGTATCCTCCTGTGATGGATGAACCTGGAGAGAGGTTGGCTTATTCGAGGTCTATAAGTCCATAGTTCAAAGAATCAGATTTCCTCAATGGATTAAGACCAACAAAACCAACTAGAAATCTTTTGCCAGTAACGCCAGTAGGGTGTATAATCGATTCCATTGTAGGGAATTATTTGACATGTGCTTTCTGTAAAGAGTTTCTACCCATTTCTTCTTATTGGAAAATGTGCCAAAAGTGGATTCCAAAACTTTTGGACAGTTGATTTGTACAAAAACACTATGGGCAGAATCCAGGTGTGGTTACAACAGAAGTTAGAGAGTTTTATAGATGTTCTGTGCAGTGTGGTTGTTTTGATATCATCTGACCAAGCCCCACCTTAAGACAGGCAATTTTTATTTTTCATTTGTTTCAGTCATGTCCAACTTTTCCAACTCCATTTGGGGTTTTCTTGACAAATATACCAGATTGGTTTGTCATTTCCTTCTCAAACTCATTTTATAAGTAAGGGAACTGAAGTAAACAGGATTAAGTGACTTGTCCAGGGTCACACCACTAATAATTATCCATGGCTATATTTGAACTCAAGAAGATTAATCTTCTGACTCCAGGTCTATTACTCTACCTACTGTACTACCTCGCTGCCCAGGATGGGCAATACTAATCTCTATACAATTCTGTTTACTAATGTCTTTTATAATTCTGATTTTCACTTAGGCACAAGCTTGACAAACTACCTTGTCTCCTGGTCTGAGGCTCAGTTTTTTTTTTTTATATTTGCACAGTTATCTATCCATAGGCTCTCTAGCCCATGATCTGGACTCTAAACATTGGAGACAAGGTGCCAAAATGCTTAATTGCTCTAGTGCATTAGGTTGTTTTTCTACTTCCTTTCTGATGAACATGCTTCCTGTTATTTCAGAGTGTTAGAACCTATAGAATGTAAGCTTCTGAAGGGCAGAGACTATTTCATTTTTGTATATGTATTACCTTCAAATAGCATAGTGCTTTATACCTTTTTTTGATCCAGGCCTGGAATTTCGTCTCTGTGGCAGATTCCGAGGGTGGAAACAGACCTCTAAATTTCATATCAATTTACAAATGTCTTGTCTTAAAGAGTTGGCTCAGAAGCACAAAGAAGTTGTGTCACATTCACAGTTGTATATCCAGACAGAATTTGAGCTCAGATCTTCCCGACTCCATCCCTTGTACTATGTTGCTTCTCATCATCTTGCACACATTAGGGACTTAATAAATGTTTTTAAAATTGAATTTTAGCATAATTTTCATTGTAGAGGAGTCCTTAGTTTCGAAATATGAGGAATACAGCAGAAAGGAAAATTCTAGGACTCAACTTTCTTAAAATAATACAAACTTTAAAAAAAAAAGAGAGGGGGTGCAACTGGGTAGCTCAATGGATTGAGAGCCAGGCATAGAGACTGGAGGGACTAGGTTCAAAACTGGCCTCAGACACTTCCCAGCTTTGTGACCCTGGGTAAGTCACTTAACCCCCATTGCCTAGCCCTTACCACTCTTCTGCCTTGGAAACAATACACAGTATTTATTCTAAGACGGAAGGTAAGGGTTTAAAAAAAGCGATTTTTGATTTCATCAATTATACGTAATAACAGATGTCTACAGAAGTTTTCTGAAGTTATATAATCCAAATTGTTTCCCTCCCTTCCCTTCCTCCTCCCTCCTATCACTGATAAGCAATTTGATCTGGGTTATACATGTATTATCATGAAAAACATATAATAGACTTTCTGTACACCTGCACACACACATCAGCATATCACATTATTGATGTATCTTTAAAATGAGAGTTATTCATGTGATGCTTAATCTGCATTGGTAAAGTAATGATTTTCTTTCACTATTGCATAACTTGATACCAAAGTGCATGTTTTGCTTCAAGTTCCAAACTAATGGTTGGTGTATTATTTTATTTCTAGAAACCTCAGATTCCACAGAACTAGACCTTGACAAGGAGAAATATAATCTAAATGACAGGGGTAAATAAAACTATCAGCCCCTTGGAGGGCATCCACTAAGTTCTTCATCTCCATCTACCTCTCCATGTACTTTCTATGGTGCCAGTCACCATGGTGATGGGAAGCTGCTTCTTCTGGGTTTTGATTTATTCCTGAATAACAGGAAACTTCATAATTTTTCACAGCCATCTATATTCTTTGCTTTTCCAGAAAACAAAGCTTTCTCCAAACGGATAAAATATATTCAAAATAGATACTGGGTGGACTTCCTGTGCCTTTTTGGAGGGGATAGAGTAAAACTCTAAACCAGTTAACTAAATTGGGATGTTAATTACATTTTGGAAAAATTAATTCAATAGACCAGCTTATTTCTTTCCCCCCTCCTGTCAGCCCAGCCTCAAATGTTGTCTCATAGTGCGTGAAATGGGCAGCTTCCTTTATTCATCTTGTGGGTTTGGAAGAGGAAGACTGGGAGAGGCAAGAAGGAGGAAGCTGTCTATACTCCACATGTCGCCCACTATCTTCCCCACTTTGGAATATTCCTGTCGTTTGGGTTTGGGTTTGTTCCTACTTTGCTTTTGCATTGCCTAAATAGAAGGGGCCAGATTTTCAGCCAGTTCCATTCTGGCCTTTAAATTTGTGCCCATCACTTTCCCACGCTGAACAATTTCTGTTCAAAAGCTTGCATTTGTACCAGTCTTGTCTCTTGTTCCACTATGAATGTATTTTTCCCCAATAGAAAATGCATGCATGTCTATGACTTCTGAGCCTCATTCTTTCTTGTGATTCAGTCCATACTGACCGTGTGTGATTCTCCATTTTGATTCTTTCTCTCTGTGTAAGGAGAAGGCCATTTCATGCCGGATTAATCCCAAATGACATCTTATTGATGCCTTTCCCTTTCCCTTTCAGGTCCCATGTTTTTTCTTGCTTGTTTCAGTGTGGCAGCAGGACTAGCCTTCTTGATTTATTACTGCTCCCCAGGTAAGATGGAATACTGCAATAAGATTTCTCTCATATTTTATTATGAAACCTTAAAGTCCTATGTAAAGATGAGGCACTGCTACATCACTGTGGCATCCATATATACAAAGTTATGCTGTAGAGCGCATCCAAACAGGCAGTGAGTCATGAAGACACAAAACAGATGGCCAGTTTGCAGGGATCTTGTGCTATCATCCTAGCAGTGAAAGAACCTTCTGGTTTTGCATGGTATTCACAGGACACAGAATCAGTGCCAAAAGAGCCCCCTAGTCTAGACCTTTGCAGTAAGGCACAAAGGACAACCTATGCACCAGCCAAATGAAACCCTTAGAATGGCTCCCCCATAACACTTGGGCTACAGAAATGCAATGTCCTCATCCTTTTAAATTCTCCTTTGTCTATCAATAATGTAGAAATAAGTCTTGATCAATGACAGATATAAAACCCAGTGGAATTGCACGTTGTCTATGGGAGGGTGTTGGGGGAAGGGAGGGAAAGAACATGAATCATGAAACCATGGAAAAATATTCTAAATTAAAATTTTCCAAATTAAAAAAAAATTCTAGTTTGTCAAGTCCCTCTTGTTTTCCTTGCTCCACATATAGTCCTCCCTATAGTTTCCTCACTCCCTAATAGTCAGTCTCTAGAAATGTGGCCCAAACCCACAGGTATGAAGATTGGGAGATCAGAAGGTCAAAAGATATCAGAATGGAAAGGTGACCTTCAGGACAAACACAGTCAGGCTGGTGATGGGCTCTAGCCTCCTTTATTGTTTAGTGCTGGACCAGGGTCATCGCTTCAATGGGAACTCACCCAGCAAAGCTGCTTGCAAAACAACATGCACAAAACTAAAAATAGCCTTCATCTCATTTTCTGAGATGAAATGAAATTTTGGCATGATTTAGATAAGTGAATCAGAGCTTGAGACTTGATGAGATGAAGCAATGCTTTCCTCTTTCCCTAATGACATCTCTGTACATTGCAGGGTTCGCCAGGTATCTCTAGTACCACTGCTGGTGGTAGGTGTGTATGCAGATCCTGTAGGGAGGAGTGCTGACTTCTTTTTAAAACCTAAGAAAAAATATTGCTATCTTTTACTTCTATTTCACCTTCCGTTCCCAATATCTCCCTTGTCCCTTTCCTCCCAAGAGAGACATCTCTTTTAACTGGGATAAAGTGGGGTGGGAAACAGTTTAATAAAACTAACCAGCCTGAAAACTGGTATGATAATCTATGCAGTATTCTCTACCCATAGTCCCCAGGCTTGATCATTCCAATCACACGGGAATACTGTTTTTTTAATTGAACAGGCTAGTCATGTGACTACTGCCAGCAATCTTTAGAGACAAGAAGCCAGGAACTGTGCCCTATATACAGAAGAGACATCTTTCCTCGGTGGAAAATTTGAACCAAACAATCACTATGGTCCCTCCCAACTCTAATTCTGGGTCTCTCTAACTTGGTTTTCCTATCAGTCTGCAGGCAGCAAGTTTTGAAGCGTCTAGGAGAGTGCTGGGTACCCAGTAGGTGCCAAAGGCATTCGAGTGAGTGAATAAATAAATGACTGGATTAAGTCACTAAAGGGAAGAGAACAACACAACATTTGTGGGTACCTTACTAAAAAGATCCCCCAAGATATAGACTCTAAGCGATCACCCTAATGCAAATATTAATAATATAGAAATAGGTCTTGATCAATGACATATGTAAAACCCAGTGGAATTATTCATTGGCTATGGGGGTGGGGGTGAGGAGGGGAGGAAAAAAATATGAATCATGTAACCATGGGAAAATATTCTAAATCAATTAAATAAAAGTTTTCAGTTCTAAAAAAATAAAAATAAAAAGACCCCCCCAAAAAATGGACCAACAATGGGGGAGGGGAGGCATGGTGACTGAAATTGAATAAATGCATATATAAAAAATTAGTAGATGAAAGTAGGCTCCCAAATCCTACCCAGGACCACAGAAACCTCACTCTTGATGCATCTGGCAGCTTGAAGTTTGCAACCCTAGGCTGAGTGAGACAGGATTAGCTCATAGAAATGTAACCTTGTAGACTCTTACCTTGATCACATGTAACTCTGTCTGCCTTTTCCTGGTCTGATCAGTCATTATTTTGTTTTCCAGCTATTTAAATATGTGTAATTCTTCCTCCCCCCCCCACCAGCTCTACAGGAACTGGAATCTTAGCTTATCTAAATTTGGGGCTTTACCCGGTGCTTAGAACTATAGTTAAGGTACTCATTAGTCACAAAGCAAAGGTTGGTGAACTGCACTGAGTAGCTTCGATTAAGATACTTGAATGCTGTAGTTGGATAATTTAGATAATTGTGAATAATCATTTTGCTCCCTTTGGACTTTACAAAGCTCTCCTATAAGTCATGTTTCCTAGTAATTTACATTATGGAGGGATTCTCTAGCCATACCAGAAATAAAGGAGGACCAGGTCTGCACTATCTGCTCCATATCAAGGCTTCCCAGAGAATGGGACACTCTAAGTATTGAGTTGGATTAATGCCATTGGATAGCATTTACCTATAAAAGATTTCTCTTCTTGAGTTTTTCTCAGTGCCTTATAAATCACTGGAAAACTTTTAGATGAAAATTTGGTTAACCTGGTGAGTGTTTCAACACATCACTTTCTATCTTCCAGGGGATTCCACCTGTGCTCAATGGGAGCCAAAGCTCTCCAATACAAATAATGACAAGCCTAAATTTGGGGGCAGTAAGAAGAGCTACTACAAGCTTCCCCTCCGTAGTTAGGAGATTTAAATCAGTTTGATGTTTCACTCATTAGCTGCTCCTTTCCCATATCCCAGGTTTCCTCTTCCCCAAAATTTACGCCAGAACTAAGAGTAGTTTTCTTCATGCTTCTGTTGTTGCAGGCAGTCTCTAAAAGGGGGAGACCCAGACTGTTTCCCTGTTTAGCCCATTGGAAGTGACTGCCTACCAACATGGGATGCACCTCATGTTTGATCACAAGAGATTTGGGATTGAGGCACTGGGGGTACAATGAATCCCTGGCAAGTGGGAGCCATTCATCTAGAATGAATGAATGATTTTTGTTCAGGAAACAAAGATAAAAAGAACAGATGCAGAATATAACATAGCCCAATGGAAAATGGCTATCATAATTGTTTAATAGACTTTTTCAAAGATTTTCTCTGAGAGGCATCATTTGGGAGGTTTTGCCCTTGACATGCTCTCTTTTCTTCCCCTACTCCTGTCTTTTCTTTCAGATCCCAGAGTTTTCAGGGGAGCCAGAAGAGTGATAGGATTCTCTCCCATAATCATTGGGAAACACGTCAGTCATTATTTGTTAGCCTACTTGGAAAAAAGCTTCAGAGAACCATGAACCAAATGTGTTTCTCTCCATCTTCTTTGTCTTCTCATCTCCTGCTCTCTGGTGGAGTATATACATCTACACAGCATATACGAAGTTCCTATACCAAAGATTGCCTGGCCTGGCCTTGCTTCAGCAGTGACTGTATCATTGCGGGTGTATTCCAAGAGTCAGCCCTGTATTCCCTGCTTTGTTGGTGGGAGCAGATCATTTATTTTTTTAATTGCTAATTTTTAAATATTTATAACTTCAATAAAAATCACTTTTAACCCATGCCTTAGAGTCTATCTGACTATACCCAATATACAAAATTTTATATGGAAGTGTGTCTTAACTGTCTTTTTTTATCATGTATTCATCTTTCCCTTGAAGATGCTGTAAAAGTTTCCTAATGGTAAGAAATTGTTTCTTACAAGTGTTTGCATGGATACTTCAAAGAAGTCCCAACTGTCCTCCTTGAAATTATTTTCTTTCTGTTTTTTAAAAAACACTTACATTCTGTCTTACAATCAATACTAAGTTTCATTTCCAAGGCAGAAGAGTGGTAAGGGCTAGGCAATGGGAGTTAAGTGACTTTGTGAACCCTCCAGTGCTATTTTAAGCTCCATCTACACCAGCGTCTGCTTCATCTGCTCACTGTTTTCCCCTTCCTTTTTTGTAGATGTGGAGGAAAGATGGAAGAAGTGGTGGGGATTCATGAGAAAAGTGATTAACTTATAAAGTTGGAGAGTCCTGAGAGGGTGCAAGCTCATTAAGAATTTTAAACAAGGGGGCAGCTGGGTGGCTCCGTGGATGGAGAAGACAGGCTTGGGGGCAGAAGGTTCTGGGTTCAAATATGACCTCAGACACTTCCTAACTGTGTGACCCTAGGCAAGTCACTTGACCCCCATTGCTTAGCCCCTACCATTCTTCGGCCTTGGAACCAATACTCAGTATTGATTCTAAGATGGAAGGTAAGGGCTAAAAAAAAAAGAATTTTAAACCAAAAGGCAGTGTTTGACTACTTATGAGTACCCTCAGGAGTCCGATACTCTTTTGTTTGCCTGGAAATCGCCCATCCCGCTCCCCACCCCATCCGTCTGGCAGCAATATTGAACCATGCAGGTACCCGAGAGAAGGTGTGGAGCAGCAGACACCCTTCCATGTTCCCGGTCTTTGACGTGGTCTCTGGGTAAGATGGCACTGACCTCAGAAGCGGCAGCAATCAGCTTACAGTTGCATTGGATCGCAGGTTTCAGCAGGCAATGGGCCAGGAAGTGGATGCTCCCCCAATAAAAAAATGGGTGATCCGTGATCCTGAAGTGAGAGACCCCGGAAACCCGACAGTGATGCAGCCAGCAAGCCTCCACATCTCTGCCCGGTCTCAGAGATCAAACCCGCTCAGAGATGTTCGTCTAACAGATGGCAGAACTGAGAAGGGGAAGGTTCAAGATAACAGCGTTGGCTGTTGGCTCAAGCCCTGAGACGTACGTGCCTACTTTCATTTTTAATTTCGTTCCGTAAATGTATTTTACTTCACTCGTGATCGAGTTATCCTTTCTGCTCACACTGACAGGGATGGAGACCAGCCTCACTGAGAGATTTACGAGTTACGGTTATTTAGTCTCGAGGCAGAGAGCCAGGGAGGCAACCTGTACTGGGGAGAGGGAAAGGGCTTATCCCACTACAGAGTGAACCTGCAGGCATGTAGGGAACAGGAACTGCCCCGTCGTAAACTGAGCCTGCTCAATTTGTAGGGAGCAAAACAATCACTGCACTGAACCCTGGGAGCCCGCATAGGACAAGGGGGTTAGAACAGCTTGGTCTTAGACTGCCACCTGGTGGCCTATGGAGATTTTTTGCAACTCAACGAGTTATTCTAAACATGCTCCTGGGAGGCACATGAAGTTCAGACAACCTTGGTTTCTGGGCTTCGCGACTTTCAAGGTACAGTACTTTTATTTGCATGTTATCACCATCTTTGTTGTTGTTAGTCTTATATGTATATGCAAAGAGAAGTGAGGAACTGAGCCCATTATCTGCTAATCTCATGAATTTGAGCCTGAGACCTCCAAAATCTGGAGGCCAAAGTAAAATCACTTGGTTAAAATTATGGAAATTATTACTTCTCTCCTCAAATAAATCTTCTTTCCTCCTTTCTTCCTCTTTCCTTCTTCCTTCCTCTTTCTTTTTTTCTTTTTCTTCATTTCTTCCTTCTTTCTCTTTCTTCCTTCTTCCTTCCTTTTCCCCCTTTCTTTCCTTTTCCTTTCTTCCTCTCTTCCTCTCTTCTTTCCCTTCTTTCTCCCTTTTAAAATAAAAAACCCTTAGAATGAGCTAACATAATAAAAATGACAATCCTATCCAAACTTATTTACTTATTTAGTGCCATACCCATTGAACTACCAAGAAACTTTTTTACTGAATTAGAAAAAAACCATAACAAAGTTCATTTGGAAGAACAAAAGATCAAGAATATCAAAGGAAATAATGAAAAAAAATGTGAAGGAAGGTGGCCTGGCAGTACCAGATCTCAAAATGTACTATAAAGCAGTGATCATCAAAACAGTATGGTACTGGCTAAGAGACAGAAGGGAGGATCAGTGGAATAGACTCGGGGTAAGTGACCTCAGCAAGACAGTCTATGACAAACCCAAAGACCCCAGCTTTTGGGACCAAAACCCACTATTTGACAAAAACTGCTGGGAAAATTAGAAAACAGTGTGGGAGAGATTAGGTTTGGATCAACACCTCACACCCAACACCAAGATAAATTCAGAATGGGTGAATGACGAATATAAAGAAGGAAACTGTAAGTAAACTAGGGGAACACAGAATAGTATACTTGTCAGATCTTTGGGAAAGGAAAGATTTTAAGACCAAGCAAGTGTTAGAAAAAATTACAAAATGTAAGATAAATAATTTTGATTATATTAAATTAAAAAGGTTTTGTACAAACAAAACCATTGCAACCAAAATTAGAAGGGCAGCAACAACAACAACAAAAAAGACAACAAATTGGGAAAAAAATCTTTATAACAAAAACCTCTGACAAAGGTCTAATTAATTTATAAGGAACTAAATGAATTGTACAAAAAAATCAAGCCATTCTCCAATTGATAAATGGGCAAGGGACATGAATAGGCAATTTTCAGATAAAAAATCAAAACACATGAAAAAGTGTTCTAAATCTCTTATAATCAGAGAAATGCAAATCAAAACAACTCTGAGGTATCACCTCACATCTAGCAGATTGGCTAATATGACAGCAAAGAAAAGTAATAAATGTTGGAGGGGATGTGGCAAAGTAGGGACATTAATGCATTGCTGGTGGAGTTGTGAATTGATCCAACCATCCTGGAGGGCAATTTGGAACTATGCCCAAAAGGTGCTAAAAGACTGTCTGCCCTTTGATCCAGCCATAGCAGTGCTGGGTTTGTACCCCAAAGAGATAATAAGGAAAAAGACATGTACAAGAATATTCATAGCTGCCCTCTTTGTGGTGTCAAAAAAGTGGGAAATGAGGGGATGCCCTTCAATTGGGGAATGGCTGAACAAATTGTGGTATATGTTGGTGATGGAATACTATTGTGCTAAAAGGAATAATAAAGTAGAGGAATTCCATGGAGACTGGAACAACCTCCAGGAATTGATGCAGAGTGAGAGGAACAGAACCAGGAGAACATTGTACACAAAGACTGATACACTGTGGTACAATGGAATGTAATGGACTTCTCTACTAGCAACAATGCAATGATCCAGGACAATTCTGAGGGACTTATGAGGGACTTAAGAACAGTATCCACATCCAGGGAAAGAACAGTGGAAGTAAAAACACAGAAGAAAAAAATATTTCCTTGATCACATGGGTCATTGGGGATATGATTATTTGATTGGGGATGTAGACTCTAAATGATCACCCTAGTGAAAATATCAATAATATGGAAATAGGTCTTGATCAATGACACATGTAAAACCCATTGGAATGGTGCATTAGCTATGGGAGGGGATTGATGGGAGGGGAGGGAAAGAACATGAATCTTATAACTAGAAAAAATATTCTAAATTAACTAATGAAATAAAATTTTAAAAATTTAAATTAAATTAAAAACCCTCACCTTCCATCTTAGCATCAATACTGTATGTTGGTATTGGTTTTAAAGCAGAAGAATGGTAAAAGCTAGACAATGTTTGTGACTTACCTAAGGTCATAGAGCTAGGAAGTTTCTGGCCATTTTTGAACCTAGGACCTCAAGTCTCTGAACCTGGCTCCCAATCCACCTGAACCACCTGTCTGTTCCCAAATGAGTTTCTTTATACATTTGAAAGATGGTTATTTAAAAAATACATTTTTATTGATGCTTATTTCTATATCAGTCATTTCTGGAAATATTCTCCATCTTATTCCAATCGATCCTCTTTTCTAGCAAAGAAAAACAGCTAAGCAAAAAACCTGATTCCAAAAGGAGACCTGGCAATGGCTCCTCCATTCCACCCTGCCACTCTGCCAAGAAGACAAAGGTGTTTCATCATCTGCTCTCCAAAGCAATTACGTTTTCTAGTTGCTCAGCTTGACTTCCCTTTAATGAGCTTTGTCACTGACAATGTTATAGGCATTCTGTAGACTTTTGCTTAGTTCATTCTGTACCAGTTCATACAAATCTAAAAGATAGTTTCTTCATGTCAAATATTAGTGTCAGGAAAAAGAGCAGGTTTGGCAGCTAGAGATAATGTCTGGCTTCCATGTGGCATGTTCAATGTGAGGCACTGGGGTAACCGCTAGATGGAATTACCCTACAGGCAGTTGGAAATCTGAGTCCAGAACCCAGAAGAGAGATCAGAACTAGAATATGGGTATGGAAGTCATCTGCATATGTCCAGGTGTAGATTAGTCCAGGTGTAGTCCAGGAAAGGACCTTAAAGGAACCTAAATCCAAGCCCTTCTTTTTCCAGCTGGGGAAACAGAGACCCAGAGAGGTTAAATGACTTACCTAAAGCCACACAAGGGTCATAACTGGAAGCCTCAGGATCCCTACTCTGGCTCCAATTCCAAACACTCTTCCCACTGTACAATGCTGCTATAGGTGAAGTCATAGGAATGATTGAGGTTGCCAGGGGGAGATAAAACAGAAAGGGAAAGACCAAGGGCAAATGCTGAAGAAGCACCCACTTTTAGAAGTCTAGCCCTGAGGAGCCTGTTGTGCCCCTGGGAGTCAGGATCCTGTGCCCAAAACCTGTGCTGTGCCATTCTAAGGTCTGGCACACGGTGACAACTCAGTACAGTGATGAGAAGCCCGCCTCTAACCTATATGACTCTTTTTGGTCCTATATGGCATTTTATAAATAACTTTTTGTGAGATCCCCATCAGCCGTCACCTTGCTGTTCTTTGTAAGATATCTGGTGAGATCAAAGTGCTCGAAGAGGCCACTCACATTTGTCCAGCTTGTTATTAGAGAACGAGGCCATTTTTCCTGGCTGTCCCTCGTGCCTAGAACTCTCTACTCCTCCCTAGAATGCCTCCTAACCTCGCTAGCTCCCAGTTAGGTCCCAGCTAAGATCCTTTCTTTTTATTGGAAGCTTTCCCCAACCCCTGGCAATTCCAGTGCATCCCTCAGTTAATTATTTCCTATTTATCCCATACATGGCTTGTTTGCATGTTGTCTCGCCCACTAGATTGTAAGTTCCTTGAGGGCAAAGACTGGCTTTTGCTTGGCACTTAGCAGGGGGTCCGGTACATAGTAGATGCTAAATAAATGTTTACTGATTGATTAATAAAGCATTTATTAAGTTCTTACTATGTATTAGGCAATGTGCTTAGTAAACTCCAGTCTTTGTACAAAACCAGCCAAGCAGGATGGTTTCTGTGCTTAAGGAGCCCATGTTTAATGGGGGGAAACAACACAGAAAGGGGAGATAGAAAGGGGGCAGGTAGGGACAGGAAAGGCTGGTGAGAAGGGAAACCTGCCAGCCACGGCACCCTGGGAGACAGGGACATTGTTGGAGGCTCTAAATGCATGCTTTGTGCCCAGCTAAACCTATTCAGCCACCTCTGGTTTAATGCCCACAGGCCCATTTTTCTTTTCATAATGAAGTATAATTTCTTTTTGCTCAGACCTTGCAAACATAATTAGCGCCTTGTACTTAGGCTGGAATGACAAATTACCACCATGCACATACAGGCTTCATCAAAACACATTTTAGAAAATAGAAAAGCCTTTAATTGGCTAGCCAGCCACCTGAATGATAATAGCTTACATTTCTGTAGCTAAATTTGATTTCTAGCTTATGCCTGTAGATTGCCTTGAGGTATCACAAAGCCTTCCAATAGCCTTGTGAGGTAAGTGGTGCAAGCATTATTATCCCCAGGTTACAGAGATGGAAACTGAGGCTCAGAGATGGAAAATGACTTGCCCAAGTTCTTGCAGTGACACAGCCAGGGCTCAAACCTGTGTCTTCTGGCCCCAACTTTTTTTCCATTATTTTATGCTACTTCTCCTAAGATCACAAATTTAGAGCTAGAAGGCAGCTTATAAGCCACTTGGGTCCAAGACACCAATTTTTTTTTAATCAACCTTTATCTTCCATCTTAGAATGAATACTGGGTATTGGTTCCAAGGCAGAAGAGTGGTAAGGGCTAGGCAATGGAGGTTCAGTGACTTGCCCAGGATCACACAGCTAGGAAGTGTCTGAGGACACACTTGAACCCAGGACCTCCTATCTCTGGGTCTGACTCTCAATCCACTGAGCCACCCAGATGCCCGCCCCCCCCCCCAAGATACCAACTTTAAAGATGAAGAAACAAAGGTGCAGAGACTTCATCAGGGTCACACAGCTAGTATTTGAGGGGAGATTTCTCCCTGACTCCAAGTGTCGCCTTCCCCCAGTGTCACCTTCTGTTCTAGGTCGGTGCTGCCATAAGCCCAGTTTGGAACTTCAGACCCAAAGTTTTAATCAGGAAGAATCTATTAAATTCACTCAATAGCAGAATGGCTATGAGCAAAGCACCTATCCTCCCCAAGCCTCAGTTTCCTCGGCTATAAAACAGGGATAATACTTGGGTTCTTTACTTCACTAGGCTGTTACAGGGTTTTTATTATTCATTTGTTTCAGTCATGTCTGACTCTTCATGACCCCATTTGGGATTTTCTTGGCAGAGATACATACTAGAGTGGTTTGCCATTTCCTTCTCCAGTTCATTTTACAGATGAGGAAACTGAGGCAAACAGGGTTAAGTGACTTGCCCAAGGTCACACAGCAACTAAGTGTCTAAGGCTGGATTTGAACTCAGGGAGGCTGTCTTTCTGATTTCAGACCCAGAACTCTTTCCACTGCACCACCTCACTGTCCCAAGGACAGTGCTTTATAAACCTTCAAGTGCTGTATGTGTAAGACTTTATTAATTACTCACTTAAGTTGCTGTGTCTGCTTATATTCTGTGGCATTTGGGTGAAGATAATTTAATGACCGAAATAGCATTGTGTGAAGCTCCTCATAGCATTAATATTAGGCTTAAAATAGTAAAGCATACTCTTTCTTACCCGAGTTGTTCATGACTGGGGAGGAGATTGGTCTCAGTCTGAGTTAATGAGGGTTTCCCTTTAGACTGAGGGTTCCAGACTCTCTCAAGGGGTCGGTAGATAGATTTCATTGGGACACTGAAGGTAGACGAGGCAGATAATATCATTATTTTCGCTTCCTCTCACCAAAATTGAGCATTTCTTCCCATTATAAATACAGGCAACTGTGAGAAGGGTCAGTTGGGCTTCTCCAGCTTGACAAATGGGATCCACAACTGATAAGGTCAGGAATCCCTACTAGAGACGGTGATTTCTTCCAAATGTTCCAGTTTGCAGATTTCTCTGTGCTGATTATAACCAGAGAAGCACTGCAAAGCCTCCTATGTGAGATCCATGATCCTTCAAGATTTTAGCCTAACAACCCACCCAGAAAAAATGACAGCTAGGTGGTACAGTGGAGAGTCCCAGACCTGGAGTCAGGGATAAATCAGTCTTTTTCTAAATTCAAATCTGGCTTCAGATATTTACTAGCTATGTGACCTTGGGCAAGTCACTTAAACTGGTCTGCCTCAGTCTCCTCATCTGTAAAATGAACTAGAGAAAGAAAGGGCAAAGAAAAGCCAATAAAATCCCAAACATGGTCATGAATGAAAATATTGAACAAGAACAAGCTTTTTCCAGTAAAGAAGAGGGGAAAAGACGAGAACGAGTATAGAGGCTTGTTAGTTGAAAAAAAAAAGTATTAAAACATTTTAATAAATTTTAAAATAAAGTATTTTTGCAAAAAATAACAACAAAAAAGAAACAACATAGATGATTGCCGAGCTACAAATACCTGGCATTGGCCTGATAACTTTTCTCTGAATGTGATCAGATCTAAGCTCTACTGGTCATCAGAATACTAGAAAATACCACTTACTAACCACTCGCCCTGAAAAAAGTAAAGAAATCATGGAGCACAGTTTCCAATATGGTAATGCCAGCAGGAGGAAACTTCTTAATTAGCTTTCTTTGGTCCTTTCTGATCTATATATAAAATATCTACTTCTACCATACCTTTCTGTTTCCCTTGGATCTCAGATCTCCCATATAGAGAATAGCTTAAATGTGGTTCTGGTTCTCTATCTACTGAGCCTCCTCACTGTCCCAATGATCGGTTTTTAAGTCTTCCAAAATTCTTTTTTACCTTGTTGTTATAGTATAAATTGTTCTCCCAGTTCTTTTTATTGCAGTGCATTAGTTTGGAGTGAATTTCAAGTTATTCCTGCTCCCCCTCCATCCCTTCCTTATAGTTCAACAATCCAGTCATTAGGATACTCCTTTGGTTGTTTGGTTGCTCTCAAGTTCCCAGCTCACGTCCAAGGGAGGCCATCAGGCAGGTGTCTGGATTCCTGATACTCAACTGAATCTTTCCTATGATATGGGCTGCCTTAGATGAAGGACCCTTGAAAAGGCTTATGGCTTCTGTTGGGGTTTAGCTATGTAGACCTTTGATAAGAGAATCCATCTCGTTTGGAAATAGAAGGCAGAAATTGATTTTACCTAAAGAATTGTGACTATATTTCTAAGCTCAGTGTCACCTTCATGAACAGATACAGAGTGAAATAAGCAGAACCAAAGAATATTGTACTCAGTAACAGCTATACTGTACAATGATCAACTATAAATATATATATATACATACATACATATATATATATATGTATATATATATATATATATATATATATATATATATATATATATCCATTCATGGCAATACAGTGATCCAGGACAGCTTTGAGGGACTTGTGACAAAGAATGCTATCCACCTCCAGAGAAAGAATTGTTGGGATACGAATGCGGATCAAAGCCTACGGTTTTTCACTTTATTTGTGTCTTTATTTGGGGGTTTGGGTTTTATTTTGAGTATTCACTTACAACTATGACCCAAATAGAAGTATGTTTTGCATGCTAATACCTGTATAACCCAGAACAAATTGCTTATCATCTCCAGGAGGAGGGGAGGGAGACAATTTGGATCTTATAAGTTTGGAAAACGTATGTTGAAAATGATGATATGTAATTGGGAAAATAAAAAATATTAAAAAAAAAGATCAATGTGAAAGCTCTCATAATGTGACTGGCCCTAAAGCTAGTGTTTGCTAATGGACTCTGGCATGGTTTCTTGTCTTACATGCCTCCATCATTGGGAGGAGGCTTATCTATATGGTTGTCAACAAAATCAGGCTGGACATATTTAGAAAATAAATTTGCATGAGGTATTTAGGAGAATCATGGAAACACCATGTGTTCAGCCAAGCCAGACCCCTACCTTGTTTCCTTCCAGTTTCAGCCATGACCCACTGTTTTTAGAATGTACATTTTCTGAGTTCTTGGCTCCCTCAGGGCAAACAATCAATTAAGCCTCTTCATAATATAAATATGAACTATTAGTAGGATTTAAATTACCATTAATTAGTAGTAACTGCATATAGATCTGAAATCCCATCAATTTAGAAGTTCTCTTCAAAGATGCAGATGGAAAACCAGCTATTCCTTACCATCCCATTTTCATCTTGTCCAGTGACTCCCAAAGTTCAACATAAGAGGATCATATGACTTGCTTATGGCTTTCCTTAGTTTACCCTGACATCATGGTGGTACCAATGGAGAATTCTGACTATTCACCTATCATCCTTTGTCATCACCATTTAACCAGTCCATCTTCTCTCCTTTTTATTTTAATTTTTAGTGATAAAATGAGTTTAATTTCCTACTGTCGATTGTTCAATTATGTCCAACTCTTTATGACCATAAGGTTTTCTTGGCAAAGATACTAAAGTGATTGGTCTTTTCCTTCTCCAGTGTGTCCCCATTTTACAGATAAAGATGAGGCAAATAGGGCATAAGTGACTTACCCAGGGTCACACACTCTAGTTCTGAGGCTGGATTGAATTCACATCTTCCTGACTCCAGGCCCAGTGCCTATGCCAACTGTGCCAACTAGCTGGCTTTTGGGTAACTATTTGATCCTAGGAAAGGAGAAGCCACATAGTTCTGAAAGAAGAGTGGTGCAAATATCGCCAGAGATGGGAAAGAGCTGTAGGTAGCAATGAAGCAGCTAGAAATTTCTAACTGACATCAGAAACTACCAAAATGCAAGCCAGAAACAGTGAAGTAGAAGTGATAAATAACAGCAGAGTGTAAGTGTTAAAAATTAAAGGTTGAACCAAATGTATAAAAATGTGGTCACTGAAAATATATTACTCAAGTCAGAATGACTTTTTATGGTAGTTTATTTACAAAATGAGAAAGAATGAAAGTAAGGAAATGAGAGAGAGAGTAGATAATTATTCCTACCCTCTCCAAACCAGGCAGGGGGCCCAGAGGTAAATTAAACAAGGGTTCTAGCCACCAGGCCTCCTCCAAGATGAGGGGCCTCTTTGGAGGCTAGTACCTCCAGAAAAGCCAGGAAAAGGAGTCAGCCTTTTCGCTCACCCACATGGTAGTCCTAGAGGAAGATCCAAGAGCAGTCCAAGGTCCCAAGCCAGAGCTCCTTCAAGGCCAAGTTCGAAGGCCAAAGAGCTCCTCACAGGAAGTTTCTCCCACTTTTAAAGACCCTTCCTTTTTTCAATTCCTGTACCTTCCTTCCACTTTATGTGGACCAATTGCAGCTTTAGCTTTGCTTAGGACTGCCTGGGGGGAAGTCAGTCATTTTTGATTTGTACCCACTATCGCACACGTGGGTCACAGACCTCCCCATACTTAAGGATAAGTGGGGTGTATACCCTTCTGGTGATTAAATCTAAAAGTGGGCCAGGGGAGAGTTAACCCCATCTTCACAAAAGTTCACGGACAAGTAGAAGAATTTTGGGAACAAACCTAGTTGTCTCCATCTTCTTTTCTTCTCATACACTTCCTTGATGACATCCTCTGATCTTTTTCAGAGTTCCTCACTGATTATAAGTTGCAGCCTGCTCCCATTCTTTATGTGCCTCTCTGTTGCCCTCTGTATGATGCTCATTTTCAATTCTTCATTCTGGGGCTTGTTGCCATAGAGCAAAACCAGTAGAATGTCACCATTAAAAGGATGAGCCTTTGTTCTGCAGGAAAGTTGGGGTTATTAATGGAGCTTGGCAGTTACAGGCAATCCATCTAGATCTGGACTCTCTCCTGAGAAATGGGTAGTGACAATGGGATGGTGGCTTTGGACAAAAATACCTGCCGTACTTTTATCCCCAGGTAGATAGTAGAAAAGGTTAGCAAGAGCCCTTGGCCATTCTGCTTGTTCCCTTCTCCATTTTGCAAACCATTTTACAGACATCTTACTTAAACCACACAATGGTCCTGGTAGGTATTACCTCCCAGTAGGTATCCCTGACAGATGAGGAAAGTAGAGCTTCCACAGGTGGTAACTTGCTCCTGGTCACCCAGTGAGTAATTGTCAGTGGCAGATTTGAGTCCGGCTCTCCCTGACTCCGGCGACATAATGTTCTCTGCTGCTGCCATTATTCTGTTAAGACTTAAATGCCATCTTTCTGACTGTTGTGATCTGGGCTCTCAGACTGCCCCGTTCTTCCTGGAACTCACTGTTTAGTCCTTATGTGACTTAGGAAGATTAATGGGATTCAAGGGTTTTTCTACAAAGTGACACAAACCAAATCATTCATAGCTCCACTCTGTCTTCTGCCCTCCCCAGCTCGAGCTACTTGGACTCTAAGCCCAGTGAACAACAAGAGGCCAAGTGTCCACTCAAAAAGCTGCCCCCTGGGGTTTTGATCATTCTATTCTGCCTGTGTGTCCTCCTACAGGCGTGTTCATTAGTCACAAACTGTAGGTCTCAAATGTGTGTGTGTGTTTAGGCTAAGAACTGGCAGTCCCAGCGGTCTGTGGTTTTAATTTCTTTATTATTTCTTTATTAATAAATTAATAAATTTCTTTATTATTCAGTGTGGCTGAAATGGCCGCACATAAGAATACTCCAGAGATTGGAAGACTTCAATAATGAGCCTGGAAATGACAATGGAATTATGAACTGGTAAGAGAGAAATTTAAGGAGTTTTAATGCTTGCCTCCATTGTTTAAAAAAAAAACTCAGGAAAGGAGTGCCTCTCCTCTCTGGAACCTGGAACAGGTAGAATTTGAGCTCTAAATGAGACTGAAGGAGATTGCAAGATCCTAACTGCATTTTCTGCTTTGGGTTGCTTTTTTGTGAATATAGGTGACCAAATAGTAATCCTGCAATGGGCGTTTCTGGCTTTGGAGGTAAACTTGTGAATCTGAAGAGTTGGGAGTTCCTGAGGCCCTTAGTTGGAGCTGAATGGAAATAGAAGTTTCCCAAAAGTATATCTTCTTCAGAAGAGATGACCATGAACAGGAAGACAAGCCCAAGCAAACCCTGGCCTGCCTTACCAGAAGATGGACCTGGAAGAAGTTGTCTGGACCGCGAAGAACTAAAGAAACGCCTATTCTACATTTCCAGGAAATGCTCCTATTTTAATATTTTAAGCATCATCCTGCCAGGGGAATATGATAGGAGTGATAGGTTATTGTATCATGCTTTAAGTCTTTATCATCAGACTGCTTATGAATCTTTTCTACTTTGTGAAATGATTTTTGTAATGTCTGTCCTACACATATGCTACCTTGTATAAAAGAGCTTTATTCCACTCTCCAGAGGTCAGGTTCCCCCTCGGCCTGAATCAGCCTGTGCTTGAGACCAGAATGGGGGCCCCTTCATTTGAAAGGATGCTCCTAGCCACATTGGGCCACTGGGATGTGTTGTTATACCTCTATCTAGTATACATATAGCTGAGCAAAATAACTATGTGCACAAAGGCAGGAAATATTAATGAACCTTTTACGGGTGATCCCAGAAAGACATAAAAATAATCCCAACAGAATAATAAAGTGTTAAGCCTCAGTTAGCAAAACCTGAATTCAAATCCTGCTTATGACACTTAATATGTGATCATAAATAAATCCTATAACCTCTCTGACTCTTTCCTCATCTCTAAAATGAGAATAATAACTATAATGTCTATTTCACAAGGCTATTGTGAGAGCAAAATGGAATGATGTCTCTAAAGTACTTGGTAACCTAGAAAAAAGGGCTTTCAAGTAGGGGATGGCTCCATGGGTAGAAGGAGAAGAGAGGGATATATTTGGAAATGAAATGTAAAATAGACACTTTTCAAAGTTTTTTTAAAATTTTCAGAAAAACCATATTCTAGACCCTCTGTATCAACTTTTCTTTTTTCTTGATCCTTTCCAATAAAACAAACCTTTAGATTTTTACATAAATGTTATTATCATTGCTTCCAGTCCTGGAAAGAAATTCATCCACATGTGGGGATTTGCATTGTTAGATTGTGTATCTGCAGTGAGTTTATTCTGGAATACTCTCCCAGAGCCAGCCTGCTACATTGGCCCTTCAGAGTCCTAGGATACCCTGAGGGATTTGTCTCCTACTGCCATCAGCTCAAGCTCTCACTGGCTAGGTACACTCCTCCTCCCCCAACACATAATGTTAAGGAACCAATGACTAATGTCTTAATTCCTTTTATTTACTTATTCTCAAAAAGTTTCTATGGATGTCTTCTGTTTTTTGCTGTTGTTCAGTTGTTTCCAGTCCTGTCTGACTCTTTGAGATCCCATCTGAGGTTTCCTTGGCAAAGATATTGGAGTGGTTTGCCATTTTTTTCTTCAGCTCATTTTATAGATGAGGAAACAAAGATAGAGTTAAGTGACTTGCCCATAGTCACACTGCCAAGTAAGTGTTTGAGGCTTGTTTTGAACTCGGGCCCAGAACTGTCTTGTTTTTTGCATTACCACAATTTCCTTCAGTATTCCTGCCTACTCTTCCCCCAGAAGCGATCTCATATAATAAATAGCATTTTTTAAGACAAAGGGAAAAAAAAGGAAAAAGAAGAAAAAATCAGCATTGATCAATGCATCAAAAAAGTCTGAAAATATATGTCATGTGCAACATTCATGAACCTCCCATCTCTATTAAAAGGATTGATTGAAGTGTCTTCTCATTTCTCATCTTTTGGGCCATGTTTGTTCTTTATAATTTTGCAACACTCATTTTTGACATATGAGTGGGCTGTTCTTTCCATTCACATTGATATAGTCATTATGTATATTTGTTTTCTTATTCCTGTTTACTCTGCTCCAATTCCATTTAACCACTCAATATGGTGTATCTTTTACAAAGAGATATTTGCTTCAAAAATACAGAAGAACAAAAAAACCAGAAAGAAAACCAAACCATTTTCTCCCAACACCTCAGGGCTGTGATCCTACCAAATTCATGTCTAGACTCAGCATGACTACTGAATGAAGACTCATCCCAGTTTCCAAGGATCTAGTTTGAAAATATACTCCCAAAGATCTCTCCTTATTCCTTAGGGCACTGATGTTACACTGGCTCTAGAACCCAAGCTCTGGAATTCCAGAATACCAAAGCACACTCCAAACTTTTTTAATCCAGGAGGCCCTGCTCCCTTCACCTAGTGCTGGAAGCCATCTGGCCACAATGTCTTGACAAGATCACTCGTGGACACTACGAGGTCACAAAGTGGCCTTTTGGCAGGATAGACTTGCCCACTTAGCCCCCTTTGTATGACTTCTCTCATCAACATCCCTCACTAATGGAATTGACATGATTGTTATCTCCTCCCTAGTCTCAGATAAAGTAATATAAGAACAAAATGTTTGCACACTATTTTTCCAAAATATCACCAAAAGATCAGATTCTCAAATCCAAACCCAAAAGACCATTATGGGTTAACTTTTGCTTAGGTACATAATTCCCAGCAAAAGCTATGCCCACAATCCAAGCCCAGAAAATCCCCTACTCCGCTATAGAGAAACATTCTCCTAAAGCCAGTACATAAATCGATCATAAAGACCTATACAAAATGCTTTGGTACACCATGCTTCATCAAGCCTCAGTGACTTGACTCTACCAACCAGAACCCTCCTTGAAAAACTCCCTAACAAACCCTGAAAAATGATCAGCCTAACATTAAATCTGAATTGTGTTCTCAATACCTCTCTGATCTCTCAACCTCACTGCTATGATTGTTGAATTGTCTCTAGAATTTCTGATTGATTATCTATTTTCATTAAAGGTATTAAGTGATTTTCCTTGATTGTCTGTAAGCTCAAAGCTCCTCACAGGTTAATGAGAAAATTAAGCCACCTGTAACAAAATCATTTATCTTGTGTAGAACCTTTGTGTTTCCTATCAAAATCAATAGTTACCATACAAATGTATAGAATGATCTCAGAATGTTAATAAAATAATTTGTTAAAAGTTAATGTATCACATATCCAATTATCTTTACTCGAACATGTATGTTGAATAATGCAACTGTGTGCCAAGAAAATGGGTATTAAAAATAAAGGCTAAATCTGGGCATGGAGAAGCAGAGCATGCCCCAGGCAGAAACATATACACAGAGTTGCCTTCCATCTCTCATTTCCCTCTATCTGCCACACCTACCAAGAACCCCCTGGAGTCACAAGCGAGGTTGGACCCCAGCCTGTGGCAACCTAGGAGGTTTCATCTGCGGCACTCTGCACATGGAGCAATCCTCCATTAAGTATATTTGTAACGAAGGTTTTTTCTTTTTTTCATTGGTGATGGAAAAGGAGGGGAAGAGGATAGCCTCCTCATTCTGTCCCCCCAAAAAAAGGAAAAGAGAGAAAAGAGGGCTATGGGGGGTGTCTTCTTTTTAAGATCTGAGAATAGAAGAAAGCTCAGAAAGAAGCATAGATAAGCAGGACAGCTTTGAAAGGTACATGTTTTGGTATGATTTCTTTAAAGCAAGGTTATTGAGTAGAAAGCTGCATTTTTGTGTTCTATTTCCTTCTGTCCAACTCTGTATATTTAAAAAAAATGCCTATTTTATTGTATGTTTGTTAAGTTCAGAATAAAAAGAAAAAGTAACCCACTGGTATTTTGTTTAGCATTACATTAAGTTTACAAATTGATTTGGTAAATAGTGGCATCTTGCTATAGGGATCATCTATTTCAGAGGTTAATTGTTTTTAGTGTCTATCAAAGCTGCTCTGAAAATGTCATTATATTTCATAGATTTTACACATGTTCTGACAGATTGATACTTAGATATTTGATGGGATTTATCATCAAAAATAATGTTTCTCCTCTTGATCTTTAATGGTATATGATAGTAATAATTCACATCTATACAAAAGAGGTAGGTAGTATATGTGTTTTCATCTCCAGTTTACAAATTGGAAAACCAAGACTCACTAGGTCTAGTGTGTTCCTTGAGACCATGCAAATAATATCAGGGCCACAATTAAGACCCAGCTCTCCCATCTCCAGTGCTAATTCTGCTATATTACCTTGCTTCATATAAAATGCAAGTGGCACTATCCTATCTTTCTTAAAGTCCTTTGTTTCTCTTTTGGTTATCTTATGCTGTCTTTGAGTCTCCTAAATTTTTTCACCATATCATCTGCAAGTAGGGACATTTTAACCTCTTCATTGGCATTTATTTAATTTCTAATTCTAATACTAAATTCTAAGATCTCTGCTTCCCCCTAATGTCTCTTTTCTTGAATATCACTATTTACTCTCTATGGGGTTTTTAATGATTATTATTCAATTTTATTTTATGTTCAATTCCAAATTCTTTTTCCCTTACCTCTTCTTCCCCAGTTTACTCCCTGGGGATCTGGAGACCAATACTTGGGACCAACAGATTTTCAAGGTCTCCTAGAATGCCACCCTTAGAGTGGCAGAGATGTTTATAGGCCACCTGAAACAACCCCCACAGATCTTCTTGCCCTTGGAGATACCCTCAGTCTTCCCAGATGGGGAAAAAATATTCTGGACATATTAGGATGGAGAATCTTGTGCTTGGCCTGATAAAACTGGGCTCAACTGGGCTCTGGGAAGGGTTGCTTATTCCCTTCCCTCTTTCTCATCCTCCCCCCATCTCTTCCCCTTCCTTACCATCTTAATTTGCCCTCATCTCACCCCAATTTCTCATCCCCTCCCAAGCCCATTATTACACTTTGCTGTATATCAGTTAGGTGTGGGCATGTTTGGTTCCTGGACACTAGATTAAGAGTCTTACAGAGACAATTTGTACTATAGCCACCTCCTACCCCAGGGATGACATTCCTTAGCACAGCAGGCCCAACGAGTCATACTTGTTGAGTCAATCTGAATGAATCAAAACTCCTCCCTCCACTATGAAAGCTGTTGCCCACAGTCATATTTGTTGATGCCACACTACATAAGGACCTGAGCCCCACTCTCTAGGGGGTCAGAGATCCTCAGATTCCGGTCATCAACTGGGTCTGATCCCTCCGATGGCCCTTGGAGTTGCCCCTTCTGGTTTCATCTCTGATCTAATCACCAGGAATAGCCACTTTGACCAAAAAAAGATCAGGACAAAAATAATTAGATCAAGAGATGGCAGGACTGAGAGGCTCAGTTGTTGTGGTTCAGCTGAATGTGGATAGCTTCCCCCTCCTTTCCTTTGGATCGGGTGCAATGGAAACTTGGCTGTACATGTATGTGGGTGGGGGTGGGAGTTTCCATAAAATCCTCAATCCACTGAAAGGACCAAACAGCCCTAGCACCCAGACCATCCCAGCCCCCCAAGAGGAGATGATTCACCTTTGACAGGCAGAAGAAATGATGCTTCCAGAGCTGATCCTATGACTGAGCATTTCTCTCTTCAGCCCACAGTCTCCTTGTTCACTCTCAAAATGCTGATCCTGGTGGGGTGAGGGTGGTAATGCACCAGAAAAGTTGACATCTTCTCCTCCCCTTAGTTCTCAAAAAGGACGCACTTAGGGGGCAGTTGGGTGGCTCAGTGGATTAAGAGTCAGGCCCAGAGATGGGAAGTCCTGGGTTCAAATCTGGCCTCAAATACTTCCCAGCTGTGTGACCCTGGACAAGTCACTTAACCCCCATTGCCTAGCCCTTAGCAGTCTTCTGTCTTGGAACCAATACAAAGTATTGATTCTAAAATGGAAAGTAAGGGTTTAAAAAAAAGTAACATTACCTATGCTTCAATGAACATTTAGTTATTTTGTCAAATATTTTCCAGTTACATTTAATCTACTTCAGACTCTTCAAGGGTCTTATTGCTATTATAATTCAGTATATTAATAAACAGAATACATATTTGTTTTATTTAATTCTAAAATAAAAGAGCAAAGAAGAGGAAAGATGAAAGAGAGAAGAGGAGAGAGAGATAGAGATAAGAAAAGACCAGAGCAGAGACAGAGGAGGTAATATACCATACACAGACACAGACACATACATACACTCTCTAGGAAACAGGAATAACAGTTAAAAGTTGGGGACTGAGCTCGGATAAAATATCTCCATAATCTCCAAACACATGGCCTTGTCATACTAACCTTCCATTGCTTACACAAAGTCCCTTCAGGATCCACCATCCTCACACTTCAGGTAAATGTGGGTACCTGTGCATGCACACCTTCCTCCTCTTCCTTCTTCCTCCTTGCCACATGTCCAGGCATATGCTTCAGTTGCCCAGGGCTTCCCCATTCCAACCCTGGCCACTTTCCCTCCACAGGTCGGTCAATGTTCCCTATGCCTAGGATCCTGTAAACATCTTCCTCATCCCTGGAGCAAAAGGATTCATCCTTTTACCTCAAAATCAAAGATATTAAGAGAATGAATCTCAATTGTCCCCTCTCCAGTGCCCTATTCTCCATCCCTGGCATAGAGGGGAGAGGTACTTCCCAACTCTGGGGTTAGAGGAAGGAGATGATGATGATGGGGTCTGAGTCATATCGAGGGGAGGGGGAAGGTTTGCTGCCAGAATTCCTGGAAATGCCCCCCTACAGTGCCCACATGGCTTGGGTCATAGCCTCCTCCATAATAACCCATCACTCTGCATGGGGCCCCCCAGTCTGAATTCTGAGGGGGATATAGGGATCAAGTTCTAGTGAAGGACAGAGAAACTGGAACAACTTCTGAGCCCCCAGCCCCCAGAAATCCCTATATAGTCAGCTCTCCTTTTTCTGTGTGGAATTCAGAAACAAAGGAATCAACATCAGGTCCAAGACGCACATCAAGGCTAACAATTCCCAGGAGTTGGAATCACCCTTTGGATCTGCTCATAGAAAGAAGGTGAAGTTTCCCAGCTGTCCCAGGGCACATAGGCAATTAAATGGAAGGACTATTATGCATTTTTGACCACTGACCTTTAACTGGGTAAGGGAAAGGGGACAAGAATATGATTAGTGCTAATTCTGGGTGGGGGACAGCCAGAAGGTAAGGTGAATGGAGAAGTGAAGGGGGGGTCTCTGTGTGTCCAGTTATCTGCATCTCTGATTCTTTTGTTTTTTCCATCTCTCAGTCTCTCAGTCTCATCTCTACGTCTCTGGGCTCTTGGTCTGTCTCTGGATCTGAGCCTTTTGTCTCTGGATCCTTCAGTTTCTGGGCTCTGAGTCCTTCAGTCTAGCTCACTCTCTGATTGTCTTTATTTCTCTCTGGCTGTAGGTTTGGAGCTCTTGGTCTGGAGATTCTTGACTATCAGGTTTGGGTGCTGTATTGCCCAATGAGTCTGGTCTGAGCTTTTATTTCCTCTTTTAACAGATCACCCTCTAGGACAATGGCACAACTGACCCTGATGATGCTGATGATCTTTGTACTAAACCAAGGTCTAGCCTGGAGTCTGACTACCCAGGAACCCCTTACTTCCTTTCCTGCAGTTTCTCGACAGCCCTTATCCACTGAAGAAGATTATCTTGTGGGAAGCAGAGCCCAGGAACCTCATGGCCAAAGGGCAACAAGGAAACCAGCCCCTGCAGTCTCCAGCTGCTGCCGAGGAGCCAGGCTCACTCTCTCCCTGGATGTCCCCACAGGTCTCCTACAGATCTTGTTAGAGCAAGCCAGAGCTGAAGCTCGCAGGACCCAAGCAGCTCTCAATGCTCAAATTCTGGCACAAGTTGGCTGAAGGCGATGCTCCTTGGAGGGACAGAATGAGACAGCCTTAAGTGAAGAGTTCTGTACATGGCCCAGCCTCATGTGGACAGTTTTCTGTATGAGTATGGACTTAAGTGGGCAATACCACACATGGATATAATTTATTAGGGACAAGATTGTTATACCTTTTTGGCCTATGACCTTTTTTTATTCAGGGAGGGCCAGGGTTAGTGCTAATTCTGGAAGGGAAGGTATGGTGATTGAGAAGTGAAAGAGGTTCTCTGTGTGCTTGGTAATGCTTTATAGAAGTTAATGTTTTTTATGGGATTGGTCCAGTGGCCCCTTCTTCTCTCTCCCCACTTCCTTTTACCTTGTACCCTCTGTTTTAACTTCTATGGAGCCCAAAAAGTGGGAAAGGAGAGAAAGTAAGTAGGGGAAGAGAAAGAGGAGGAGGAAGAGGAGAAGCAGGAGGAAGAGGAGGAGGAGGAAGAAAAAGGACAATTCTCCATTTTTTGCACTACCAAAGGGAATGATGTCTGGTCTTGTTTCTTCATGTCTCTTCTCTCTTCTCTAGCACATCAGTCATGAGTATGTATCTATGTGAGTATATGACTGTTTATCATTTCATCATCACTTACATGCACATCTGATCATCCTCATGGAGTTACAAAATTGCAGTGCTGGAACTTCAGGAACTATCCAGTTACCAACCAGGACTCATCTAGACTGCCTGAAGACTTCTGGTGATGGGAAACTCACTTAATCCTGAGGCAGGTTATTTCACCTTTGAATAGCACTAATTGTTAAGGAAAGGGTGGCACAGTAGATAGAGTGCTTGGCCAGGAGTCAGCAAGATTCTTCCTGAGTACAAACCTGGCCTCAGACACTTCCTAGGTGTGTGATGCTGAGCAAGTTACTTAACCCTGTTGGCCTCACTTTTCTCATCTGTAAAAAGAGTTAGAAAAGGAAATGGCAAACCATTCTAGTATCCCAGCCAAAAAAACTCCATATAGGGCCATGAAGAGTTGGACATCACTGAAATGACTAAACAATGATTATTAGGGAGATTTCCTTTATATCAATCCTAAATTTGCCCTTCCCCCCTCAAACCTTTACCTTCTCTTAGAATCATCAATAGTATATATTGATTCTAAGGCAAAAGAGTGATAAAGGCTAGGCAATGGCGGTCAAGTGACTTGCCTAGAGTGACACAACTAGGAAAGATCTGAGGCCTGATTTGATCCCAGGACCTCCCATCCCCAGCCCTGGCTCTCTACCCATTGAGCCATCTAGTTACCCCCATAAATTTGCTTTTCTACAATTTTCTTTCCACTATTCTAAGTTCTACTCTTTGGAATCAAGCAGAATAAGCCTACTTGCCTTCTTGTGGGCCTCCCTCACCCCAATTTTCTCTCCTACAAAGTAAATGTTTTGCTAACCTATCCTTGTGTGGCATAATATTGAGATTCTCCATCATTCTGGTAGCCCAATGCTGGATGCTCTTCAGTTCATCTAATGTCCTTCTGAAGGTCTCCAGAGCTCAACATTATACTCCAGATATGGTCCAACTAGGACAGGGAAGTAGGATTCTTGCTTCCTGGACACTATCTTATAAAGCGACAATATCAACTTCATTTCTGTTGGTTGCCTTATCACACTAATGACTTTTACATTTAATTTGTAGACCATTAAAATCCTACAGATTTATTTTCTGTATGAATGGCCATATATTTCCTATCTTATGCTTGAGTTTACTTTGTTTTTTGAATGCAAATGTCTAACTTTACATTTCTTTTTTTTTTTTAAACCCTTACCTTCTGTTTTGGAATCAATACTGTATACTGGTTCCAAGGCAGAAGAGTGGTGAGGGCTAGGCAATGGGGTTAAGTGATTTGCCCAGGGTCACACAGCTGGGAAGGTCTGAGGCCAGATTTGAACCTAGGACCTTCTGTCTCTAGGCCTGGCTCTCCATCCACTGAACTACCCAGCTGCCCCCTAACATTTCATTTCTATTTATTAACTTTCTTCATATTAGATTGTCCATTGAATGGACACCTATGATATGGGGGAAATGACTCCTCCATAAATTATGTTTACAAGGACTTTGGGATCCTCTTTTAAATTAAAGTGATATTGTTGATATAGCTGGGAAACACAAGCTTCCTTTACTCATATAATCACTTTTTAGCAGTTAATCCCCCAACCCACAGGAGTTTCTGAAGACTTGGTGGGAATAGAGTTGTTACATGCAAGTTGTTGACCTGTGTCTCTTGATCTACCATTCTTTGCTCTAATGAGGTATCAAAGGTGATCTTTTATATTCTGATCAAGTCTTCAGACAAGATCTCACACTTCTCTTCCCCAGATCAAGATGATCTGTATTTCCTCTGCTTTAGCCAAGCCTTTAGAAAATATACACAACTCTGATCTGACAGACCTTCAGAGAAATTCCTATAATCCTCTCTGTTTTAACTAGAGGAGCTCTTACATAATCTATGCTCTTTGACAAGTCCTTAAAGGAACTCATATTTCTTCTGCTTTGACTGCCTTTAAGGTTTCCTGAAACTGTTGTAGCCCCCGAGAGAAGAATATTGAGAAGAATCACAAATTTTCTTTTTTTCCCATGAGGAGCAAAATAGTAGTCCATGTGACTCTAGAACAGGAGACCCAAACCTTTTTTGTGTCTGTCATAGGCTCCTATGGCAATTTAGTGAAGCCTATGAACCCCTTCTCAAAATCATGTTTTTCAATAGTTAAGAAAATGTTGAATTTTAATTAGAGACAAATGAAAATAGTTATAATTTTTTCCCCATCCAACTTCATGGATCCCCTGAAATCTCTCCATGCACTCATTGAGGCCTGAGGTTTACAGTCCTTGTTTTTTAAGAAAAGTAGATTCTAACTTGGGTACAGGGGAGAATACAAGTATATAGTGATAAATGATGTTTTCGTGTCCATTTGTTTCAGTATTTCTCTGACAAGTTGTTGGAATATTTCCATGTTTGGTATGGAAACTGAGCTGGGCATCCAGCATGTCATGGGGATGACAGCTATCCCTCCCCCCAACTTAAATATTATCATATATATATATATATATATATATTGATATATATCAATCAATCAATATCAATATATCAATCAAAATATAAATATTCCCCACTTAAATATTATCATCAAGGGCACTAGCATCCTTCCCTTCAACAAATCTTTCAACCTGGCTGTCTTTAACTCCTCACTTTCATTCACTCCACATATCTAGTCTATTATCAATTCTTGTTGCTTCTACCTTGACAGCATCTCTCCTGTATGTTTCCTTCTAGGTACCCTTCTAGGCCTTCACTTTTCTAGCCTGAACAATGGCAATAACCTTTTTTTTTTAACCCTTACATTCCATCTTAGAATTAATATTAAATATTATTTCCAAGGGAGAAGAGTGGTAAGGGCTAGGCAATTTGGGATTAAATGACTTGCCCAGGGTCACTCAGCTAGGAAGTATCAGAGTTTGGATTCACTGGGGCAAGTGGCTACTAATAACCTTTTTTTAAAAAAAATTAAAATCCTTACTTTCTGTCTTACAATCAATACTGTGTTCCAAGGCAGAAGAGCAGTAATGACTAGGCAAGGGGGAGGGGAGGGGAGGGGAAGGGAAAGGGTAAGTGACTTGCCCAGGGTCACATAGCTAGGAAGTGTCTGAGGCCAGATCTGAACCTAGAACTGGCATGGGCAATGTACCCCCAAAACTATAGAAATGTTTCAGGCAATCTATAAGCAGGGAAATTCCTTTGCTCTCTTCTATCCTTGTGACTCCTAACCCAAAACATATGATAACTCCTATAAGATCCCAAGAGAATTATCCTCCTTGGATCATCCTTTAGATTTGAGATGGACAAAAATATACACCTTGATATCAAGTTGTATCTCAGACATCCATCTGTCCTCTAAACTAGGAGGGTCACCCCCTATGTCTTCAGTCAAACCTCCCCCCTGCCCATGCCTCAGTGTATACCACTCTAGAGTCATGTCTTCACTGTTGTAAAGAGTATAAAGACCCCAGAATTGATGTCATCTGGGAACAGCTTTCCATCTATGCTGTTCTACCCAGGAGGCAGTCTTCCACCTATGCTGTTCTGGCCAGATTCAACATTACCTTCTAAATTAATCAATTTCTCTTTTTATTTTTAAGCTAAGTTTCTTGCATCCTTGCAAAAGGTACCCTTCTTGCAACTAGGGGGTTCACCTCAAGCCCTCCACAATAGAACCTCCCAACTCTAGGCCTGGCTCACCCCCAATAACCTTTTAATCTCCATGACTCAAATTTCCCTCCACCCCAGTCTATCATTCACTCATCTACCAAAGGGATTTTCCTACCATGCAAGTCTGACCTCCTTACCCTCCCTCTTTCTTCCCCAATTTACACTAAGTTCCAGTGGCCCCTCCAACAACCACCATCAAACAAAGTTTGGCATTTAAAACTCTCTTTCCGGTATTTTGATATTTTCCTCTTCTCCACACACTCGAACACCAAACAAACTATACTGACTGTCCCTCTTGCCTGTGTGCTTTTTCCTCCCTTCACCTTCTAGCTCCCCACACCACACACACACACATTTGGCCACATTTTAATTTAGAAAACTTCAGATTAACATTATCTGTGTTTTATTGTATGTATACTCTCTGTGCTATGGTAAAAAGTATGATGAACTAGAAGTCAGAGGACCAGAGTGTCAGTTCTAGCTTGGTTACTGATGCTCTGGGTGACTTCAGTTAACTCTTTTCCTTTTGGGATTGTTAAACTGGAAAAAACACAGAACTATTAAAAAAGTCAGAAAAACCACTTCTTTTCTTTTTTTAAATTTTATTTAATTAATTAATTTAGAGTATTTTTCCAGGATTACAAAAATCATGTTATTTTTCTCGCCTCCTCCTTACCCCCTCCCATAGCTGATACATAATTCAGCTGGGATTTACATGTGTCACTAGGAGGATCATTTAGGGTCTTTAACACCAATCATATCCCCATGGACCCATGTGATCAAGCAGTTGTTTTTCTTCTGTGTTTCTACTCCCACAGATCTTCCTCTGGATGTGGGTAGCATCTTTCTCATAAGTCCCTCCAAATTGTTCTGGATCATTGCATTGTTGCTAGTAGAGAAGTCCATTACATTTGATTGTACCACAGTGTATCCGTCTCTGTATACAATGTTCTCCTAGTTCTGCTCCTCTCACTCTGCATCAATTCCTGGAGGTCATTCCAGTTCACATGGAATTCCTCCAGTTCATTGTTTCTTTGAGCATAATAGTATTCCATTACCAACAGGGACTTCTGGGTAAACATAGCGGCAGTGTAGACCCAGGACTCTTCCTTTCTTCACCACCTATCACTATAAACTACCTCAAAAGGCCAAAAAAAACAAATTCATATGAATGAAGGGACTCTACAGTAGGATGCAGCATTGAAGGTACATGGGATATGGGCATTTCCACACTATAAGGGGGTGAGATAGCTTCCACAAGCTGATCAATCCTCCCCCACCCCACCTATGGAGCCAGAGTCAGAACCAGTGCACTAGAATCAGTGAGTGAGTGAGGGGTACCTCTAGAGAAAGTGAGGGGAACCTCTAGGTCTTTGGCAGCTGACTAAAACCACTGAAGACCTACTCCTGAGAGCAGCTAGAACTGAGACCCCAGCAGGCAGAAGAAAGCACAACTTGGGTTTCCACATAGAGATAGCACAGAGAAGGGCAATAAATGGTAGAAGCTGCAGAGACTAGAGAGGTGGCCTCAGGCAAATACTGAGTTACTTAGCTCCATACTCAGAAAGCCTGCCTTCCTCACTCAGACTTTCTGACTGGAAAGGGAAGGAAAAACCACCATAGTGATGGCAAACAACACCCAGGAAAAGCAACTTCCCAACACCAAGAAAAACAAGAAGAAGGCATTGACCCTGGATAATTTTTATGGAGGAAAAATCCAGATTATAGAGGAAATAGCAGAAGAGGACATACAAATAAATGTATCCAAACCTTCCAAAAAAATGGAAATTGGCCACAAGCTCTTGAAGAATTTAAATCAGAGCTTATCAAAGAGATGGAAGGATTTGGGCAAGAAAAGTGGGAAATAGTTCAAAACGAAAATAACAGTTTACAAGACAGGACAGGAACTCTCAATTGGAGAAACAGCTAGAAGCCATGAAAAGCAGGATAGACCAAACCAAAAAGGAAGATTATATGAATCTCTTCTATCCTTGTGACTCCTAACCCAAACTGGTTATGAATATTCTTGTACAAATCTTTTTCCTTATTATCTCTTTGGAGTATAAACCCAGCAGTGCTATGGCTGGATCAAAGGGTAGGCAGTCTTTTATTGCCCTTTGGGCATAGTTCCAAATTGCCTTCCAGAATGTTTGGATCAATTCACAACTCCACCAGCAATGCATTAATGTAGCCAATCTGCTAGGTGTGAGGTGGTTCCTCGGAGTTTTTTTTGATTTGCATTTCTCTGATTTAAGAGATTTAGAACATTTTTCCATGTGTTTTATTAATAGTTTTGATTTCTTTATCTGAAAATTTCCTATTCATGTCCCTTGACCATTTATCAATTGGGGAATGGCTTGATTTTTTGTACAATTGATTTAACTCTTCATAAATTTGAATAATTAGACCTTTGTCAGAGTTTTTAGTTATGAAGATTTTCCCCCCCAATTTGCTGCTTCCCTTCTAATTTAGGTTGCATTGGTTTTGTTTGTACAAAACCTTTTTAATTTAATGTAATCAAAATTATTTACTTTACATTCTGTAATTTTTTCTAACTCTTGCTTGGTTTTAAAATCTTTCCTTTCCCAAAGATCTGACAAGTATACTATTCTGTGTTCCCCTAATTTACTTGTAGTGTCCTTCTTTATATTCCAGTCATTCACCCATCCTGAGTTTATCTTAGTACAGGGTATTAGATGTTAATCTAAACCTAATCTCTCCCACACTGTTTTCTAATTTTCCCAGCAGTTTTTGTCAAATAGTGGATTTTTGTCCCAAAAGCTGGGGTCTTTGGGTTTATCATAGAATGTCTTGCTGAGGTCACTTACTCCAAATCTATTCCACTGATCCTCCCTTCTGTCTCTTAGCCAGTACCATATTGCTTTGATGACCACAGCTTTATGGTATAGTTTTAGATCTGGGACTTCAAGGCCATCTTCCTTCACATTTTTTTTATTTCCTTTGATATCCTTGATCTTTTGTTCTTCCAAATGAACTTTGTTATGTTTTTTTATTAATTCAGTAAAAAAGTTTCTTGGTACTTCAATGGGTATGGCACTAAATAAGTAAATTAGTTTGGGTAGGACTGTCATTTTTATTATATTAGCTCGCCTACCCATGAGCAATCAATGTTTTTCCAATTATTTAGGTCTAGCTTTAATTGTATGTAAAGTGTCTTATAGTTGTGTTTATATAGTTCCTGTGTTTGTCTCAGCAGATAGATTCCTAAGTATTTTATATTGTCTAGGGTGATTTTAAATGGAATTTCTCTTTCTAATTCTTGCTGCTGAGATGTGTTGGAAATACATAGAAATGCTGATGACTTATGTGGGTTTATTTTGTATTCTGCAACTTTGACTAAGTTGTTGATTATTTCCACTAGCTTTTTGGTTGATTCTCTAGGATTCTTTAAGTAGACCATCATATCATCTGCAAAGAGTGATAGCTTGGTCTCTTCATTGCCAATTTTAATACCTTCAATTTCTTTTTCTTCTCTAATAGCTACTGCTAGTGTTTCTAGTACAGTTAAATAATAGAGGTAATAATGGGCATCCTTGTTTCACTTCTGATCTTATTGGGAATGCATCTAGTTATCCCCATTGCAGATGATGTTGCAATATATGGTTTTAGATATATACTATTTATTATTTTTAGAAAAGGCCCTTCTATTCCTATACTTTCTAGTGTTTTCAATAGGAATGGGTGTTGTATTTTGTCAAAGGCTTTTTCTGCATCTATTGAGATAATCATGTGATTTTTGTTGGTTTGCTTGTTGATTTGGTCAATTATGTGGATGGTTTTCCTAATATTGTACCATCCTTGCATTCCTGGTCACTTTTTAACTAAGGAAAAGGGGTGTGTACATTAATAGGCCTTCCACTCAGAACTGTGTGCCTCAAACCCTCGCAGAGTCCCCCTGACTCTGAGCTTGCCCTGGTCACTGACCTCTGGGAGAACCAACCATGTGAGATTGACTACTCTGAGGAACAAAAGAATTTGGGGGACCTATACCATTTGGGGGATCCAGGGGCAAGAAAAGATGCTTGATTGACATTACCATAGCTACAAGGAAATGGGAGTGTTCAAACTATATGGACAGGCCTAGGAAAGAAACCATAGTCAGAGGCTATTGCCTACCTGATAAGGGATACTAAAAGGATGGTCCCTGCCTGGGTGTGGGTCTTCTTGGGAACAAGCCAGATACACTGGGGAAAACTAAGATAAAAGGAAATTTATCATTTGCTTAGCCCCGCCTAACTGGGATTGTCATTTACCTTAGGTCTATTATTCAGTCTGAAACTGTCTGAGATTCCCTTCAGGGTGGATTCTCAGGGGAACAAGGACAAGCTTTAGGGTCTCCAATTTACAACTTGGGGGTTCATCAGATCTTACTAGGCTACAAGTTTGGGGGTTTCTAGATTCCATGTTGATTGGATCCTCGGCTTTCTCTACTGTCAAATGAAAGCACTGGCTTATGATGTTGTGGGGTACAGAGGCATACCCCTGGGGTTCAGGAAGGATACCTTTTGTAAGAATGCAAGACTCCAAAACTTAACTTAAAAGTAAAGAGAGATTTTAGTAATGTTGAATTTTGGCAAGCAAGACAGCATGAGTGGAGCATCCTGGGAGGTTGCTCCCAGAATGCCTCAGTTCTGGGGGTTTTATATTCTTTTACAGAAATGAGGACTTGACTCTGGGACAAGGGGTTAGGGAGGGGTTGGAGGACAGATAGGTGTGTCTGTTTGTCCAACTCAAATCAAAGGGACAATCAAAGGAGGATAATGCTCTTGAGGTCAGGTGTTTTGGGCCAGGAGTCAGAGGTTGTAAGGGAGCAAAGGAATTTCCCTGAATATAGTTGTCTGAGTTTCTGGGGGTACAATGCCCATGACAATATGGTCTCTAAGGTCCTTTCCAATAATAAGGTTCCATGATTCTCTGTGGAGACTCCAGTGTGTTTCTGTTCCATTGTTTCAGTCATATTTGACCCCATTTGGGGGTTCTCTTGGCCAAGATACTAGGGAGGTTTTGCCATTTCCCAATTACATTTTAAGCAGGTTCAAGCCCACTCAGGGCTGTTATGGGCTCCATGTTTCACTTCTCTGATCCACAAGCCTTTCCAGGTCCCCCTAGTTTCCAGTGCCTCCCCTTGGGTAGTAATGTCCATATGTCTTCATTATCTTGAATGTGTGTGGTTATTGTCATGTTATCTCCCCCATTTGGATATGAGCTCTGGGGTCAGGACAATGTTTTGCCCTCATTTGTACCACCACCCTCCCCCCCCATTTAGGTGTCAACATGGAAATATAGAGATCCCCAGTTTATTTAGTTTGAGGGTAGAAACCCCAGGTTTTGACCTTGTCACAGGAGAGGTTTCCCCCTGAGGGAAGGTCCCTCTTCACCAGACAGTGAATTTCCTGGTAGTCTGGGTGGGAACAGCTAATCCCATCCAATATTGAACACCCCTTTTGTCCCAATGGTTTCTCCCCCTAGGCTAAGGCCCATGACCAAGGTGACCCAGCCCTAGGCTGAGTCTTTCCCTTTTGTGTCCTTTGTGGGGCATCAGCCCCTCACTATTATTCCTGTGTGGAACTCTTCATTTTCCTTTCTTACCATTGTAAAGTCAATCAACTGTCCCTCTAATCCTAAACCCCCCAGGTCATCTAGAGTGGTATATAGGTTCCCCAAGTTCTTTTGTTCCTTGGAGTCCATCCTGAGTCCGTGGCACTCCCAGGGGCTGGTGACCAGGGCGTCTTGACTCTGTGCAGCCTTGGAAAGCAGCTCTGTTGTCCTCGTATTAGTAGCGCTAACCCCCTTTCCCTTGATTAAAGAGTGATTTTTGACTATTTAATAGTTCTGTGTTTTTTCTAGTTGACATAGGAAACTTTTAATAAGACTTGGAGACTAATAGGATGATTGGTGAGATAAAGGCAGTCTTACTCTCTTGAATAAGGAATCAGAAGTCCTACTTCACTGATCCTCAAACTCTGACTAACAATAGACTTTAAGATGTCAAATGACTTTTCTGATCTCCAGAAGCCTCTCACACACCCTCCTTCCCTAGAGGACCGAACTCTCCCCCAAATCTTAAAGTCTATCATTAGTCTGAGATCAGTGATGTAGGACTTTCCCTCAGGGAGGAAACTCTCTTGTGACAAGGTCAAACCTGGGGTTTCTACCTCCAAACTAAAACCAAATCCTTCTAAACTACAAGTTTGGGGACTTCTAGATTCCACGTTGACATCTCTTTTCCCAATGTTTTGCCACTTAATGAATGACACACATAATCATGAACTCAGTCACAGTCATCTAAAATTAACCTTTTACACAGTTTTGGTCACATAGAATCACAATCAAATTCTGACTCACCCACCTAGACACAGATGGAACCCAAGACTGTGAAAGGTACTGGCCTCTACCTTCTTCTAGAGCAGTGATGAGTAACCTTCTGAGCTTGGTGTGTCAAAATGCGCCAAAAAACAGCATAACTCGGGTGGTGTGTCACTTTGAGGAAAAAAACCATAATTTTGTGATATTTATAGTTTAAATAACAAAAATGTATAATTGTAAAGTCAATGTGGAATCTAGAAGCCTAGAAAGATATAAACCTGAGGCTTTCACCTCCTGGTTAGAGAGTTCCTCCCTGAGGGAAAGTCCTACTTCACCAGTCTCAGATTAACAATAGACTTTAAAGTAGTTTAGTGGGAATAGCTAATCCCATCAGATGTTAAATATCTCTTTTGTCCCAGTGATTTCTCCTCTTAGGCCAAAATTGTTACTAAAATGGGTCCTTCCCTTTTGTGTCCATTGTAAAGCATGAGCCTCTCCATGTTATTCTTCTCTGGAACTCCTCATTTTCCTTTGTTACCATTGTAAATTCAATCAACTGTCCCTCTTATCCTCAGCCCTCATGTTTCACCTAGAAAGGTATTTAAACTCCCCAACTTTAATGGCTCCTTGGAATTGTCCAATCTAGCAAGATTGAGTTTCCCAAGGGGTCAGTGTCCAGAGTGACCAGAGTTCAATCCTCAAACTCTACGTGTGACGCACAGCTCTGTGAGGGGGCCTACTATCTCACTGAATCCCTTTCCCTTGATTAATGAGTGATTTTTCTGACTATTTAATAGTTCTGTTTTTCTAAGTCAACAGTAATATATAACTGTATTTAGTAAACCAAAAACTATTTAATTTGCCTGTTTAGTGACTTCTTTGATCATCTGTCAGTTTCTTTTGTTGGTCTTGATATTATTTAATTTGTGTGGGGTGCTGTGAACTAAGATAAGTGAGGGGGAGGGGGAATTCTTTATCTAACCTGCCTACTAGTGACTTTTTTTGCTGAATTTCATTGGCTAAATCTTTTTAAATCAATTGAAGGTTGGTATTTTGTACACTTCAAGCCAAAGCAAGCACTACTAACTTCATCTGTCAATCTGTTTCTTTTGTTGGTTATGATATTATTTAACGCTGAGAATAAGATCTCACAAAAGTATGTAGAGGGAAAAATTGTGAGTAAAGCCATTGCTATATTTTTCAGGGTGCTAAAAGTGTTTGGTAGGGGTTCCTGGCCCAGCTGTACGGTGAGAGCAGTGGCTTCCCCCCACCCTCAGCCTGCTCCACCTGCACTGCTTCCTCATTAGAGCTGCAGGAACCTGCCTTTCTGCTCTCCTATGGGGCTCCCAGGCCCTGAGACACGCTGAGCCCACATGCAAGGGAGTCATCATCAGTGCTGACACATGTGTCATAGATACACCATCATGGTTCTAGGGTCTCTGCATGGGACACCCAATACACTATGGGCTAACAACAGAGAAGGACCTAGCTAGCTATTATACATATTATATGCATATAATATTTGTATTACATATTATAGATTGCTTTAAAATTTGCAAAATAAGAGGCAGCTGTGGCTCAGTGTTTAAGAGCACTGGGCCTTGGGTCAAGAGAGACCTGGGTTCAAAGACAATCTTACATATTTCCCAGCTGTGGGACCCTGGGTAAATCATTTAACCTCTGATTGCCTGACAAATGGATCCCCTGGAGGAAATGGCAAACCACTTCAGTATCCTTGCCAAGAAAACTCCCTGGATACTATGGTCCATGGGGTCACAAAGAGTAGGAAATGACTCAACAATTACATATATAATCTCATTCAGTCCTCACAATAACCCTGTACCTGCCTGGCCATTGCAATAAATAACCTGCTAACTTCCTGCCTGAATTCTTTTCCTTTAGTCACTCCTCCACACAGCTGACAAAATGACTGCTTTAAATTGAGAGACAATCTTATTCTCCAGAAACCCCAGTGTTTCCCTCTAATCTATAAAATTCAAATCTAGAATCTTCTCCTTGGTTTTAAAATCCATTCACCTCTTTGCCTGTTCCTACCTTTCCAGTCTTCTTAGTTTAATCCCCTTCATGTACTCTGAAATATATTCCTTCACAGGCTAACTCCACACCTGGAATGCCCAGGCTCCTAACCTCCACATTCTGGTTTTCCTAGCTTCCTTAAAGACTGTTCAAATCCACCATCTGCAAGATTCTTTGAAACCTCTGGAATTACCATGGTGCTCAGCAAAGAGTAAGTGCATAATAAATATGTGGCAATTAACTATTATCCTTATTTTCCAAGAGAAGAAACTTTGGGGAGTTAAGTGACTTGCCCAGGGTCATACAACTATTGTCCCGGATGGAATGTAAACTATGGTTATTTCATTCTGGATTGGGAGTATTAAGTATTTACTTGGTCAGACCCCACTAGGCAGCTAGGTGGCCCAGTGGAGAGAAAGCTGGCTTGGCCTGAAGTCAGGGGGGTTCATCTTCCTAATTCTCAGAACTGGTCTCAGAACTTACCCAAGTCACTTAACCTCATTTGCCTCAGTTTCCTTATTTGTAAAATGAGCTAGAGAAATAGTCAGAATGGACTCTAAATGGTGTTAGTAAAACTCGGGACAGAGTGAACTACAACCCACCGAGAACTCAGAACATGCAGAAGAAGGTGCTTGGGTGAGTAGTGGGGGGTTCTGCCATCAGGGAGCACCCTGCCTTAGAGCTCATTACCTGCGACTTTAACGAGATTAAGGCATAATTGGGGAAGATTTAATATAATAAAAACAGTCAAACATGGATAACCTTACATTTAAAAACTAAGCCAGCAGGAAGCCCACCGAGATCCTTCCAGATGGTTCAGTAGTCCCTGTGTCTATGAGCTGTACATCACTGAAGGTCTTAGAGCGGACGCCAGGACAGGGAAGGTCTTTTTCATCTCTGATTCCAGGACAGGTGAGGGGGTCTGGTCCAGAAATGGACAAGGTAAAACCGGTGACTCAGTTTCTCCTCCCCAAGAACTGGGTGCTCGTGAAGGAAAGAGGTGAGCGTGGGTGTTCAGCCATGGATGTCAGACCAGCCAACAGACCTTGTTTATTACATAGACGCCCCCTCCCCCATTCCTCTGCCCCTCCCAGAGGTGGCCCCGAGCCGCTACAGCGCAGAAATTTCCCTCTCTTCTCTCACTGGCCTCTTCTTCCATCCTCGTGCTGAAGCACTGAGCCCCCCAGCCCATGAGGACTCAGAGTCTGTGGGGGCCCGCCGACAGGGGAGGGGCTTAATCGGTTCGGGGCGGGGCCCGAGGCGTGGAGGGGGCAGGTCCCGGGTATGTTCTTCAGAGGCGGGGCCCTGGAGGAGGGGCCGGGGCTGCCCCTGCGCCCTCGGGCCCGGGTGGGTCCTGGCCCCTGGAGCAAACAGCTGTCCGAGCTCCGGGGTAGGGGGTCCCTGCCGATCCCGATGTCTGACCCGAAGATCCAGCGAGCAAGCCAGGAGAATCTGAGAGGTAGGAGAGGTCATGGGGCTGGGACGGGGGGCGAAGGGGTCCCAGGCAAGGTTTTCTTGGCTGTCCGCTGGCTTAGCCTCACCCCAAGCCCACCTCCCTCCTCTAGGACCAATCTCTAGTTCTCGGGGAGTGTAGCATACGCCTATGCGTACACCTTTGGGTATTGCTGGAGCGAGAGCTCCAGAGGGAGGGCGGGGCCTGCAGCTGAAGGAGTGGGTCAGTTTGTCTGTCCAGTCAATTTGTCTGCCTAGCGTCGTTGTTGCTTCGGGCCGGTACGTTTAAGAGTAAGACTCCTACTTTCACTCCTTTGGGGGGGGGGGGTTCCTGAGTGGTTCATCGGAGTAGCCCAAGACTCCTCTCTCCCAACCCCCAACAGCTGCACGGGGGGGGGGGGGGGGGGCGGGCAGAAATGGGAGCTAAAAATAGCCTCTCTTCCCTGAGGTTGTCCTGGGCAGGGGTGGGAAGCACAGCCCCTTCAGGACTCATCCGTGTGGGGGTTTCCTCTTCTTCCCATCCAGAACCTCTGAGTCCCCTCTAGATTTGGCTCCCTAGTTTACAATCATACTGTGTCTGGTGAAAACTTGCCCCCGAGCTTCTCCTCCCCATTTCTGCAAATAAAATAAACAAAGCAATACACACATACACATTGAGAGCCTACTGTGTGTGACACCTTGGGTTTATCAGTGCTGATGTAAAGAGATAACCCTGAATTATAGAACCTCAGAATTTCAAGATGGCAAGGACCTCAGTGGACATCAATCTAGTCTGTTCCTGCTAGAAAAGATTTTCTAACGGACCCAAGAGTCATCCAGCCTTTCCTTGAAGACCTCCACATATGGAAGACCATTACCCCCAGAGGCAGTCCATTGAAGGTTTTTCCTTTCAACAACCAAGATTTACCTCTTAGCTATTTCCACACATTACTTCTCATTCTTCCCTTTTAAGGTCCAATCTAATCCCCTTTTCCTTATGACATCCTTTCAGATCCTTGTCCCTTGAATCTCTTCTTCAGGCAAAATCTCCCCAGTTTCCCTCAGATAGAATGGGCCAAAGACCCTGTTCCCAAGGAGTTTACAGTTTAATGGAGTGGAAAGGACAAGTACACAAATAGCTATGATACCAAGGAAAATGAGATAAGTGCAAAGGAGGGGGATACAAGCAAAGTATTGTGAGAAATATTGACGGAGAGATCACTTTCAGTTGGGAAAATCAAGGAAGACTTCTTGGAGATGGCATCTTAGTTGGGCCATGAAGGGGAGGAATTTCAACAAATAGAAAACAAGGATGAAGAATGGAGATGGAGGCTCAATGATTTATGAGCAAAGATAGAAGAGGGCAAGATGAGAAGAGGGACAGAGTGGGATAATTTGGTTGGAGGGTAATGTGTGTGTAAAGGGTTTTCAGTTGTTCATTTTTCAGTCCTGCCTATTTCTTCATGACCCTATTTGGGGTTTTCTTGGCCAAGATACTAGAGTGGTTTGTCATTTCCTTCTTCAGCTCATTTTACAAATGAGGAAACTGAGGGAAACAGCGATTTGCCCAAGGTCACATAGCTTTGTGTTTCTGAGGCCATATTTGAAGATTCCTGATTTTAGGCCCATCACTATCCACTGTGCTACCTTGCTGCCCCACATGAAAGATAGTATTAGAAATTTAGGCTGAAAAAGTAGGTGAGATATGTTGTGGAAAGACTGCCTAGGCTAAGGAAGACTCCTTAGGAGAAGTCATGGACTATTTTTGAAGCAGTGACATGACCCAGCCAGCACATTAGGATTTATGATTGTCCCTCTTCTCTTCTGTGCAGCCTTCTGTCACATCTGTGCAAAGCATGTGACTCTCCCTCCAACATCTGGACAGGATGTGCAGATTTCATCAGGATAGCATATGTGACAATTCTCCCTTACATCTGTGCAGAATTCTGTAAAGAGCCTTCATAGCCATTGATTCTTTAAGTCTTCACAAAGGTAACCATAGAGTTTGTCACCCACTCCCAGAATGGTGAAACTGAGGCCTAAGGAAATTTTACCTTCATTTTCACAGACAACAGAGCTGTGGCTAAAACCTTACCAGGGTACCTGCTGCTGCTGCTGGGTTGCTTCAAGCATGCATAAAATGAAGGGTTGGATTAGATGACCCTTAAGATATCTTTTAGCTCTAAATTTATCATTTTAAACTCAGACCTTTAGAGCTCTGTAAAAAAATTCACATTTCATTCATGGCACCTTTTCCCTCACCGTCTAAGTATTCATTGGCACTACCTTTCAAATTTTAGACAGTTGAACCTTATGATTTTCCTGATTCTAGAATGCTGCTTGGCTCTCTGGACTCAGAAATCTGCCCCTCTCCCCTACTACTCTAGCCTTAATTACCCTTTCACTTCCCCAAGGTAAATTTGTTTCCTAGTCTATCTTCCTGCTCCCTCTCTTCTCTCCCCTATCTTCCTACTATCCAGACCATATTTATGACTGTTTTCTAGAGTCAATTCACAAAGTTAAAGAGAATAATCAGATTTAGAAAGAAAATGAATAAAACTATCAATTGTGAACCAGACTAGATAGTACCTAATCCTTCTAGCCTAATTTTAAGTTTCTTTAGCAGTAAATATTCCCAAGATCCCAGAGGCCTGGGTCTCACTGGGAACCCTAGAAAGGTATAAAAATTCCTCAAACATTTGTATGCCAATCTAGACTATGTCTACATGCTATGCTCTGGGTAGTATTCATTAGCTCATTTTGTAATTTCATGCTCTCTCATTGGTTACTACAAGACCATTTCACAGGCTAGATACCTTCTTTCTTACCCAAGGGGCAGGGAAAGGTATAGTTTTGTGGGTTTTTTTTCCCATCACTTCAAAAAGAGATTATACTTACTATTCTTTCTCCATTCAGAGCACAGTCTGAGGAGAGGGAAATCCACATGAACTGTAGGAGTTAGGGAAAGCTTCCTGGAAGATGTGAAATGAGTTGGACTTTGAAGGACAACTAGGTATGAATAATAGTATATATGATATATATACTATATATATATATATATATATGATAGTAGTGTTAGAAGGAAAATAGCTGGGGAACAGCTGTGGTTGGGGAAAAGGGATGAGACAATTATATAATTAAAAAGAAATACAGGGCAAAAATCAGAATGATTAATATAGTGATCAAGTTAGATTTCAGAGGGCTAAAGCCAAGTATGCTTCTCCTGCTTTGTCAGAGAGGTGGTAAACTACAGGTGTGGATCATTGTCCCAAAGGAGAAGTGTGTTGGCTTTGCTTAACTGCCCTCTGTTATGAGGGGAAAGAAGAGGGAATTGAAGTGACCTTTTTAAAAAAAAAAACATCAAAAAATTATTTAAGATATAAAAGAAAAAGAATGAAGAAGATAGAAAAGTTGAGGACCGGGAATAACAGACTAAGGTACTTAAAACTGATCCTTCTAGCAAAAGAAAGTCATCAAAGGCTCTGGAGCTGAATGGTCCACTGATGGGAATGATGTGAAATTCATTGCTCCCCTAAATTCTACCCTATTATGAGGTGCTGAGTCAGATGGAACATTCTGAGCTAGTTGGGTCTGTTTACTGTTATTATTGAAAATTACTATTAAAAGCTAATTGTAGTAGCTTGTAAGGCTGTGTGTGTGTTGGGGGAGAGCATGTAAGGGGGTCTGCTTTTGGGGGTGGGGAGAAGGGTGCTCAGAAGAACTAGTTGTGGAAGCAGCAATTATTTAGGCTCGAATTTTTCTGAACCAGGCTTATCCCCTCACCTTCACTAAGGATTCTAGAATGGAAAGGTTTCCTCTTCAGTCTGCGGTACCATAAGGGTTAATTCCCTAGGCTTCTCTAGCCTCCTCCACTTCTAAGAGTAAGGAGGAAGGTCAGAGGCTCTTGGGAAAGGGTCTATCTGTGATCCTCTGGAGAATCTGCCCCAGGCTCCCATGACCTAGGTCCCAGGGGAAAGGCTATGGCTAAGAGGTTGAAAGGAGATCTGTCCGAGCAATCCAAATTCATGTGTGAATGTTTGCTTTTTGCATGTGTTTGTGTGTGTCCATGCTTCTAGCCATCCCCTAGGCTAGGGCAAGTCGAAAATCATTTATGATCTTTTCAGGACTTGACAATGTCCAACTGAGAGCCCATGAACCAACCACTGCCCTCCACTTAATAGGCATCTGCCTTTCCCTCCTACAGAGTTCTGAAGGGAGAGTGGGCTGATCAGGCCTCTTTCTACCTTTGAGCTCACAGCCAGCAGTACTGTCAAGAGAGGCTGAAGGCAACCAGAATGCCCATCAGTCAGTGCCCAGACTGTAGCTGGAGTGTGAATAGGCTCATGTCAGGAATAGCCTCTCAGTTGTTCTTTGTTTTTAATACCCCTGGATGTCATCCCTCAGCAATGCAGGAATGGAGGTTTGGTGGTCACTGGAGCACAACTGGTGTTTGTAAACTCTTTGTGTGTGTCTTGGACCCTTTTGGCAGTTTGGTGAAGCTTATGGGCCTCTTTTAAGAATGTAATTTTGCAATTCATAATTTGAGGTTAGTGAAAATAAAGATGTATTTTTTTTTCATTCAAGTACATAGATTCCCCTGAAATCTAAACATGGTACACAGAGTACCTGGGAATAAGGCAAGTTCGAAGAGGGTGTACAGTGTCTGGGTAGAAGACCAGGCAAAAACCTTAATCCTGCATATCTCCTAAGGAAACCAAGTATGAATTAGGGGGCTTAGTCTCTCAGAAAAAGGGAAATTTTTACATCTTTAGCAGACAGATGGAGGAAGCAGGGTAGGAAAGATAAGGAAGAAGCTGTTGGGATTAAAACTGTGTCCTTTGCAGTCAATAGAGCCACTGGATATGGTGTCATTAAGACCTCTTGGAGGCAGAATGCAGATGAAAACATATGATTTTTCAATCGTTATGTTTTAGGGTTTTGGTTTTATAAGATTACTCACAAAAATGAACATGGAAATTTGTTTTGCCTGATAAGAGAAGGGAGGGAGATAAATTCTATTTTTTTTTTAAACCCTTAGCTTCTGTCTTGGGAGTCAATATTGTGTATTGGCTCCAAGGCAGAAGAGTGGTAAGGGCTAGGCAATGGGGGTCAAGTGACTTGCCCAGGGTCACACAGCTGGGAAGTGTCTAAGGCCAGATTTAAACCTAGGACCTCCAGTCTCTAGGCCTGGCTCTCAATCCACTGAGCCACCCAGCTGCCCCTGGAGATAAATTCTATCATGTAACTTAGGAAAACTTGTATGGAAATTGATTACATGTAATTGTTAATAAAATGACTTAGATTCAAATCCAGCTTCAGACACTTATATGTGAACCTTAGACAAATCATTGAAATCCAGTCTACCTCAGTTTTCTTGTCTGTAAAATAGCACTTGCCTCCCAGGATTAAAAAAAAAAAGAGTTATTGATAAAACACTTTGCAACCCTTAAAGCAGTATTTAAATGCTATTTTCTATGCCCTGGTCTTTCCATCTGTGATGTAAGTAGGAAGTGTCTGCTGCTTTTGTCTCCCTTCCACCCTAGCCCTCTGGAGGTGGTCTGAAGGCTGTGACCTTGATTGTGGCCCCATATTTAAGGAAGTGATTCATATATGGTAGTTTCCATAGTTTACACTCAAACCTTTGGGGCAGGAGGGAAGGAGAAAACTGGTCATTTAGAGGTAGATAAGCTCCCACTCTGGAATCCTGGTCCTGCCTCTCATTACCATCACCACCAGATTCTTGGAATCTCAGAAATTGGCCTTGGGACAGGCTTGACCTTGTCCTGGAAAGGCATAGACACAAGATATCCATCAGGGGACAGTAGATCCAATCAGAGACTGGCCCAAGCAAGGTCTTGGCAGAGAACGTAATTATATGTGGGGTACTCGTTTTCAGGATACACATAGATCATACATGAACAAGGATGTGCCTGGAAATCACTTCATGAACTGGCTATGGATGGAGGAACCTAAAAAGAGGGAAAGGTGGGAGGACATTTAAGAGTTTTGTCATCAGCTGGGGGTAGTAGGATACATATAAAGCTATCCTATGTTCATAGAGTTAGAATTGAAATAGAATTTAAAGATCTTCTAGTCCAACCCCTTCATTTTTTTTTTATTTTTTTTTTAAATATATTTTATTTGATCATTTCCAAGCATTATTCGTTAAAGACATAGATCATTTTCTTTTCCTCCCCCCCACCCCCCATAGCCGACACGTAAGTCCACTGGGCATTAGATGTTTTCTTGATTTGAACCCATTGCTTTGTTGATAGTATTTGCATTAGAGTGTTCATTTAAAGTCTATCCTCTGTCATGTCCCCTCAACCTCTGTATTCAGGCAGTTGCTTTTTCTCGGTGTTTCCACTCCCATAGTTTATCCTTTGCTTATGAATGGTGTTTTTTTTTTCTCCTGGATCCCTGAAAGTTGTTCAGGGACATTACACCGCCCCTAATGGAGAAGTCCATTACGTTCGATTATACCACAGTGTATTAGTCTCTGTGTACAATGTTCTCCTGGTTCTGCTCCTCTCGCTCTGCATCACTTCCTGGAGGTTGTTCCAGTCTCCATGGAACTTCTCCACTTTATTATTCCTTTGAGCACAATAGTATTCCATCACCAACATATACCACAGTTTGTTCAGCCATTCCCCAATTGATGGGCATCCCCTCGTTTTCCAGTTTTGGGCCACCACAAAGAGCGCAGCTATGAATATTTTTGTACAAGTCTTTGTGTCCATTATCTCTTTGGGATACAGACCCAGCAGTGCTATGGCTGGGTCAAAGGGTAGATATTCTTTTGTCGCCCTTTGGGCATAGTTCCAAATTGCCCTCCAGAATGGTTGGATCAGTTCACAACTCCACCAGCAATGAATTAATGTCCCTACTTTGCCACATCCCCTCCAGCATTCATTACTTTCCTCTGCTGTTATGTTAGCCAATCTGCTAGGTGTGAGGTGATACCTCAGAGTTGTTTTGATTTGCATCTCTCTGATTATAAGAGATGTGGAACACTTCTTCATGTGCTTGTTAATAGTTTTGATTTCTTTATCTGAGAACTGCCTATCCATTTCCCTTGCCCATTTATCAATTGGAGAATGGCTTGATTTTTTGTACAATTGATTTAGCTCATTATAAATATGAGTAATTAAACCTTTGTCAGAGGTTTCTATGAAGATTTTTTCCCAATTTGTTGTTTCCCTTCTGATTTTAGTTATATTGGTTTTGTTTGTACAAAAGCTTTTTAGTTTGATGTAGTCAAAATTATTTATTTTACATTTTGTGATTCTTTCTATATCTTGCTTGGTTTTAAAGCCTTTCCCCTCCCAAAGGTCTGACATGTATACTATTCTGTGTTTACCCAATTTACTTATGGTTTCCTTCTTTATGTTTAAGTCACTCACCCATTTTGAATTTATCTTGGTGTAGGGTGTGAGGTGTTGATCTATTCCTAGTCTCTCCCACACTGTCTTCCAATTTTCCCAGCAGTTTTTATCGAATAGTGGATTTTTGTCCCAAAAGCTGGGATCTTTGGGTTTATCGTATACTGTCTTGCTGAGGTCGTTTTCCCCCAGTCTATTCCACTGATCTTCCTTTCTGTTTCTTAGCCAGTACCAAATTGTTTTGATGACTGCTGCTTTGTAATATAGTTTGAGGTCTGGGACTGCAAGGCCCCCATCATATGTGTTTTTTTTCATTATTTCCCTGGATATCCTTGATCTTTTGTTCTTCCAAATGAACTTTGTTATGGTTTTTTCTAAATCAGTGAAGAAGTATTTTGGTAGTTCAATGGGTATGGCACTAAATAGATAAATAAGTTTGGGTAGGATGGTCATTTTTATTATATTGGCTCGTCCTATCCATGAGCAGTTAATGTTTTTCCAATTGTTCAAGTCTAGTTTTAGTTGTGTGGCGAGTGTTTTGTAGTTGTGTTCATATAGTTCCTGTGTTTGTCTTGGGAGATAGATTCCTAGGTATTTTATTTTGTCTAAGGTGATTTTGAATGGGATTTCTCTTTCTAGTTCTTGCTGCTGAGCTGTGTTGGAGATATATAGAAAAGCTGATGATTTATGTGGGTTTATTTTGTATCCTGCAACTTTGCTAAAGTTGTTGATTATTTCAATTAGCTTTTTGGTTGAATCTCTAGGATTCTTTAAGTAGACCATCATGTCATCCGCAAAGAGTGATAACTTGGTCTCCTCCTTGCCTATTCTGATGCCTTCAATTTCTTTATCTTCTCTAATTGCTACTGCTAGTGTTTCTAGTACAATGTCAAATAGTAGAGGTGATAATGGGCATCCTTGTTTCACTCCTGATCTTATTGGGAATGCATCTAGTTTATCCCCATTGCAGATGATATTAGCTGTTGGTTTTAGATATATACTGTTTATTATTTTTAGGAATGACCCTTCTATTCCTATGCTTTCTAGTGTTTTTAATAGGAATGGGTGTTGTATTTTATCAAAGGCTTTTTCTGCATCTATTGAGATAATCATGTGGTTCTTGCTAGTTTGCTTGTTGATGTGGTCAATTATGTGGATGGTTTTCCTAATGTTGAACCAGCCCTGCATCCCTGGTATGAATCCTACTTGATCATGGTGAATGATCCTTCTGATCACTTGCTGGAGTCTTTTTGCTAGTATCCTATTTAAAATTTTTGCATCTATATTCATTAGGGAGATTGGTCTATAGTTTTCTTTCTCTGTTTTTGACCTGCCTGGTTTTGGAATCAGTACCATGTTTGTGTCGTAAAAGGAGTTTGGTAGAACTCCCTCTTTGCTTATTATGTCAAATAGTTTGTATAGTATTGGGGTTAATTGTTCTCTGAATGTTTGATAGAATTCACAGGTGAATCCATCAGGCCCTGGGGATTTTTTCTTAGGAAGTTCTTTGATGGCTTGATGGATTTCAATTTCTGATATGGGATTATTTAAGAATTCTATTTCCTCTTCTGTTAGTCTAGGCAGTTTGTATTTTTGTATATATTCATCCATTTCTCCTAAATTGGTGTATTTATTGCCATATAATTGGGCAAAGTAATTTCTAATGATTGCCTTAATTTCCTCCTCATTGGAGGTGCTGTCCCCCTTTTCATCTTTAATGCTGTGAATTTGCTTCTCTTCCTTCCTTTTTTTAATTAGATTGACCAGTACTTTGTCTATTTTGTTTGTTTTTTCAAAGTACCAGCTTCTTGTCTTATTTATTAAATCAATAGTTCTATCACTTTCGATTTTATTAATTTCTCCCTTAATTTTTAGGATTTCTAATTTGGTTTTCTGCTGGGGGTTTTTAATTTGATCGCTTTCGAGTTTTTTCAATTGCATTTCCAATTGATTGATCTCTGCTCTCCCTTGTTTGTTAATATGAGCTTTCAGGGATATGAATTTGCCTCTGATTACCGCTTTGGCTGCATCCCAAAAGGTTTGAAAGGATGTTTCGCCATTGTCATTTTCCTTGATGAAATTATTAATTGTTTCTATGATTTCTTCTTTAGCTAAACGGTTTTGGAGTATCATATTGTTTAATTTCCAATTGGTTTTAGATTTGGTTTTCCATCCAACCCCTTCATTTTACAGATAGGGAAGCTGGACCCAGAGATTACTTGATCTGCCAGATTCAGACCTAGGGTATCTGACCCTAAGTTTCATAGCCAGGAAGACTTCTTGGAGGTAATAGTTCAGCGCCTGTGGAGGCTGGAGAGTGGGGTAAGATGGTGCTGAATCGCTTCAAAGACCATTGGACCAGAGTGGCCCTTGATCTATGAAGAGAGATCAGGATGGGTACCAGGAATCAGCCTACATGGAGATCACTGTAGTGCTCATCTGGGCCATGCAGGAACAGAGCTCACACTTCACGGGCCTGTGCCTGGCTGGGCAAGAGAGCAAACTCCACTGGCCCTGCCCCTCGCACCCAGTGGCCTTTCCCCTGGCTCAGTGCCTCTCCCGGTCTCCTGACGGCAGACAGCCACTTTCCCCTCAGCTTCCAAACTCCCCAGTGCGGAACATTTCAGGTATCCAAGCCTAGACTCCTCGCGTTTCTGATCCTGGAGACCCCATTGGTTTTAGTTCTTTGCAAGAGCATAAATACTAAGTTCATCTAAATTCTCTTGCAAGATTAGCCACCTCCGTAACCATTCCTGGCCCGAGTACACGACGGCTCCGGAACCCTCAGAGACTTACCTACCCCCTCTCCCTCGTTCCGCTTGGGAAATTGAGGCTGAGTGGAAAAAGGACGTATTCCACATTCATGGGGCTGGTATCGCCTGGGGAACCTCGGGAAGAGTCGGGGGTGGAGGCGTTGGCCCTGAGACTAGCGGATGTGTGGGGGAGAGAGCTGGATATCAGGAGGGTGGAAAGAGTTGCTGCCTCATCCTAGAAGGGCAAAGGGGAGGGGGCGGCACTGGGATCCCCTCTTTCGGAGGGGGCGGGAGATAGTGGCGTCTCTTAAGTGAACTCCATTGCTTGCTCAGCCTCTTACCAGAGGCCGAAGGATCGGAGATCACCGGGTCCACTCTTCTCCCGACCCCAGTCCACTCTCCCAGAAGCCCGGGGTGACGGGGAAGGACTGAAGAAGAGACCCCATCAAGGTGCTGGGGGCTGGAGACTGCAGGTCCTCGCGGAGTAGGGGTGTGTGGGAGAAGGGGGAGAGGTAGGAGAGGAAGGCGGAGCCTCGAGTGGGCGGAGTGATGATCTTGAGGCCGTGGGGGGCGGAGCCCCGGAAAGGCGGAGGGATTGTCCTGAGGCTTCGGGGGGCGGAGCCTTGGGCCCCGCCCTCGGGGAGGCTCCTTCTCCGCCGGCGGCAGTGGAGGAGGCGCCCCCCAGCCGGCTGGCCAGCCTTCCCGCTAGCGGCTCCTAGCTGCGCAGTGCCCGCCAGCTCTGCGGCCCGTCCCCATGGCCTCCCCCCGGGAGCTCACCCAGAACCCTCTCAAGAAGATCTGGATGCCATATAGTAACGGGCGACCGGCGCAGCACGCGAGTCCGCGCGGAGGTGAGAGGCTAGGCTTCAGTACCCGTGTCCGCGAGGGGGCGCGTAGTGGGGGGGAATTGGGGGTGCTACTGTCTTCTCCGCGCTAAGCAGGGCTTGGGGAGGGGAGACTGGAATCTTAGTGTCTTCTCCTAGAGAAGGGGGCGCGAATCTGTGTGCACCACGCATGTCCGAATGTAAGTGAGGGATGTGGGTGCACCTGGAGGGATGCAGGAGGTGGGGAAGAGGCGAAGCACAGGTGTCTCAGGAGGTGGGAAGGTGTGGAGGGGCACAGTGCGGGCTTCGGAGTGTGAAATAGAGGGGAGCAGCAGGCCTGTCTCAGAGGTGTGCTTCCGGCTGATGTACCTTTGCACCTGTTAGTGAGGGGTGTGTGAGTGCCCTTTGAGGGTGATAACGGGGTTAGAGACTAAGGGCCAAGGGGAAGCGATGATGGGCAGGACAGGGGTGTGTGTGTCAGAAAGAGCTTGGTCCTTTTAAGTAGCAGGAAACCCAGTTTAACCAAGGCTTGGTTGAGGATTCCTTGGAATATGGAATGGAATTTGAAGCCCAAGGCATTGGGAGGTGGGTGAAGGCAGTCCTAGTCTGGGATGGGGACAGAAGAGCAGAGCATTCTTAGCCAAAGGGAAAAGCCCTGAGTTCCAAGACCCAGATCAGATTCTGATAGTATGTACAACCTTGAACATCACTTCTTTGGACTTCAGTTTCCTTGACGATAAAGGGATTTCTAAGCCCCCTCCAAATCTCAAATTCTGGGTCTGGATGCCCATGATTAGTGCAGTAAGGATAGTTGTGGGATGGCTGAGGCTCTTTCCAGATGCTGAATGGCCTATACAGCTCCTTCAGCCCCCTCAGGATAGGCCAGCCTTGGCAGAAGGGTGTTTATGAGTGAGGTTTATTGCACTTTGACCTTTGGGTGTGTTAGTCTGTGTACCTGTGAGGAAACTATTCCCCCCCCCATTACGTGTCTGAGTGAACTTGTATGTCTGAGCCTTCCCTTCCAGTGACTTCCAATTTCTCATGTGTGTGTTCTGAATGTTGTATTTATTTGGACATTTTCTTCCCACCCTCTAATGTATGTGTAGCTTCAAACCAAGCTGGTCTTGGGTTAGGGCAGCCAAACCTAGGCTAGTTCTTGACAGTGTGTCCTAAGAAGAGACTTCAGGATTTGTGATTCAGAAGAGGAAAGTGAAAAAGGCTGTGTGCCATCTGGGGTTGGAATCTGCTCTTCCTTTTCCAGGCAGGGTTGATTAGGGCTCTTTAGCAACTTGTTCTTGGGCAAATCCTTGGCAGCTAGTAAAGCCCCTAGTGCTTTCTAGTTGGCCAACTATGGATCTAGGGACCCTGAGTGAGAGGAAAAGGACAGGAGGAGAGTGGACATAATTGTCCTCTCATTCCCTCCAATCTTTTATGACAAGATTTCACCCCACCCCCAATCTGACAAAGTTTGACATACCTCTTACCTGCCTTTCCTTCATCCTCTGGTCTAACAAGTTAAGCTCCCTGTAGGGCCCTCACACCTGACAATGTCTTTCAACTCTGAAGTCCTAGAGTAAGGGAGTCTTCAGACTAGAATGGGACCAGTCAGGGTAAATCCCCACATAGCAAGGCACTTCTATTTGATATGTGGGCCCTGTCATTCCACTCCAGGTCTCAAGCTGGCTACTCAGATCTAGGTTCAGCCCCTGACGATGGGAAAAGACCTTTATTTGTGGTGGGCCACAGTGAGTTCTAGAAATCATGTACTTCCTCCACCCCCTCCAATTCCAAAGTTATATACAGTTTTGCAACTAAAGGCTCTCATGGTACACAAGTTGGATTCTTTCTGACTCAAGTTCACTAAAATTTGCTACATTTCTCTTGTCAGATAGGCTATCAGAACTTGAAAACTTGGCTTTCTTTTATGATATTTACTCTCCAAGCTAGTTCTGTCTTTATTCTCAGTGAGGATTAGAAACTATATTATCTAGATACAATATATGTGCCTGCATCCTTTTGGAAGAATTTCCTTTCTGTTTCCAGGGAAACAATCCACATTTCTCTGTTTGAATTCACACTTAAAAATAGAGCTTAAGGCAATCAGAAAATAAGTTTCTGCTTCTCCTTTAGTATTTTTCACCTTCATTGGTTCTACAAATATTTACTCAATTGTGTATAGGGCTGTTGGGAAGGGGGGAGGTGAGGTTAGGCAGCAAGGTGTAGAGAAGGAGATAAGATATTGCCCTACCCTGGGCAATAGCTCATCCTCTGGGATTGGAGGGCAAGGATAAAAAAGGAACATAGAACAAAGCAGGTTGTGTTAAAACACCATGAGTGGTAATAGACTCTAGATTAAGGGAACTCAGAGAGAGAGATTGAATTTATATGGCAGGATCAGAGAATACTTCATAGAGAAAGTGATATTTGATCTAGACCTCCAGGCCAACTGATATATAAAGAGGATTTTTATTCTGACTGTGGGGAACAACTGAAAGTTTTTGAGCAGAGGAATGCTAAGATCAGATATGTACATTGGAAGATTGTTTGGGAAGCTATATGAAGAATAGATTCTAGGAAAGAGTCTGAAAATACAAGCATGCTAGTTAGGAGGTTACTTTAACAGGCCATTGGAAAGATGAGGGTGTAAGCCAGAGTGGTAGCTATGGGAATAGATAAGAGGGGAAGGCATATCTGAAAGGTCATTGACCAGATAGATTGAACAGGACTTGGAACCTGATTGGATATGGAAGATAAGGAAGAAAGAAGAATCAAAGATAACTGCAGAGTTTAAAGCCTAGGTGACAGGTGGTACCATGCACAGAAACAATTAGAATGATTTGTAAGCCATTTCTCAAAAGATAAGTGGTCAAAATATACTAACAGTTTTCAAAGGAAAAACTCAAAACTATCAACTACTGTTTGAAAACAAACATGGAAATTGCTCATAATCAGGGAAATGTAAATTAATCCAATTCTGAAATGAAATGATGAAGTACAATTAAATTCCTCGCCTTATATCACCAAACTGGCAAATATGATCAAGAATAACATTAATTCTGGTATAGGAAAGTGAGTTAATTCACTTCTGACAGAACTATGAAATTTTGTTTTGGAAATATTGTGAAATATCTGGAATGTTGGTGAAATATTGTTTTGGAAAGAAATACATAATTATACAATAAAAGTTACAAAGCTGTTCTGGCTTTTGCCCTAGTAATCCTACTTTTAGGAATTTACCCATAGGGGGTTATTGACAGGAAGAAAAGACCCACGTGAAAATATTCATAGTGTTTGTATTAGTAAAGAGTAGGAAGCAAACTATGTTCCCTACAATTGGGGAATGGCAGAATAAGTTGTGTCATATAGAAAATTGAGCTGTTAAATGATGACTAAGGAAATCAAAGAAATGTAGGAACACTTGGTTCCCAGGGTGGAAGGATGAGCCAAAGGAATACAGACTTCAACTATTTAAGTAAAGACATTATTAAAATTCAGAGGAGAAATACTTCAAAGGCTCTGATTTCATCAATGTGGTTTATCCACCATCTATGCTTTCTCATCCAATGCTATTCTTAGATCAGTATTGGCAACTGGAAATTTACCCAAGAAAAATTTTCCCAGTTTAGGAAATTTTTTTTTATTAAATGTTTTATAAGAAACTTAACACTAAATGTTACTCCAAATAACCTTGTATAATAATGATTTACATTTAAATTAATTAGACTCAGGGCTGGAAAGGGCATTAGAGGACAATTAGTCCAACTATCTCATTTTATGTAGGAGAAAACTGGGGCCCATAGAGTTTTTAAGAAACTTAGATTAATAGAGCTAGAAGAGAAGATAAATTAGGAAGTAATCAGTTAGCTAATTTTTTACCCTCCTTTTTTTTTACCCTTTTAAAAAAAAACCTTTCTGTCTTAAAATCAATACCAAATATCAGTTCCAAGCCAGAAGAAAGGTAAGGGCTAGACAAACAGGATTAAGTGAATTGCCCAGAGTCACACAGATAGAAAGTATCTGAGGTCACATTTGAATCTAGACCACACTCCAGGCCTGGCTCTTTATCCACTGAACTACCTAGCTGCCCCTAGCTAAGTTACTTTTTGAGGATAAAGATGGGGCAATCTTTCTATCCATATCCTTGTGGGAGACTAGCATCTGGGGTCTACGCTGATGAGTCAGTTTAGTAGAATCAATTTTTAAAAATTTATTTATTTTAAAGATATTTTCCATGTTTACATGTTTCATGTTCTCTCCCTTCCCTCTACCTGCACCCTTCCTAGAACTGACAAGCAATTAGTGGAATCTATTTTGACAAAAAAAAATTGTCAATAAAATAGTTTAAATATAAAGCAAGGTGATTTTTATATGAACTGGAAAGACCTCCATGAACTGATGCAGAGTGAAATGAGCAGAATCAGGAGGACTTTGTACACAGAAAGTGAAACATTGTTGAGATCTAATGTAAATAGACTCTGATACTAATAGCAATGCAATGATCAAGAACAATTCCATGGAATTTATGAAAAGGAATGCTATCCACATCTAGAGAAAGAACTGTGGGAGTAGAAACACAGAAGTAAAACATAAAATTTATAACTTGGTTATATGGATATATGATTTGGGGTTGTGGTTTTTAAAAGATTACTCTATTACAAATATGAATAATATAGAAATAGGTTTTGAATAATAAGGCATATATAAACCAGTAATATTGCTTGTCAGCTCCAGAAGAGGGGAGGGAGAGAACATGAATCATGTAACCATAGAAAAATATTCTAAAATAAATAAATAAAGTGGGAGAATGAATAAATAAATAAAGCAGAAGAGGGAGGATCTTTTTATGTTAAACAAATGGAATTTTCAGTGCTTGTAAAATACCCATATCAGAGTGGGATTTGTGGATCTGGAGCTCAAAAGAAATTTGGTACTAGAAAACAAAAACTGGAGGATCATCTGCATAAGAGATGAAAGATGAAGACATGATGGGGCCAACAATAGAGTTTTGGGAAAAGATGTGATGTTCCTGCATAAGAGGCAAAATGAGAGAAAGGACCTAAGGAGTGATATCTACAAGGAGTACTCAGGGATGCAGGAGAAGAACCAAAGAGGGGAGAGCAAGGACCCAAACTAAGGGAGGAAAGAGTATGTGGAGGAGGAGCTACGCCAGCACTGCCAAATGTGACCAAAGACGGAGAAGAAGCCATTTAGGCTTGGACATCAGGTCATGGTGAACTTGACGTGAGCAGTTTTGTTAGAGTGATGGGGATTTAAGCCTAATTACAAGAAACTGAGGAGTGGGAGTGGGAAGCAACAAAGTGTTTAATATTTTTCTCTGGATATTTTAGCAAAAAGAACAAACCAGCCATTGTTCTAGCTTCCTTGTCTCTTAGGGGAAAAAAAGTTAATTCACCTCTAGAAGCATTTATTAAGAACTTAGGTGTACAAAGTACTGTGCTAAAGCTGTGAGGATTTAAAATCAATTAAACTGGAGGGAAACATATGTACTCAGATAAGTAAACATGAGATAAATACAAATCATCTTCTGAGAAGAGAAGTGAAGAGATTGGGGAGGACACCTGGGGGTGATCAGGAATGGTCTTGTATAGAAGGTGGCATTTAAGCTGTGCCTCAAAGGGTTCTAGACATTCCAGAAAGGAAAGGTGTGGGGGGAGAGTATTACAGGGAGTGGGACAGCCTGACAAAAGCATGACAATAAGTTCAGAATGTTGTTTCCAGGGTAGAACAAGTAAGTTAGTTTGTCTGGAATACAATGTGTCAGTGGGGGAGTAATGTGAAACCAATTTAAAAAGGTTGCAACAAGATTATAAAGGATTTTAAATCTCCAATAGGAATTTGTTTCTTATCCTAAAAGAAATGGGGGGCTACTGAAGCTTCTTGAGCAGAAGAATGACTTGGTCAGACAACAATGGAGGGTTCCCTCCTTAGCAAGGAGAAATTCTAAGCTTAGCTGTGTGCCTGAGATTCTGTGTACAGGCAGGGGGAAAGATGATTAGTCCCTTCATCATCCTAGACCCTCAACCACTGGCAGTTAAAGCATTAATAATAAGTTCTCTCTCACACACACACATTCATACTTCTCCTGACTTGATGCCATCCATTCATTTTTTTTAAAAGCCTTACTTTCCTTACTAGAATCAATACTGTATATTTGTTCCACGGCAGAAGAACAGTAAGGGCTAGGCAATGAGGGTTAAGTGACTTCTCAAGCTCACACAGGTAGACAATGTTTAAGTTCAAATTTGAACCCAGGCCTGGATCTCTATCCACTGAGCTTCCTAGCTGCCTCTAAACCATTCATTCTTGGTCCTCAAATCTTAGAGATCATCTAGTTCAATCCATGCAGTGAATAGACTTTCAAGGTTCCAATCTCCACTTTCCTCATCCCCACTCTGAAAACCAGGTCATCCAAGCTAAAAAGGTCCTTTGTATTGTATGATCTAGAACTAACAGGGATTTAAAAAATTATCAGCTCCTAACCTCTCATTTTATAGAGCAGAAGACTGAAATCAAGAAAAAAGAGAGCACTAGCCAGAGACAGTGGCAGATCTAGGACAAGTTGAGTCTCTTGGTCTTCTCTGTGTTCTTGCTACATATACCATGATGCCTTTCCCTCTGAGTATTCCTAGATAAGCATTTGCATCATTGGCTTTTAGCCCTTGGAAGGTTGTTGTTATAGGAGAAGAGTAGATATGAATAAAATTAGAATGTTTTTCTTTAGGATTTCAAGGATTTATGGAACTTAGGGTAAAAAAGAAATGTGTTTGCATTCTTCTGACCCATCTTTCTCTTTTCAGTTTATCTAGTTCCATTTGAATGAGAAACACAAATACTTGTAGCTTCCTAGAGAGATGGTTAAGACAGGCAGCAGTTTATATATATATATATATATATATATATATATATATTTTTTTTTTTAAACCCTTACCTTCCATCTTAGAATGATTCTAAGGCAGAAGAGTGGTAAGGGCTAGGCAATGGAGGTCAAGTGACTTGCTAGGAAGTGTCTGAGGCTAGATTTAAACCTAGGACCTCCTATCTCTAGGCCTGGCTTTCAATCTACTGAGCTACCCAGATGCCCCCAGCAGTTTATATATTTAAAAAAAAAAAGTTCCCACCATGTTAGTGGATCATAAGCTCAGTATGAGTTTAAAGTATGAAGTGGCATCAGCACCATCAACCATGACATGATCTCCTACATATACAGTCAGAATTGCAGAGAAGTGAAGAGGACTGCCTGAGATACAGGAGAGGGAATGGAGTGTAAAAGACCCAGCAGCTTCTCAGCTAACCTTCTATCCTATACCGAAAAGCCCCCAGTGCCATCTTTGACAGGATCCTGCAGCCTCAGAGACCTTTGAGCATAAGGAACATTCTGCAGTCACTTCCATTTTTTTTTTGACAGATGGAAAATGAAAAATAAATTTTGGTTCTCATAAAAGCTCATGTTCTATGGTTGCTGATGGTATGACATTGGGGAGGGGTCTCCTCTCACATGGTACATTTAACAAAGCTTTTAAAATTGGGGGGTAAGTGGGACAATAAAATCTAATATATTGGAAAGAACTTGGGCTGTAATTAGAACAATTTGATTCTAGTCCTGGTTTTGCCACTGAGCAACCCATTTTAAAGTACAGTTTCCTTATCTATAAGAAAGAGGATTGAATTAGGTTGCCCCAAGGTCGCTTCATGTGCTGACATTTAATGGTTCTAAGATCAGGTGGGGGGAAAAAAATCTCATTTGCCCTTTAGAACATCCCTTTAAACCTTTTCTTCGTATTTTCTAACCACTCATCTCCCTTTATTATCTTTGGCCTTTTGAAACAGCTTTGTTTGCTCTCTGGCTGTGGTGATGATTTGGAGGGTCACAGATTCCTCGAGGTTGGTGGACAATAAAAGAGGTGTGCATGTGTGGGTTGGTCCTGAGCTGGGGGGAGGGAGGGAGGTGTTCATGGGGCAGGAAGTGGTGTTCTCAACATACAACTTTCTTCTTTTCCTCATGTGAGAAAATCAGAAATCTAAAGCTGAAAGAAATCTTTGAGATGAGGAAAAATGGGCCCAGGGCAGTTGAGTGACATGTTTAAGACCAATAGAGCCAAACTCTAAATAATTTCTTCTCCCCTTGGCCACTAGGAAGCACCGAGCCAAAGGCAGATGTACCAGTCTGGGAACATGAACATTTGGGATTGATTGAACAAAGGGATTGGATTTATTCCCAACTCATCACAACTGGTTTTAGAGGAGCATTTTGTTATTAATAACAGAATTAGAGACCACTAAGGGCAGAGTGGTTATAGTACTGGACCTGGAATTAGGAAGAGCTAAGTTCAAATGTGGCCCTTTGACCCTGGGCAAGTCACTAAACCTCTCTTTGCCTCGGTTTCTTTGAACTATAAAACTATTTAAAAAATACTTTGTATTATGAGAACCTAATGAGATAAATTTTTGTAAAAAACAAAACAAAACAAAACATAGCACTATGTCTGGTACATAATAGAGACTATATAAATGTTTATCCCTTCCCTTCCTCTATCAGAAGCTTTCCCATCTGTCAAGCATATTGGCAGCTTCTAAAGCACTTCGACATCTTTTTCTCCTGTTCATTCTTACAACCTACCTATGAAGTAGGTAGTACAAATATTATCTCTATTTTATAGATTTACAAACAGGTTCAGTGACTCGAGTAGATTATGAGCTCCTCAATGGTACACACTGCCTTTTGCCTTTCATTGGATGTCCAGCCCTTAACAAAGGGCCTGGCATATGAGAGAAGCTTAATGAATACATATTGATTGACTCATTAACTCACTTGGCTATTGCCCTGTCTCAAGCTCGTGGGCTTTCCTTTGTACCTCTTGGCTTGGCATTTCCAGTGGTTCGCTGCACTCTTTCCTGGCACCTTCAGAGAATCAGCATCCACAGGGAACCTCTTACTTTCTGTTACTCCCTTACAAGCTAGGCAGGGGATAGTGTCTTATTTATTAACCTTTAGTAATGAACCACGTCCCACTTATAAGCCCCAGTCTTTATGGCTTAGCCCAAAAAGTCCTCAGAAACAGATGTCTTGGATTGGGGATGTGTGAGAGCTTTATGGCCTGCTGCAGGGTGCTCAGAGATGGGGTACAGAAACCAGACATAATGACTCAATGGCCTAAGCTAAAGAATGGGTAGAGGACTTGGGGGAGCGGGGTCTAGGAACTTTGTGATTACTTAACATCTGGGATTGGAACTTTTCCCTATAAATAAACTGTGAGTGGTGATGTGGGGAAGTGATCAGAGAGCTGGCTTTGAAAAATCCATATTCAAGTCCCACCTTTGACAAAGACTGTCTCTGGCACAGCACCTGGCACCTAGTAAGGAATGACCTAAAAAAACCAAACCTAAAAAAGTCATTAAACCTCTCAGTGTCTCCAGCCAACACTTTAAGTTGCAGAACAGGTAGGGGGGAGGTTTCCTCATCTGGAAAGGCAACAAACTCATGTCTGATCTAAATGCTGGAAATAAAACCAAAACCAAATGCTCCATGAGGATGATACCCTATCCAGTAGGTTTAGAGAATTAATTTTCAACTTGCTGCTTTGTGTGGCAATAGAGATGTCAAAATACTACTGGGCAGAATCTGGTTTCCTGCCAGTGTGTGCTCACCCCATGCCTGGGTGTTTTGAGGGATGGCAGGCTCTGGTTTGCAACCTCTGCCCTGTGGGCTCATCTCCTGGCAGCTCCCTCTGCAGAGCAGCTGGTATCTCAAAGAAGGGAAGGAGAACTCACATTTCTTGCTCTGTCTTCTGTGTAGACGTGGACTCATTCTGGTGGGTTAGTAGGTGAGATTGCTAGGTTAGGTTTGAGATATTTCGGAGTAAAGTGATAAGCGGTTTTGGGGGGCTTCATATGGGTCCATCTTAGCCAGATCTGGACCCTGCTGATGGACCACAAGCCCTGGCTCAGTTTGCATGCTTAATATGTGCCCTGACTGATGGACCAAGTTCATACCTTTCCATGAAAGCTAAGAGTAGGGCAAGTGTGTTGATCCTCATCAACTGGTCACAGAGAAATAAACTCATTCAAACCAAAAGGATTTTCTGCCTAATAAACAAGGAATTGACTACTGGTTTAAAAAAAATGCCAAATATCCATGCAAATTAATAATTATTTAATATTAACAGTAGATTCTAAAAAAGCCTTGCCTAGGAGACATTTTCTATTTCAAAATTTAAAGGCATATTTGCTATGAGTTTAAGTAAAATCAGACAAAAGCATTTCAGTCATATTCTTAATCAATGGGAACAATAAAGATTCCACTTCACACCTATCAGATTAGTAAAGCCGACAAAAGAGGAAAATATATACTGTAGCTCCTTTCATTGTGGCAAAGGGTTAAAAAAGGATTACCTATCAATTGAAAAATGATTAGACAAATTTTGATACATGAAGGTAAAGGAATGCTATTGTGCTTTAAGAAATGATGAAGGATGTAGGGTGGAGTAGCAAAGGAATCTAAGTGGTTAGTCAGGCCTAGAGATGGAGGTTCTGGGTTCAAATCTAGTCTCAGATACTTCCTAGCTGTGTGACTCTAGATAAGTCACTTAACCTCCATTGCTTAACCCCTACTGCTCTTCTGCCTTGGAATGAATACACAGTATTGATTCTGAGATGGAAGGTAAGAGTTAAAAAAAAAGAAGAAGAAAAGAAATGATAAAGGGAATGGTTTAATAAAAACCTGGGAAGAGCTGATAAATGAAAGTGAAATGAAAAAAACCTGCAGAACAATTTATATAACAACAAAACATTATTATAAAGATAACTTCAAAAAAATTTAGGAACCCTGATCAACATAATGAACAACAATCCCTAAAGATTCATGATATAATATACTCTCCTGCTCTAGATAGAAAGCTGATGGACTCAGAATGCAGAATAAAACATTTTATTTTATTTTATTTTTTGGACATGGGTGATGCAGAAATTTGTAAGGAATTTTTTTTTTTGCCTTCTCAATGGATAGGGAGGAGCAGGTTGAATTTAAGGAAAGAAGAAAGAGAGAGAGAGAGAAATAAAGAAAGAAAGAAAAGAGACAAAACTGAGAGGTAGTCCCTCTTTGGGACACTAGCTAAACAAATTGTATGTAATGTAATATTATCCTGCCATAAGACATTATTAAATGAATAATTTCAAAGGATTGAAAAGACTGAACTGGCATAGATCAAAGTAAGCTAGGGTTAGACTAGTTTATACCAAGATAACATAGAGAAAAACAGTTTTGAAAGACTTTAGAATTCTGATCAATGTAATGACAAACTTTGTGTCCAAAAGAGTGATTGATGATGAAACACAACCCCAACAGACTTAAAAATGCAGAAAGAGATATTTCTGGACATAGCTAATGGAGGAATTTGTTTAACTTATTACATAGCTATGCTTTTGTTGTGTTTTTGTTTTTGTTTTTTTTTCAGATTTAAAAAATTGCTCATTGGGAGAGAGTGAGAAGGATAAAATATTGCTTTGGAACTTTACAGGAACAAGTTGACCCAACTTTTCCCCTGTCCCTGCAGAAATGACCGATGAATCGAAGGCTTCTCTCTTCACAGATCAGTTGCCTTTGTCCTGCTGTGAATGGTATTACAAAAAAGTCAGTAAACAGCTTTCAGTTCCAGACTCCTAGGCCGTCTTGGCTCAAGTTTAGAGAAAGGCTTCTGACTCTAGGGATAGGACAAGAAGGCCTTTCATTTCAAAATATATGAGCTTATTTGGCTTCTTATAGTAAAGACCAGAAAAGGGATCTAGCTTATTTTCCCTCTCTATTCTTCAAACTTCCTGCTCTACCTGGTATAATAGACATGGCCATATTTGTTCATCTGTACATTGGAGAGAATCCAGTGATCTTCTCTACTCTATTTCAGGCACATTCCAAAACGTCCATGCCAGAGATCTCACCATCTCTTGGAGTTATGTTACCTCCAAGATTTAGAACTCTGAGATTCTACACCCTCTCTTCCTTCCATCTGTCCCATTCACAGGTTCTACACGATCACTAGGACTTTTGGTACCTTGACCTTTCTCTAGTCACCAAGCTTCATTTGAGTGTTATCAAGCCTTCATATCATAGTCTCTGGGTTTCATTAATTGCTGTCCTAGAATGTTTTTACTTCCCAATCTTCCATCTTTACTTGCTAATCCTTGGGAGACCCTCATCATCTGATTTCTTTGGTCTTGCATCAAGGCTTCTGGGTTTCTCTGTAGAAAGAAATTGAGTTGATTTTACCCCCATTACAAAGTTTTAGTTTATAACTCCAGCTGGTCCCTTAATACTGCTTGGTTATCCTTGCACTCTGATCATAATCAACTCCTTATCTCATTCCTGATAGTGACTATTCCCATCTTTTTCTTCCTGATAATCCCCAGCTACACCTTTTAATCCCATAATTCTCAGAACCAGCTTCCTTCACCTAGAAGATAAAGGTCATCTAAATGTTGGTGACTGAAGAGATGAGACTCCTACAGTTCTCTGTTCTGGTTATTCAACATCTGGAGTGATGTATTCACTTGTGGCTCTCATATTGTAGGAAGGACATTGATAAATTAGGGTATGTCCAAGTGAGAGCCACCAGGATATTGAAGGACCTTGAGGTCATGCCATATTGGAATTAATTGAATTCCTTAGAAACATTTAGACAGGGAAAGAGAGGTTGTATTTGAGGAAGGCACAGTAAGGGGATGAGATTCTGATGTTTCCATTTGAAAGCTTGTCATCAAAAAAAAAAAACCTCTAAATTACTATTAATTAGAGAAATACAACTTTGAGATGCCATCTCACACCTATCAGATTGGCTAACATGTAGTATAGGAAAATGATAAATGCCAGAGGGATTGTGGAAAAAATGTGATACCAATGGAGTTGTGAACTAGTCTGACCATTTTAGAGAACAATTTGGAACTATGCCTGAGGAGCCATAAAACTGCCCATACCCTTTGACCCAACAATACCACTACTAGATCTATATCCCAAAAACATCAAAGAAGAGGAGGAAAAACATATTTGTACAAAAGTATTTATAGCAGCAATTTTTCTGGTGGCAAAGAATTGGAAACCAAGGGACTATCCATCCATTGAGGAATGACTGAACAAGTTGTGATGGAATATAATTGTGCTTTAAGAAATGATGAGCAGGATGGTTTCAAGAAAACTTCCCAGAAAACCTGGGAAGAATTACATGAACTATTATTGCAAAATGAAGTAAACAGTACAATGAGTATGATCAACTGTGAAAGACTTGACTTTTCTAATCAAGACAGTGATCCAAGACAATTCCAAGGACCCATAATAAAACATGGTATCTGTTTTCCAGAGAGAGAGAATTGATGAACTCTGAGTGCATATTAAAGCATATTTTTTAAGAAATTTATTTTTCTTGTGTTTGTGTTTTATTTTATAACATGACTAATGTGGAAATGTTTTGCATGTCTTCCCACATGTAATTTATATATTGCTTGCCTTCTCAAGGAGTAGGAAAGGAATGAGAGAGATTTTTTTTAGAATTTTTAGAAAATGAATCTTGAAATTTTTTACATGTAATTGAGAAATATTTCATGAAATAAATAAAAATTTATTTTTTTAAAAATTTATCATGTGGAAAAGGGATTAGGTTTTTTTTTTTTCTATTTAGCCCCTTGAGGTCAGAACTAATAGCCATGGGTAGAAGTTACAGAGGCAAATTGAAACTTGATATATGGAGAAGCTTACTAACAACTATGGCTATTAAAAATGTCATGTACTATCTTAAGAGGTGGTGGGTTCCTTCTCACTGGAAGTCTTCAAGCAAAAATAACATGAGCACTTTTTGTAGGAGGGTTTCTTTTTGGGTACGTATCAAACTAAGTGGCTTTTGAGGTCATTTTACTAAGATTCTATGGTTTTGTAGCATGGATTCCCTTAGATTCTTTCCTGAATTTCTGAAATTTTCAACAACCTCTCCCTCTCCTTTCCTTCCAGTAGCATATGAACTATCTCTTCTTCTAAGGTCAATAACTTTACCTTGATCCTATTCCCTATTTTCTTCTCTAGGGTCTTGATTCAACAGTCACTCTTCTTTTAAAATCATCTTTTTTAGACTCCCTCTATTATTGGCTCTTTCCCACCTGTATAAAATGACTTAGTCAAGCATTTAATAAGTGCCTACTATTTGCCAGGCAATGTAAACTAGGTTGTTTTCTCTGTCTGGGATGCTAAACACTGGGGATACAAAGAAAGGGCGCTTGAGGGGTTTAAAGTCTGATGGGAATAATATATAAATAACTATGTACATATCATGTATTTACAAGATAAATTGGAGATAAATCAAGAGAAGAAAAATGCTAACATTAAGGGGGAATAAATAAAAGTTTCTTGCAGAAGGTGGAGGATTTTGGCTGGGACTTAAAGGAAGTCAGGGAAACCAGAAAGTGAAGATGAGGAGAGAGAATTCCAGGTAAAAGAGATGGTCAGTGGATATGCTCAGTGTCTAGAGATGGAATGTCTTGTTTGAGGAATAGCAAGGAAACTAGTGTCACTAGATCAAAGAGGAGGTGGGGACAGTAAGGTGTAAGAAGACTTGAAAAGCAAGAAGGGACCAGTTATAAAAGACTCTGAAAGCCAAACAGAGGATTTTGTATTTAATCCTGAAGGTAATGTGGAGCCATTGGAGCTTACAAAAAAGAAGGAAGGGAAATGTGACAAAGTCAAAGTTGTGTTTAGGAAGATCAATTTGGTGACTGAGTGGAAAGTGATGGTGAGATTTGAGGTAAGGAGAGTAACTAGAAACCTATTGCAAGAATATATGCACGAGGAGATGAGGTCCTGTAACAGAGTGGTGTCATTGGCAAAGGAGAGAAGGGATGTTTATTAGAGAGGGAGTAAATGAGAGGATACAAAGGCAGAATCGACAGGACTTAGCAGCAGATTGACTGGGGTGAGAGGGTGAGGAGTTAGAGATGACACCTAAGATACAAGTCTGGGTAACTGGGAGAATGGAAGGGTCCTTGGAAAAAATAGGGAAATTAGGAAGAGAGGAAGGTATGGAGGGAGAAGATGATTAGTTCAGTTGTGGATATGTTAGATTTAAAATGTCTACAGGACCTCTAGTTTGAGATATCTAATAGATAGCTGGTGATTTAAGACTGGAGAGAAAAGGGCTAGATAAGTAAGTCTAGAAACCATGAGGATAGCAATGATAATTGAATTCATGATAACTGATGAAACTAGAAAGTGAAATAGTAGAAAGGGAGAACAAAAGAGGACCTTGGACAGAGCCCTGTGGAATACCACAAATCTTCATGTATGAAGACCCAGCAAAGAATACTGAGAAGGAACAGTCTTAGAGGTAGGAGGAGAACCAGGTGGTAATGAGATGAAAACCTAAAGAGAAGAGAACATCAAAGAAAAGAGGGTAATCTAGTCAAAGACTGAAGATTGGGGAATGATCATTAAATTTGACAACTGAGAGGTCATTGGTAATGTTGGAAAGAGTAGTTTTAGTTAAATGATAAGGTCAGAAACCATACTGCAGAAGGCTGAGAAGAGAGTAAGAAGAAAGCATTGGTTGCAGATGGCCTTCTCAAAGAGTTTAGTTGCAATAAAGAGATACAGGATGACAGCAAGTTAATATAGATGAGTCAAATGAGGGTCTGCCAAGATTGGTTAGGACAGACATATTTGTAAGAAGCAGCCAATAGATAGGGAGACACTGAAGATTAATTAGAGGGTAAAGATGATAGATTCTCGAGAAGATGGTATGAAATGGAATTCTTCATTCATGTAGAGAGGTTAGCCCTTGGCAAGAAAGGCTATCTATTTCCTATGAGACAAGGGTGAAAGAGGAGACACCCAGACAGGAGTGCTGGGGAAGGCATCTGAGTGATGTGAGATGAGAAGGAAAGAATAAAAGGCAGATATTGGCAAATGGCTTCAGTTGTTGGGGTTTTGCTTTTGCTTTTGTTCTCAAAGCAAGGAAAGGTGCTCAGTGAAGAACAACCATGGGAAGTTTGAGGAAAAATAAAAAGATTTGGGAAAAGTGCTATGATATGTGGGATAGTAAATCAGCGATATGTAAAAGGATTGCCTTGCTGTAATGAAGGCCCAGTTGGTATTTTGTAATAAAAATTTTAGTAGACCTAGTCAGCATAGTTGTATTTGTGTTTTTCTGGCTTCATTCAGCAGCATGTGAGTAGGAGCAAAGGCAGCAGATGTTGAGGTAACCCCAGGCTGAGGCTTATTAGCAGGGAAAGATCAAAATGCAAGGTGTAGGGCTGAACTGATTCACCAAAAGATCTAGATGGAAAAGAGAAGAAAATATAGCCAAAGTGTAAAGTTGATAACCTGAGAGGGAAATTGAGGGATTTAGGGGTTGGAGGTTGTGGTGAGAATGAAGAACAGGATTTGGGATTGCAAAGCAGAGGGAGAGGTGTAATGAAAACCAATTGTCATCAAATCAGGTCATTTTAGAATTCATGAACATGGAGTGAAACATTTGTGGCTGATGTCAAGAGCAAGGCTATAATCATCTGTGTGTAGCTGTGGTGGGATGAGGAATAGGTCATGGAAAATGAGTTAGGTAGCTAAAGAATTGGGAATATAATGTATATTAAAGTCCCCTAGGATTGAGGGCAACTAGGTGGTCCAGTAGATAGAGAGTCAGACCTGGCAACAGGAGATCCTTGGTTCAAATGTGACCCTAGACAATTCCTAGCTGTGTAATCCTGGGCCAAGTCACTTTTCCCCTATTGCCTAGTCCTTACCACTTTCTGTCTCAGAGCCAATACACAGTATTGATTCTAAGATGGAAGGTAAGAGTTTTAAAAAATAATAATAATAAAAATAAATACCCCCAGGATTAGAGCAGGAGTTGGGGAGAAAGACTTGTAAACCAGGAACTGAATTCATTGAAGAGAGTTCCCTGGAGGTTGGTAGATAATAGCTACCAGAAATCCAGGAGGAGAGTATTCTGAGTGATAGAGGTAGAAGAAGCTGGAAGTGGCTTGGGGGAAGCATAGAATATTCTGACATCCCTACCTCTGTCCAGAGAGTCAACTATGAGTAAAGGTACAACCAGTGCTGAAAAGGCTGGCCAGAGAAACAGGTTTCAATGAATTCAACAAGATGGAAAGATATATATATATATATATATATATATATATATATATATATATATATATATATATATATATATATATATGTGCTATTACCTTTCTTGCCTTCTTAATGGATGAGGGAGAAGATGGAGAAAAGAAGAACATTTGGAACTGAAAATAAACGTTTCAAAAATTTTTAAAGATGATAGAAGGAGCAGGAAATAGAAAGGTTTAAGATAAAAGCAAATTTGTTACCTATGGACCAAGCATTCCAAAGAGCACATTGCAAAGGATGGTTAACTCTAGAGTAGGATGTTAAAAGAGGGCTGAATTGAGAGGAATTTGAATAAGGGAGTGGGAAGAGGAGGAACCAAGAATGGGATTTGAATAATGACATCAGGTTTACTGAATTGCTCAGATGGGGAGGGGTGGATAGGGTGGGAGTTTATCTTAACATCCCTATGGTTTGGCCTCTGGAGGACCTGAGTTCAAATCTTTCTTTAGACGTTTTACAAGCTGTATGACCCTGGGCAAGTCACTTAAACTATCCCTCAATTTCTTCACTTTTAAAATGAGGAAGTTGACTGGTAGCCTCTTAAGGTCTCTTCCAAATTCTTTTAATGTATATCTTCCCCCAGCATCTGTCCTTAGCTATCTTTTCTCCTTTCTCTACACTCTTTCCCTTGGCAATACTTTTAATCCCCATGGCTTATTCACTAAAAATTCTCACATGCATACATCCTGTTTTCTCCAGAACTGCAGACATCTCCACTGGCTATATTGCCATTTCAGATTCAACACATCCCAAACCAGGTTTTTCTTATCTTTGCTCTAAAAACTGTCACTTCTCCCTTTACTATTCCTGACAGTGGCACTACCATTTATCCAACTTCCTTGGTTGAAAGGCTTGGTATTACCAGTAATACTTTCCTCTCCCTCCCTTTTCATGACCAGACAAACTTCCAAGGCCTAAAACATCCTCTGTAGCTTGTCTTACATTTTATTTTCATTGACACTACCCTAGTAGACAGAGCACCAAGCTTGGAGTCAGGAAGTTGTCTTTCAGTTGTATCTGACTCTTCATGACCCCATTTGGGGTTTTCTTGGCATAGATATTGGAGTGGTTGGCCATTTCCTTCTCCATATAATTTTACAGATGAGGAAACGGAGGCAAATGGTTAAATGACTTGCCCAGAGTCACACAGTGTTTGGGGCATGATTCAAACTCATGTAGATGAGTCTTCCTGATCCCAAGCCCAGGGCTCTGCCCACTACAACATCCAGCTGCCAGGATATCAGGAAGACCCAAGAGTTCAAATGTGACTTCCAACATTAACTATGTGATCTCGCACAAGTCCTTTTTAACCTCTTAGTTCCCTCATCTTACAACAGGAATAATTATAGCATATAACCCTCAGGGTTGTTATGAAGACCAAATGATATAATGTAAAGCACTTAGCACCTAATTTCTATATAAATGTTAACTAGGAAGAGGAGGAGGAGGAGGAGGAAAGGAGTTGGAGTTGTTGTCCTCATTATCACCTACCAGAACTGTTGCAGTAGCTTTCTTACAGCTCTCTATTTTTCTACTCTTCTTCCCCTCATCAGACTTTCCCATGCTGCCAGACTAATATTCCTCATGCAGTGTTCTGGCCATGTCAGTCCTTTGCTCAAAAAACTTCACTGTTCTCCCTATAGATTGTGTGGTAAAGCCGAACATTCTTAGCCTGACATTCCCAGCTTCCAGCCTTCTATCTTAATCCTACACCCTAACCAAACTGGACGACTGCTGCCCCCACCTAATTTCCCTTTTATCGTCAAAGACTTCCGTACTTTTGCTCACATTGTTCCTTTTGCCTAAAATGTCCTCTCTCCTGCCTCTTCGTTATATCCTTCTTGTCATTTTTCAGTTTGTCTCAGTGACCCCATTTCATGTTTTCTTGGCTGAGATACTGGATTGGAGAATAGGAAAGAAACTGAAGCAAGCAGGGTTGAATGACTTGCCTAGTGTCACAGAGCTAATAAGTGTCTGAGGCCAGATTTGAACCCCCAGAGCTGAGTCTTCCCAACTTCAGGCCCAGCCCTCTATCTTGGTACCACTTCACTACCTCGATATTCATACCCAGATTTGAAAGCTTGCCAAAAGAACTCTCCTGACTAGGAATCTATCCCCATCCATAATAGTCCTTCCCCTCAGATGTCATATGACACCATGCTTTGTGTAATACACCATGTGTGTAATATTGTGTGATAGAGTTGCCCTCATTAAGTGCCATAAGGACAGGAACTATCTTATCTAAACTCTGAATCTCTTCCAGTGCCCTGCACAGTTCTCTGTGCCCAGAAAGTGCTTAATCAATATTTGTCTGAATTATATTGTGTGAATGTGTCTAACAGCCTCTCGGCGTCATTGTTTGCTTGTCTTCCAGTGAAAGGTATGAACAAGCTTTCTAGCTGCAATCCCATTTCTCAACTCTCCATGAGCAAATAAATGACTGGCTATTTCTGTGGATCATCTGAAATCTGATGATTTCCTCACTGGCAAAATCCAGATCTGGTCCCTGGAGTGCTTAGTTCCTAAGCTTATCAGTTTGGAATGGCAAGAGATCCTAGAGGGCATCAAGGCCAACTCCCTTATTTTACAGATGAAGGTGGGCTCAGAAAGCTTGTGCTTGCCCAAGGTCACACTGGTTGTTAAGTATTAAAAAAGTCAGAATTACAATCCAGGTTCCCATTCCAAACTGAGTCTTCTTTCTACTGTGTTATGGAGGATTGCATGAAATAATGTATTAAAACTGCTTGACCAGCCTGAGAAGTGCTCTGTGAACATCCCTCATGGATGAGGGCTGGGGGTGGGGGTGGGGGGAGGGCAGAGGGTAGTAGGTAGTTAATTCACTGGTTGGGGACTGGAGAAATGGTGGAAGAGTTCATTCTTTGCTTCCAGAAAAGCTGAGACAGAAATGTAGTCTTTGTGCTTGGAGAATAGTCTTCATCCCCTCCCCTTAGTTCCAGGCTTTCACCATTTGGCCCCAGAAGGCCATTCATTGCTTAACTTGTTTTTCTTCCTCCTGGTTCATGCCTCCTGTGGCATTTTTTTTTTTGCAAACCTTATGAGTAGTTTATGCTCTGCTTCTAGTGGAGCAAGTGCTTCTTCCTGACCCATGATGGAGCAATTGCTGCCCAGGGGGCCCTCCTAGTGCCTCCACTCCACCCCCAAACCCAAAGAAAAGGATGGAGCAACTGCTGCTCTTGGCTAGGAGAGCAGCCAAGGGAACTAGTGAGGGAACCCAAGGGAAGCATAAGGGCCTTAATGGCTTATCTCTCATCAGAGCCTGAGGGACTTCAGACATTATCTAGTCATGCAAGTTACCAAAAAAGAAAGAAAGAAACCTTGAGGCCCTGGGAAGGCCTCTGCTCCCCTCCCCCCCTTTTCTTAGGGAGTTCATGACAAAGCCTAGATGGATACCTACATTTCCTGGGCTCTAGGTCAATGTTATTTGCCTTCTACCACACTTCTGAAGAAGAGGCTCTGGCCTATGCTGGGGAGGTAGCCTGGCCTGTGCCTATCTGCAGGGAATTCTTTGGAAAAGATGTTTCCTCAAAGTCCCCAAAGGCAAGGAGAATCCTTGAGGATACCTAGTTTCCGTTCCTTGGACCCAGAGAGGAATTTCCCCTGGCTCAAGGCTCAGGAGAAAGACCCGAATAAGTGGGAACTGAAGAGCTTAGGGTGAAAAGTGAATTACAGAAGACTTCTAGAGTCAGCTCTCAAGAGTTTGGCATACTGAATGGGATTTGGGGAAGTAAGTCATGTTGGGGAGGCCACCCTGACACTTCATCCAACATTATAGCAACATCCAGCATCAGCATCCACAAGGCTAGAGAGGGAAAGAAGAGAGAGTAGTAAGGTTAATGACTTCAAGTGGATCCAAGGGGTATGATCAGCCATGTTGCTTTTCCCAGCCCACTGCTCTGTTGGGATCTGGGTTGCCAATTGGGGAGGATTGGAAAAAGCCAATGAGGCAGGGCACCCTGATACAGTGGCTTTTCTTGCCCAGCCAACCTTAATAGATCTTGGTGACCAAGGGACACTTGGGTTCTCCACCTGTCTATTATTTGCTTCTTTCAGTTTAATCTGTTGAGTATGTGGGGGCCTCAGTGTTAAGACTCAGAGGAACCTCCTCCTATCTGCTATTTGTCAGCAAGAAGTCCTGAAACATGACTAAGCCCAGTCCTACAGTGCCTTCATCACTTTTTCCCTTGGCCAGAGCCTCACTCCCTCTGCCCTGCTCTAGCAGCATGTCCCTGATGTGTAAAGGGTCTCTGTATTGAGTGCCCTTCAATTCAGTAAGCTTTTATCTGGTGCTCTATGCATAAGATAATGCTGGGCACAATGGATTGAAAGACAAAATGTAAATGTTACTGTGTATACACCAGGAGGACATTCACAGGGATATGCTAGGAAGGGCCTTCATTAAGTGTGGAAGACTAAGGCTATTCCAGCCTGTGACCCCAAAGCTTCCTTCCTGCGGCAAGAAGAGACACTGACCATCTGTCTGTGTGTCTGTCTTTCTTTCAGTCTGTGTCACTAATTGTCCCACACTGATCGTCATGGTGGGCCTGCCAGCTAGAGGAAAGACCTATATCTCCAAGAAGCTGACACGCTACTTAAACTGGATTGGTGTCCCAACCCGAGGTAAGGAGCAGGGAAGCCTCACTAAATGTGTCTTCTCCCCTCTCTGAGCTGGACTCTCATTATTGGTGCTTCTGAGAGGAAGCAGTTCCCCATGTAGACAATCTTGACAGGCTTAGTTGTCAGCTAGGGGGCTAGCAGTCTCAGAGATTGGGTCATCACAAGGCTCAGGTTAGGAAAACTCAGACATTAGCTTACAAGTCTTCCCTGGGACCATCTTGAAATCAAGGGCCTAGGAAAGGTGAATGGGTTCATGAGTAGAGTTACTTCCTCCATTCTAATCTGGAAACTTCCCAGACGAGTTGCTTCATTGCTTAGAGGCCAAAATCTGATAAGTTTCTTCATATTTAGGTTGTCTGGCCCATGGGCATCACTTTTTTTTTTTTAAAGAATTTAAGTTTATTTAATTAATTAATTTAGAGTATTTTTCCATGGTTATATGAATCATGTTCTTTCCCTCCCCCTCTTCCCACCCCCTTCCCATAGCCAACTGGCAATTCCACTGGGTTTTACATGTGTCATTGATCAAGACATAATTCCATATTATTTGCACTAGAGTGATCATTTAGAGTCTACGTCCCCAATCATATCCTCATTGACCCATGTGATCAAGCAGTTGTTTTTCTTCTGGGTTTCTTCTCCCACAGTTCTTCCTTGGGATGTGGATAGTGTTCTTTCTCATAAGTGCATGCACATCACTTTTGGGAACCTATAATTCTGTAACATGATGAGGCATAAGGGGAATACTTTAGTGGAAACTTTCCATTTTAACAGGAAAATAATTTTCTTATAAATGTATTGGAAGTCAAAGCTGTAAGCCAGAACTAAAATTCCTGTGCTATGTCATTATTTACAAACTAGGCTTGTAACTCTAATGGCTAATCCACCTGTCCACCATAACATAGTATCAGACATACTGACAAAGTGCCCTGCCTGCTCTTTCCCCTATGCTCCATGCAGAATCCTGCAGAGAGGCATTGGGAGAGGGGGTCTTCACACTTGACACTCTGGGTCCAAGGGAAGACTTCTTGGATGGTGGGAATACCATGACCTGGATTTACCCTCTAGGTCTAGACAAGTCTAGGCATCTTCTTGGTCTTGGTGTTCAGAAGGGTTGGGAGGCATCATTGTTCCTTGGGAAATGTTTCAAGCCTAAGGGCTTTGACTCTGAATCATAAGTTGCCTTGGGGGATCCTAGAGTTGAGAACACTGAAGGGTGCTGGGCCAGGGGTGGGGGGCAGAGTATGAAATTTGGAATACACACATCCTGGCCCCTGGTGTAAGGGTCAGACCTGCATGGTTCTGTGTCATGGAAAAATGTCTTTGCTGATTTAGGGTAAACTGGTCAGGAACTGAAACAGGTGCCCCTGCCCCATGGCCCTGAGCGGAGCTATGATTTGCTCATTACACTCAAGAGCCTGTGGTCCTTACAGATACCTTCAGTGAGCCAGGGAGGACATCCTGGAGGAGGCAACCCTGACCCTGCCTTGGAAGAGGGGCTAAGGCCTATACAGCGGGGTGAGGTGGTCAGTCAAAGGGCTTCTGAGAACTCCCACTTGCCCTACTGTTTTATTTTGTTTGGGTTTTTGTGTTTGTTTGTTTGTTTTGCCCTACTGTTTTGAGACTTTCTTTTTCATTTCAGAATTTAATGTTGGCCAGTATCGTCGAGACTTGGTGAAGACATATAGATCTTTTGAGTTCTTTCTTCCAGACAATGAAGAAGGCTTGAAAATCAGAAAGTAAGTTAAAGGCTTTTTTTTTCTCCCCTAGTGGAGGATCAAGAAAGAGGAGTGAGGGCTAGGCTTGCTAGGAAGATTCCTAAAATTCACCTTTGATTTGGTGTTAATTAAGGGGAAAGAGTCCTGTTGTCTTGCTCTTGTTGCATGACCAATCCATCATTTCTTCCTCCAGTTCTTCATTTCTGGGCTGTTGTTCATCAATAAGTTGTCAGTCTGCTCATTTGTTGATCTTGTGTGACTTTTAATTCTTTGAAGACCATGGTATCACATGACATAGCTACAGAGCATCACCAACTGAAGAATCTTGTTATTGAAAATCTGAGAAGCTCAGCATCATTAATATTTTTATGAAAATAATCTTCCTGATTAGATAGGGCAGCCTCAGTGAAGATTTGAAAAGGGAACGGGCAGGCTTTCACCAAAAATATTTCCTAATATCCCACATTAAAAAAAAAAACCTTCTGTCTTAGAATTAATACCAAGTATCATTTCCAAGGCAGAAGAGCGGTAAGGGTTAGGCAAGAAGCTATTTTTACCACCATCTACCACAAAAGGACCTGACCAGGATGGAAGGCATCATTCCCACCCCCAACTGAGGTTTTTCAAGCCATAGGAACATAGTTTTAGGGTTGGAAGTGACCTTAGCTTTCCATTTTTCTTTTTCTTTCTTAAAAAACTCTTACCTTGTCTCTTAGAATTAATACTAAGTATCACTTCCAAGGCAGAAGAACAGCAAGGGCTAAGCAATGGAGTTTAAGTGACTTGCCCAGGGTCAGGCAGCTAAGAAGTATTTGAGGTCAGATCTGCATCCAGGACCTCCTGTCTCCAGGGCTGGCTTTATTCACTGATCCACCCAGGTGCCCCAGCTCCCATCTTTTATTATCACACAGTTGGCTGAAATGCATAGAGAATTCAAGGTTCTACTGTGCTTATTATTTCTGATAGCAAAAATGCTACCTTACAGGCTCACCTTTATCACAGTGAAAAAGGAATCCCCTATATATATCAAGCATTCATTACATGAACTTGTTTTTTAAAAAAAGATTTTGATAACAACGTCAATATAATTGCTTTCCCTTGTAATTTTTTGTATTTAATTTAAAAGCTTCATTTTGAGAATGATTTTATCAGTCTCACCAGTCTGCAAAAAATTGTCATAGCATGATATAGAAAAAGGTTAAGAAGTCTTTCTATAATGAAGTTCTCCAGATGCTTCTCTTTACAGATGAAGTTACTGATTATACCACATTACAGAGCCTCCTAAATGAAAGCCAAAGTCATTTAAAGTCATTTGATTTCATTATTTACATAAGGAAAGCCAAATGGATGAAGTGATTGGTGGTGGGATGGTTAGCTCATAGAGTTGGTCTCTCAGTCTTGGTAAATATCAAACTGGCCCATCTTTTTAGAGGTTCATAAGGATAATGTGCAGGAGAGTATAGAAGAGAGTAGCCAAGAGAGTCTGGGAAACAGGGCAACCATTCTTCAGGGTAGGGTCATATGGCCTTCCATTTCCATTCTTTGTGAACAGTGAGCTAAGTCCAAAATTGAACGAGAGAAGGAGAGTGAGCTGAATTGATTTGGGAAATCACCTGATGGTTTGACTAAATAAGTGCATAAATCTTTAATTTATTTTATTTTATTTTATAGGGTTTTTTTAAATTTAATTTTATTGATTAAGAATATTTTTCCATGGTTCCATGATTCATGTTCTTTCCCTCCCCTCCTCCCAACCCCCTCCGATAGCCAACATGCAATTCCACTGGGTTTTACATGTGTCATTGATAAATCTTTATTTTAGAGGGGCTATCAGGTCAGGTTCAATTTGGGGATAAAATGAGGCACTCGTAAGTCATTGAACACCTACAAAAGTCAGTTTACTTTTACCTACCTCAGCAAGGACATACAACCAGGGTAGAGTAGCACCTAGCTTTTCCATTCATGAGGTGCCCTTCATCTCCCTATGGAAATGCTTGTCAGCTGGCCCTCTGAGCACGGTGCTTTGCCTGGTCTTGGGCACCTGCCAAGTCTGCGATGCCACGATTCCACATCACTAGGACTAATTATGTGCTCAGGCGACCAGGAAGTTGCATCAGGGAAGTTGGGGCCAGTCAAGTCTTAGAGAAGCTTTGTCTTCTTTTGGATGAAGCCTCCTCGTGTTAAAGCTAAGAGGAAAGAAGCTACGTTAGGGAGATGTTGCTCCTATCATAGCATACAGTTTCTGTCTGGGCTCCAAAAGGACATATCAATTGCCCACGGACCACACACATGCATTTGGGGGAACACAGACAAGTTAAGAATTTCTGGTTGACTTTCCAAGAGGGCCAGCGTCTGGAATCATGGTGGGGACAAAGGGGACTCAGAAGACAGAGCTGTTGCCCAGGACGCCAGAATCCCACCCAGCTACTCTCTTTGATATCCTCCTACATGTGACCCCAAGAACCTAGCGAGAATGGGCCAACTTGCTATTCACCAGTATGGATGCAGGCAGTGATATTGCCTGAACACTTCATCCCTCTGTCCTACGTGTGCTCAGAGCTCTGTCAGGCATGTGTGTCTCCATTTCTACACTTGTTTCCTGATGCTTCCTCTTACACCCACCTTCTTTTTTTTTATCATATACTTAATAACCACACCACCACCACCACCGACAAAAAACACTTAAGTAAATGCATAAAAAATTATGTGCTAAACCACAACCTCCACATTGTTTACAGCTAAAAATATGTGCATTATATATGTATGCTAACATAGACATCCTCTGCTTTTGAGTTCCCTTTGGATTTTATTTACTTTGATACTTTTATTCCTGATTTTGTGACTGTTTTTTTTGTTTGTTTTTGTTTTTGTTTTAAACCCTTACCTTCCGTCTTGGAGTCAATACTGAGTATTGGTTCCGAGGCAGAAGAGTGGTAAGGGCTAGGCAATGGGGGTTAAGTAACTTGCCCAGGGTCACACAGCTGGGGAGTGTCTGAGGTCAGATTTGAACCTAGGACCTCCCAACTCTAGACCTGGCTCTCAATCCACTGAGCTACCCAGCTGCCCCCTTTGTGACTGTTTTTTGCTTTCTTAAAGTTACCGAGTGATCAAATCAGCACAATTTGTTATATAAGAATGCCCTGCGCTGTATTCTCAGCCTTAATACTCCCAAAGTGCTTTGTCTGAAAGGCAAGCTTTGTGTTTATCTGCTTCACTCCTAAGATATCTCAGGGCAAAACTTTTTTGGCTCACCCATGACTTCTGGTTGAGATATGAGTGAGATAGGGACATTGGCGGGTAGACACACAAGACCTTGTGTTTTTCTTGACAAGGGTGACCTAGTCTTTAGGTTAGAGAAATGTTTGTCAGAGCCAAGCCAAATCATTGTCAGGGTACTTGCACTGCCTGTCTCCATGACTGGGACTCTTCCTGCTCAACTCCGTCTCTTGGCTTTCTAGACTGCTTTTATATCTCAGTTAAATGCCTGCCTTTTCCAAAGACCTCCTCAATCTTAGAGCCTTCCCTCTGAGGTGATCGCCAATTTACCCTGTACGCAAGTAGTTTGTACGTAGTTTGCATGGTGTCTCTGCCATTATGGCTCTTTGAGAACAGAGACTATTTTTCAAGTATTTATTTGTATCCCAAAGAAATACTTCATAAATACTTGTTGAATCGACTTATTGACTTCAGGATCCATTCCTTCCAGTTCTAAGAGAACATAGTCTTTCCTGATAAGACAACCCTTTAGCACAGATAAATTGAAAGAACGGAAAACCAGCTGTTCTTTGAAGAAAAGCAGAATAAGATGTGAATATCTTGAGTGTATTTGCTTCCTTTCTCAGAAGAGCCAAAAGTGCTGTCATTTCCTCTCTCCTCAGTTTGCACACTTGTGTGCTTGATGTTATATCTGTGTTTGTGTGTGCAGCCAAGAGTTGTTTTTTCCCATTTTACAGAGAAAAACTGGAAATCAGAGTAGCATTAGCCAAGCAGAAACTAGAATCTGATTTTAAAGTGCTGATTCTTAGTGGCTATCAAGAAAATTTCACAAGTTGTTTAAGATCAGGTCTCATCTTCAGCAGTGATGAGTGTCAATGGGATTAAAATGTGGCTCCATGAAAGACAGGGAGACAACAAATAAATGTCTCAGAACACCAGAGGGTTTGGGTAGAAATACCCCTGAGAACTGAGCAAATGGCCACTGAACTAGTCCTTAATCACCAGAAAAGAAGGAACTGTAAAGTATACATTTGCTTGGAGATATGCAAATTGAAGCAAAGGTGGGGGGAGGTCATCTTGTCTGGTTTAGATGGCAGGAGGTAGACTTCTTGACCCCCTTATTCTGCAGAAACACACCCTGCACGGTCAATGCCTAAGATTTTTTAAATTTTATTTTATTTTTTCAATTAACAAACACTTATTCTCTATCCCTCTCACTTTACCCCCCCCCTCAAATGAAAGAAATAAAAATAAAACCCTCATAATAAATATGTCCAGTCAAGCAAAACAAATTTCTGCATGGCCAAAAATATATATATCACCAAGAATAAAGCACTTGCTCACTTATGTCTGAGCTAGAGTAAAAGGAAGATTACAGTCTGGAAAATGGAAGCTACATTAATAAAAGTCATGGAAACCAGAGGTAAGCCCAGGCTGATGCAATAAAAACAATAAAAAGCAACCAATAATAAATAAAAAGCAAAATCACAATGAAAAAATGAAGGCATAATATGCCTTTTACATGCTATTAATCCTAATATGTATTCTTAAAGTGGAAGTGGAGGAAATTTTAAGCTCCTAGAGACACCCTGTTTTTCAAAACTTAAAAGGCCAGTTTTACCAGAATTAAATGCTCCATTAAGATTAAAGAAATCAAGATAACTTTGGGAACAAAACTACAAGGAGGCAAGTCTTTTGGTCTTTTAAAAGACAGGTCACTGTCCTAAGATAAAACATGTTTTTTGAGGCATATGTGACATTCCAAGACCAATTAAAGTACCCAACAAACACTTTCATGCTGTATCTCTAGTGAGTACAGAGGCAAGAACATGAAGTTCAAATTGTAAAAACATAATTCATCCAGGCCAAAATGGACTTTTTCCTAATAACAATGTAATCATTGTTTAATAGTAATTTAACTTTAGTTAGTAACAAATAGCCAGGCAAAATGATAAAGATGAAAATTATTTAACATTGACAATGGAAGTGTTGTCCAGAACAGCAGTCCCCAAAATGATGGTCCGTGTCCCTGTGGGGGAAGAGCCTGAGTTGGAGGGGTATTGGGTCACACTCTGAGAGTAACAGGTCTGATCTCACCCCACCTGCCTTGGGGTGGCTAATCATGGGACTTGTCTCCAATATAATATCATCTACCCTTGACCTCAAATACTCCTCTGCTTCACTTCTTCCTTCTTAGATAAGTTCCCATCCTCCTCTCTTCTGAGCCAGAGGTTAGCCCTCCTGGCCTCTCACAATGTCAAAATGAAATTTGATGAAATTCCCACATCCCTCACCTTCAACATGCTCATCCCCTCATCTCCAGAGTGAGTTGTACCAGAGAAGCAGGAACAAAGAAGTTGCTACAGCTCAGAGATTTCATATACTATCTTCCTCCTACTCCCACCCCCTCCTATCCCACCCCATTTCCCACACTTCCCACACTGCCCTCGAATGGCACCACCAAAACTGTAGGGTCTATATGGGCTCTTACTTGGTCTCCCTCCCTTCAGAGGTTCCCCTGTCCTGCCTGTTTTCCACACAGCTGCAAAAGTGACTTTCCTAAAGCATAAGTCTGACCATATCACCCATCTACCCAGTTGACTCCATTGGCTCCCCAGGATCAAATGTTATTTTATTTTTAAAGGTTTCTCTTTTTGTGTTTAAATCTTATAATGTACTCAGTTTTATAGATCAGTAAATAAAGGCATATTGAGAGTGGTCAAACAAAAAAAAAATTGGAGGCCTCTGGTCTAGAAGGCAACAAATTCTCATTTTAAAGACCTTAAGCAAATAGGATAACTGGCTGAACTCGATAAAATTACATACAAAAGCACTTCAGTTAAACTTTTACTTAATAAGCAACTTGGGCATTTAGTCGATGCTTATGCTATCACAGTAGGGATGGTCTGGAGACACAGGTCAGGCAGCTGCTTAGCCTTGACTCCCAGAGCAGTGAACCCCCCAGGACAGAGTTGAGGTGGATTCTGAGGAAGATAGATCATTTTGGGGCAGAATCTGCTATCCAGATCTCCAAGTTCAAAAATGTTGATTTTCACCATCCACTCACTCAAAGGTGATCAGGCTGTGGGGAACTAATGCCTACAAACTTCTCCTCCAAAGTATGAGTTAGTAGAACTGAGCACTGACGTTGAGATTGGAAGACTGAGTGCTGGCCACATTTTATGAGTTATATGTTTATAAACAAGTCACTTGAACACCCTGAGCCACATAGGTAGAACTAATGGACTTATTGTGAAGAAAGCAATTTGTTGGTGAAGTCAGGATAGGAAGTAGAAGCAAAGAAAACTCAATCTGCTGTGAGAACCCTCTCTAACCAACCATAAAATAACACTTCAAAATGAATCCTGGAGTAACCAAATCAACAAGGGAACAGAGAAGCAGTTTTTCTGCAGAGAACAACTTGGAAGGTAGGCAGAAAGGGTCTGGTTCACTGAGGCAAGAAGAGAGCACAGCCCACAGCAGGGCCTCATAGCCCACAGAGAGGAGTACTGGCACAAGCCAACAGGAAGACACACACACATCTGTTCCAGGTTCAGAACTTGGGCCCAAGCCAACTCCAAAACCCTGAGACCCTGCTTAAGCCCACAGCAGAGTGCCCTATGTCACCCCTTGCAGTTCCAAGCCCTTGGCCAAATCTGCAATGAGAACCTGAATCCTAATATAAGACAGTCTATGTCTTGACCTGTGTGAGCCCAGAGTTGAGTTCTGGAGCTCTTTCCCAAGCCAGAGGGTAGGCCCTGAGCCCTAGCACAAGGTTTCTCACAGTGTTCTGAGCCCTACAAGCCATCAGCAATTCCAGGGAGAGACTGAATCAATAGTGGAAAACGACTTTCAGAGTTCCCACCCTCAGAGCATCATTCTACCTTGGAAGAACTGAAACTTGCAGAAACCCAGAACTAGAACTGAGGATAGCAGCAAGAAGAAAAAAAGAATGAAAATTATTATGGTGACAAAGTAGAGCAAGGCATAGACACAAGAGGAGAGAGTCAGATGAAAGCAGCCACATGTAAAACTTCAAAGAAAAATGTGAATTAGAGTTAGGCTCTGGAAAAGCTAAAATAAAAAAAAACCTGACCAAAAGGAAAAGGAGGTTCAAAAGTTCACAAAAGAAAATCATTTCTTAAAAATTAGAATTGGGCAAGTGGAAGCTAATGACTTCGTGAGACATCTAGAAACAATTTAAAAAAATCAAAAGCATGAAAAAATAGAATAAAACATGAAATATCTCATTTTAAAAAGCAACAGATCTGGAAAATAGATCCAGGAGAGACAATTTAAGAATTATTGGATTACCTCAAAGCCATGATTAAAAAAAAAAAAGAAAGCCTAGACATCATATTACAAGCAATTATCAAAGAAAACTTCCCTGATATTCTTGAACAAGAGAATAAAATAGAAATTGTTAGAATCCCATAGCTGCGCTCTTTGTGGTGGCCAAAAACTGAAAAGCAAGGGGATGCCCATCAATTGGGGAATGGCTGAGCAAATTGTGGTATATGTTGGTGATGGAATACTATTGTGCTAAAAGGAATAATAAAGTAGAGGAATTCCATGGAGGCTGGAACAACCTCCAGGAAGTGATGCAGAGGGAGAGGAGCAGAACCAGGAGAACATTGTACACAGAGACTAATACACTGTGGTATAATCGAATGTAATGGACTTCTCCATTGGTGGTAGTGTAATGGCCCAGAACAATCTAAAGGCATCTAGGAGAAAAAACACTATGCATAAGCAAAGGATAAACTATGGGAGTGGAAACACGGAGGAAAAGCAACTGCCTGACTACAGCAGTTGAGGGGACATGACAGAGGAGAGACTAAACGAAACTCTAATGCAAATATTGACAACATAGAAATGGATTCGAATCAAGAACACATGTGACACCCAGTGGACTCATGCTTCGGCTATGGGGGATGGGGGGAAGAAAAGAAAATGATCTCTGTCTTTAATGAATAATGCTTGGAAATGATCAAATAAAATATTATTAAAAAAAAAAGAAATTGTTAGAATCCATTGTTCACCTGAAATAAATCCCTAAATGACCTAGGAATATTTTAGCCAAATTCAAGAGCTCCCAAGCCAAAGAGAAAGTGCTGCAAATATCCATAAAGAAACAATTCAGATATCATGGAGCCACAATCAGGATTACATAGGATTTAGCAGCTTCTACATTAAAGATCAAAAGACTTGGAATGTGATATTCCAGAAATCAAAGGAACTAGATTTACAACCCAGAATCACCTTCCCAGCAAAACTAAATATATTCTTTCAGGAGGGGGAAATAATCATTTAATAAAAGAAAAAAATTTCAAGCATTCCTGATGAAAAAGCCAAACAAACAGAAATTTTGATATTTAAATACAAAACTTGAGAAGTATAAAAATGTAAATAAGAAAGAAAAAATTTAAGGGATTCAATAAGGTCAAATTATAATCTTACATGGAAACATAATATTTGTAACTTAAAATTTTTATCAGTATTAGAACAGTTAGAAGAAGTATACTTAGAGGGTCAGGAGAAAGCTAATTAGGATGACATGATTTGCAAAATAAAATGGTGAAAAAGAGGATTGCACTGAGAGAAAAGAGAAAGGAGAGATAGAATGAGGTAAATTATCTCATTTAAAGAGGTGTGAAAAAAATTTTACAGTGGAGGGGAGGATGATGGTGATGATTTGCAATGCTTAAACCTTACTCTCATAGGAATTGGCTCAGAGAGGAATAAGAACCGCACTTATTTGGGGATAGAATCTTATCTTACACCACAGAGAAGTAGGAGGGGAATAAGATAGGGGTGAGAGGTAATAGAAGGAAGGGGAAAACATTTGTGAGGAGGGACAGTGAAAGGAGAAAGAAAGAACAGGATGAAAAGGGGAAATAAGATGAAGGGGAATACAGTTGGTAATCATAACTGAATGTGATGAGATGAATTAATCCATAAAATGTAAGTAGATAGCAGAGTGGATTAAAAAGCAGAATTCTGTGATACAGTGTTTACAAGAAACACATTTGAGGCAAGTAGACACACAGAGTAAAAATAAGGGAATGAAGCAGAATCTATTATGCTTCCACTGGAAAAATAAAAAAGGCAGGAGTAGCAAACAATCTCAAACAAGAAGCTAAAGCAAAATCTCTCCATAACCTCCCCCTCTCTGATGGAAGCTCATGCTGTGGAACTTGTTTTCTAATTGGGCAGATTTTCACACGTAGATTATAAGTTCATCCCCCAGACATGGGTATCAGACAGAGGGGATGGGAGTCTTACATCAGGAATCTATAAAATGTTTATTTCAGCATCTCTGCATTGGGCATTGACATTAGGATGGTGTTGCCTTTTTCATGAGGATGAATAAAGACTGCATCTTCTACTATCAAAAATAAAAAAAGCTAAACAAAAGATAGATCTAATAAAGGAGATAAGGAAGGAAATTACATGGTGATAAAAGGTACCATAAACAATGAAGTAAATATCAATACTAACATATATATATATCAGTTGGTATAGCCTAGAAATTTTAAAAGAGAAATTAAATGAACTTCACGAAATAGACAGTAAAACTATAGTATTAGGGAACCTCAGCTTTTTCCCTCTCATATCTAGATAAATCAAACCAAAAAAATAAAAAAACAAGAAATGAAAGAAATTAATGAAATTTTAGAAAAGTTAAATTTAATAGTTCTCTGGAGAAAACTAAATGATAATAGAAAGGAATATACTTTCTTTTCAGCAGTTCATGGTATGTACACAAAAATTGACCTCGTATTAGAGTATAAAAGCTTAAATGCAGAAATACTAAATGCATCCTTTTCAAATCATAATAGAATAAACATTATAATCAGTAAGGGTCCATGAAAAGACAAAAAAAAATTAATTGGAAACTAAGTAATCTAATTTTATAAAAGGGTTGAGTGAAAGAACAAATAGAAACAATCACTGATTTCAGAGAATGACAGTGAGGAGACAGGATATCAAAATTTATGGGATATAGCCAAAGTAGTGTTTAAAGGACATTTTAACTCTAAATGCTTACATCAATAACAGAGAAAAAGCAAATCAATAAATTAGGCATACAACTAAAAATTTTTTTTAAATCCCTAGTTAAAGACCAAATTGGAAATCTTAGAAATTAATAAAATTTAAAGTAAGAGAACCATTGAACTATAAGTAAATCAGAGTAGGAGTTGATTTTATTAAAAAAAAACAACAACAAATAAAATAGAACATTGGTCAATTTTTCTGAAAAGAGTAAAGAAAATCAAATAACCAGTATTAAAAATGAAAAGGATGAATTTAGTACCAACAAAGAGGGAATTAAAGCAATCATTAGGAGCTATTTTGCCCAACTATATGCCAATAAATCTGACAATCTAAGTGAAATGGATGAATATTTATAAAAATATAAATTTTCCAGATTGACAATAAAGCAAATAGAATACTTAAAACAATCCCATCTCAGAAAAAGAAATTGAACAAACCATCAATGAGCTCCCTAAGAAAAAATCCCCAAGGCCAGATGGATTCACAAATGAATTCTATCAAACATTTAAAGAACAATTAATTCTAGTACTATATACATTATTTGGGAAAATAGGCAAAGAAAGAGTCCTACCAAATTATTTTTATGACACGAATATAATACTGTTACCTAAACCAGGAAGAGCAAAAACAGCCAATTTCATTAATGAGTATAGATGCAAAAATGTTAACTAAAATACTGGCAAGGAGACTATTGCAGTATATCACAAGGATCATTCACTACAGCTGAGTGGGGTTTATACCAAAAATGAAGGGCTGTTTTAATATTAGGAAAACTATCAGTATATCTGGCCATATCAATAACCAAACTAACAGGATTCTCATTATTTATTATCTCAATAGATGCAGAAGAAAGCAATCTGTTAGATGTTCTAGAAATGAGTCTCTACCCTTGTCTTATTTTTGAGCCAGATTTGTTTATTTCCAATAGACAATACTCCCAGTAGGAGAACCAGTTGCAGGATTCTGCTATAAGGCACTCCCCACTGGTGGGTAGGTCCCCTTTGGACACCAAATTGCAAAATCAGAATGCTTGGCAAACAGAAGTAGTGCAAAGGTGTTTGAATGTTGAAGGGAATTTCCACTAAGCTTCTTCTCTCTGGGGATATTTTGATCATTGGAGCTGGTACTGATTGACTAAAATCAGATTTCTTTGGTTCTTATTTTTCCATATTCCTTCTCAGTCTCCCCCATAGTTTTTCCTTTCTACCTTTTCTCATGACAGATGACAGCCTTCCTCATAAATGAATATTTGATCTTACAGCGAGCTTTATAACAAATGGGGTAAGATCAGCCATTGTGACAGATCTTAACCTGGTAGTCAGTATTTCTCAATGATAGTTCCTGTTTCAGAACTTAGCACTTCCTAGTCCTTTCTGGGATGTCCTGTAGGTCCTGTTACTTCCTGGTTGTATTTACTGCACGAACTAGATTGGTCCACAAAAACAACTTCTGTAAAAGGGCAAGATGTAAAAGTTTTTATTCAGTTATTGTTAGTCATATCCAACTTTTCATGATCCTCTTTGGGGTTTTTCTTCACAAAGATACTAAAGTGGTTCGCCATTTCCTTCTTCAACTCATTTGACAGATTTGAGCATGATTCCAGGCCCAGCACTCTTTTCATTTACCATTTAGCCACCCCATCAAAAAAGACCCAACAATAAAGCACAGTCCAAGTTTACAATGTATAGGTAACAAGCAAGATGACCCACAAGGTGACCTAATTCTTTTTTTCTTTCAAGCGAAAAAAAATCATTGATACCTTTTTTTCTTTATCACATTCATTTATTTTTGCTTTTTCTTTTCTCCATCCACCACATACCATCATATCCCACCTTTGTACTGACTGTCCCCTAAGCCTAAAATTTATTTTTCTTCCTTACTTCTGTGTCTTAGAATCTTTCTTTTCCTTCAAAACACTGGCCAAGTGGCCACCTCCTGACCTTTCCTAATCATTATTCTGACCAGCTAGTGCCTCATCCCCTATTTACTCCCCAAAAGGTATTGTTGTTGTCATTCAGGTATGTCCAATTCTTTGTGACCCTCACACATCAGGCCCTTATATCTTCCGTTATCTCCCTAAGTCCATTCAAGCTTATGTTACCCTGGAGCATTTGTGTTTGAGGAGGGAATCACCAGAGTCTGAGGGACCAATTTATAAGATCTTGTCCTTTAAAGAGAAGAAAGACAGGCACACTGTACTTCTTTCCACTTACATACAGTATGTTTTTTTATTATGCTAGATTATTTTCTCCCCATAGGTTGTGCCTTTCAGAAATGACAAGTTAGGTAATCTTTCTCTTATCTGTGATATATTTTATTCAGCACCTCCAGTATCTTAGCAAATTAATTCACTTCATAGGTATTCAAGTTGGATCATCAAATGTCTATCTGATCACCAGAAGTAGCATGATTGATTTTTTTTTAATTCCTCTGATCTTCAAGGCTCTACTTTTAGCTACTAATCTTTTCTTTTTCGGTTTCTCTTCTCTGTTTGTTGTTGCTTCTAAAATTTTATTCAGTCCTAGGGAGTACTAACCAGGAAGTGGTAGCTAGCACTGTCTGTCTTTGTGTGCTATAGTCCTTCTTGATTTTTCCAAGAGATTTGATTTGGGGATGGGAGGGATATTGTATATTGAATTCAGCTTGAACTTTTCTTTAAATGCAAGATAAGGCTATGTGTAATATTCCCCCTAAAACTAGTGTATATTAATGCATGTTTGAGAGTTTAAAAGCACCATGGTTAAAACCAGAAGTTTATATTTTGCATTTTTGGTTATCCATTAGGGGCCTGCTTGTCTCTGGCCATATTTATCAAGAAAATTTTGTTCTAAATTGTATAAAAATCAAGAAATTGTGATCTATATAGTTTATGTATAACCTTCATTATTGTAAGTTTAGGGGGAAATGCATTACACAAGTATCATGATTTTGTACCAGTGAAACAATAAAATTGATTTAACATTTTTTTAAAAATTGCTTATGATGGGGGCAGCTGAGTGACTCAGTGGATTGAGAGCCGGACCTAGAGACGGGAGGTCCTAGGTTCAAATCTGGCCTCAGACACTTCCCAGCTGTGTGACCCTGGGCAAGTCACTTGACCCCCATTGCCTAGCCCTTACCACTCTTCTGCCTTGAAACCAATACACAGTATTGATTCCAAGATGGAAGGTAAGGGTTTTGGGGGGAAAAAATCGCTTATGATGACCATCCTAGTGCAAACATCAATAACATGGAAATAGGTTCTGATCAAGGACACATGTAAAGCCCAGTGGAATTGTGCATCGGCTACAGGGAGGGGTGGGGAAGGGGAGGGAAAGAATATGATTCTTATAACCAAAGAATAATATTCTAAATTGACTAAGTAAATAAAATTTTCAAAAAAATAAATTAATAATATAACCTTTCAAAAACAAAAAATCACTTTCTCCATTTCCTTTTGCCTTCAGTCTTCCCACCATTGGGATCTTTTCTATTGGGTTCTAGCTTCTCATGTGATCCAAGTATATAAACTTTAGCTTTGATATTTGTTCTTCCAGTAAATAGTCTGAATTTCTTTAAGGATTAATTGATTTAATCTCCTTGCTGTCCAAGGGTCTCTCAAAAGTCTCTAAAACCACAATTCAAAAGTTTCAGTTCTGTGGCACTTGGCTTTCCAGATAGTCCTACTCTCACAACCATACATTGCTACTGGGAAAAACACTGCTGACTAGATGGACCTTTTGTTAGCAAGGTGATGCCCTAACCCTTTTTAGTATGCTGTCTAGATTTGCTATAGCTTTCTTTTCAAGAATTTTCATGGTCGTAGTCACTATCTACAGAGTTATTTGAGCTCAAGAATATTAAATCTGATACAACTTCCATTTTCTTCTTCCTCTTTTCATCAGGAAGTGATAGGACCAGTTGCCATGATCTTGTTGTTGGGTTTTTTTTTAATATTAAGCTACAACCTAACTTTTACACTCTCTTCTTTCACTCTCATCAAAAGGCTTTTTTGCTTTCAGAGTGGTATTATTTCCATGTCTGAGATTATTGATATTTCTCTTGGCAACCTTAATTCCAGCTTTTGATTTGGGATCCTGGCATTTCTTACGATGTACTCTGCATGTACGTTAAATAAATAAAGTGACCTTATACAACCTTATCAGACTCCTTTAGCAATCTTAAATCAACCAGTTCCATGTTTGGTTCTAACTTTTTCTTCTTGAACTGCATACAGGTTCCTCAGGAGACAAATAAGATGAAATCTGATACTCCTACCTCTTTGAGGTCTTGCCACATTTTGTTGTGATGCACACAATCAGAGCCTTTAGTGTAGTAAATGTTCATCTGGCACTCCCTTGCTTTCTCCATAATCCAGCAAATATTGACAGTCTGACCTCTAGTTCCTCTGCCTCTTCAAAAACTAGTCTACGTTTCTGGTAATTCTTGGTTCATATATTGCTGAAGCCTGCCTTGTAGAAGCCCCCAATTACATGTAAAAACATTTTCCGTTTTTCAAGAAATATTGACTCTTGAATTCTCTCCCTCCCTCCCTTGCTACCATTCACTCCTCTTTGAGATGGTAAGCAGTCTCATATATTTTAAATGTGCAATCATGTAAAACATTTATCCATATTAATCCTTTTGTGGAAGGAAATGAATAGAAAAAAACTTAGGAAAGTGAAAAAAATTTTGCTTTGGTCTGGATTTAGACTCACTTCTTTTTCTATGGAAATAGATGGCATTTTTTATCAAAAGCCCCTTGGAATAGTTTTAGACTATTGTATTGCTAAGAATTATACTCATAATGCTGAACCCTTATTCATAGTGGTTTATTGTAAACTATTTCTATCATGTCACTGTATAGAATGTTCTCCTGGTTCTGCTTATTTCACTGGGCTTCAGTTTGTATAAGTCTTTCCAGGTTTTTCTAAGCTCCTCCTGCTTGTCATTTCTTAGAGCATAATAGTATTCCATTACAGTTATATACTATAACTTAGCCATTCCCCAATCTATGGGTATCCCCAACTTTCCAAATCTTTGCCCCCTTAAAAAGAGCTACTTTAAATATTTTTGTACATATAGGTCCTTCCTCACTCCTCTTTTTTTTTTTAATCTCTTCAGATTACAAACCTAGTAATGGTATTAATGGGTCAAAGGGTATGAACATAGGTCCAAATTGCTCTCCTGAATGATTCAGTCAGTTTACAACTCCCCCAACAATGCATTCGTATCCCATATCCCTTTCAGGTTTTATCATTTTCCTTTTCTATCATAATATATAATCTAATAGTTATGAGGTGGTGCCTCAGAGTTGTTTTAATTTGAATTTCTCTAAATAATAGTGAGATCATTTTTTACATGACTATAGAGAACTTTTCAGATTGGTTGGTTAATTACTTTTATTTTGTATATGTGCAGATCTGTTCTTGTCAGAGGAATTTCCAGTGAAATCTACTAATTTGCCTTAATTAATGTTTAAGTGATTGAAGAAATCATTTTTGACAGTGCAGGGTTTTTCCCCTTTAATGTAGATTCAAACAAAGTATTCATGGGTATTTTTTCTTTTCCAGACAGTGTGCAGAGGCAGCCCTCCGAGATGTCAGGCACTTCCTCAGTGATGAAGATGGGCATGTAGCGGTGAGTGTAACACCTTTCCGAGGGTCACTGTCCCTTTCCTTGCCTGCCAGGGGACAGTTGAATGCCTTTGTGTAAAAAGCATGATTGTGTAGGGTATATGTTGGCTTTTGATGCTCAAGTAATCCTTGAGGCCAAACTTCCCATGTTCCTGTCTCTCTCCATGCATGATGGAACCAATCACCCAAGGAAAGAGGCAGATCAGGCGCCAAACCTTCTCTGCCTGGGAAAGAAAAAGGAGAGGAAATGAGGGAGGGAAGCAGTTTACTAGCCTGACAATCTCAAATGAGGAATTCATCTGTTTTTCCTTTCTCTGAGGCTGCCAAATCCCAAAAGCCCTGTGGGAAGTGAGACTTTCCCTATGAAAGCTGCTTTCCGGCTTCTGAGTTATGGAGGGGAAAAATCTTAGGGAAATAGTATATACTTATAGTTCTAAAGATTGAGAGTTTGGATTCCAACCAATGATGGAATTTTGTTAGGACCTTTTTTCCCTCAGAGTCTGAGGAAGCTGTTCTAACATCTTATAGGATAAAAAGCTTTAATGGTTTCTGACTCAGGTGACTGGTTAGTTGATTGGTGCTATTCTCCTTGGTGTAGTGAACAGAATGCAGGACTTGACCTAGATTCTAATCCTGCCTTAGACACTTACTATTGGGCGAGTCCCTAACCCATTCAATCCGTTTCCTCCTCTATAAAGTGGATATAATACTAGTACCTGTATCACAGGGTTGTTGTGATGATCAGGTGAGATAATATATGAAAAGTCCTATCATCATTATTTTATGTGTTTCAGAGCAAAGGTTCTTAACTCGGGATTTGTGAACTTGATTTTCTGATATTTTGATGACTTTTTCAGTATAATTGGTTCCTTTATTGTCCTATGGATTTGATCATTTGCATTTAAAAATATTCTGAGAAGGGGTTCATAGATTTCATTAGACTGTCAAAGGAATCCTTGACACAAAAATGGTCAAGGATGCCTCATCTAAAAGTTGGTGTAGAAATTCCCAAGCATGGCCCTGGGAGATTGACCGTTTAGACAGATCTGCCCCAACCTCAGGATTCACAAAGTCACCCTGGGCATAGACCACGTCTCCCTAGATTTGAAAAATTTAAGACTTCTCCAGGACTTATCCCAGCCCTTTATTTGTCAGCCATGGGACAAAAGGGTCTTGAGGTGCCTGGTAACCCCTCCTAGAAGATCATCAAAGAAAAACGATTCGTGGGGGTGATCTTCCAGCTCAGCACTGTCTGCATGCAGAACACCTGCTTTCTGTTCTCATAAATGCATGTGTGTTAATCCTCATTCCAGCTGGGGGGGGGGGGAGTTTTTGTTTTGACAGAGGATTGAGGAGATGAAGCAGATGGTTCAAACCAGAATCTGCCATGGGAATAGCGTCATCCTTCTACCCTTGAAGCTCTCGCATTCCTCCCCTCCCTTCCATCCCTTAACTTGTTCCCTTCCACTCCCGTTTTTCTTGGTTGGTGCCTCTGTGAGTTTTTATTCCCAAACCGGATACTGAAGGCGTGAGGTCCAGGGTCTTTTATTGCTGTGTTAACATGTCAGGGATTGTTTATGGTCCTGTGCTTCTGCTTGACTCTAGGTTTTTGATGCCACAAACACAACACGAGAACGCAGAGAGACCATCTTTAAGTTTGGAGAGGAGAATGGCTACAAGGCGAGTCCTGGCTGCTAGACTTGGGTGACTTGACCAGTGGGGCCAAGTCTCCAGCCACTAATGCCCCTGTGGCTTGTCCCTCTAGCAGGGCTCATTTGGGATCAAACCCCGAGCTAAGAGCTTTGGAGGGTCTGCCAGAGCTTGCTTCCTTAGCTGGAAGGTGGCCCCCTCCGGACGAGAAGTCTCCTGCTGTCTGAGGTCCGAGGCGCCATCCCTGTTAGGAAAGAGGCCTGAGGAAAGGGCCCCTCCTAGGAGAGAAACTCTTCCTAGAGTCTGAACTTTGACGGAGATGTCTAAAAGAAAGCCGGTAGCTAGGTAGGATAGCAAACAGGATGCTCAACTCAGAGACAGGAAGACCTGAGTTCTCATTCTACCTCAGGGACGTACCAGGTACGGTGTAACCCTGGGCAAGTCACTTGACCTTTCGTGCCTCGAGTTTCCCAATGTGTAAAATGGGGACGATAATGGGGCACCCACTTCTCAGGGTCCTCGCAAAGCCCACATGAGATAAAGATGTATGAAGCGCTTTGCAAACCTGGACGTGCCGTATAAACATTGACTAGTAGTTTTATTATTAAGGAAGGAGCCTCCGCTGCTTTCATTCCTAAGGCCTAGGTTATCCCTTGTGCCCCGGGGGGGCCTCCTCTGCTCTCTGAGGCCTGGGGTGGGTCGGGGGTGCCCTGGGGGGGAAGGAATCTCCACGTCTCGGCCACCATTCTAAACTGGAAGGTGTTGTCTCATCAGATAACACACGTAGCTCACCGCTGTCCCTTTTCTGTCTCGCTTTCTTCCCCTCTTGGGGGTCCTGAATTCCTCGGATTTGAGGCTGCAGACCTTCTTTGTCGAATCCATCTGCGTGGACCCCGACGTCATCGCTGCCAACATCGTGGTGAGTGACTCTGCCTAGAGCCGGAGTCAGCCCCTGCGGAAGAAAGGACGCTTCTTGCCCTTCTGGCCCCCGCTGTAGCCGGCGGCTGGCATCGGGAGAAGGCCCAGAGGATCCTGGGAATGTCAGGAGAAAGGAGGGCGGGGGCAGTGGGGTGGCTCCCTGGATAGAGAGCCAGGCCCAGGAGGACCTGGGTTCACATGTGGCCTGAAGTGCTTCCTGACTGTGTGACCCTGGGCAAGTCACTTACCCCCCTTGGCCTAGCCCTTACCGCTCTGCTGCCTCGGAACTCATACTCAGTATCGATTCTAAGACAGAAGGGAAAGGTTGAAAAGAAAACAATTTTTAAGGGGGGGAATAGGTTTATTGTATGTACCCTAGAGTGGAGGAGGCCGCTGAGATGGGATAAGGAAAGCACCAGGGAAAGGAGAGGGGTGGGCCTGGCCCTGCCTGGATCATGGGTAGCCGAGACTTAATTTATAAATTAGTCCTTATGCCATAATTCCAGTATCCATGACCAACAGAAGTCCTACAGTAGGTAAATTTTAAAAAATTAATGATTTAATTAACTTATTTTTGATTTCCCCCCTATGGTGACATGATTCATGTTGTCTCCCTCCCTTTATCCCTCCCCCCTCCTGGAGCGGACAAGCAAGTCCCCTGGGTTTTATATATATATATATTTGTGTGTGTGTGAATATATATATATATTTAATATTTTTTATTTTATTAAGTATATTTTTATATACTTTGCAGGATAATATATCTGTATATATTGTCATTTACCTGATTTGCATGATATGATTTAAAATATATATATATATATATATATATAAAATCATGCAAAATAGGTACGTTTTCAGGGCCCCTCCGGCCCTCCCGGGGCCTTTTCCCGGCACTCCCGGCTGTCCGGCGCATCTTCCCAGTCCGCTCACCCGCCTCCCTCCCAGCCGTTCCTCCTTCTCTCCCATTTTGCCAGGAAAGGAGCTGATGGCAGGCTGTGCGGGGCTGCCTGGCGGCTCCCCCCTCCAGGGCTGCGTCCTTCCTCCCATGGACGCCGGCCCGTTCACTGACCCTTTCCTCTGTTTCCCGCAGCAAGTGAAGCTCGGCAGCCCCGACTACATCGACTGCGGGAATGACGAAGCCACGGAAGACTTCATGAACCGAATCGAATGCTACAAGAACTCCTACGAGACGCTGGACGAGAACCTCGATAAGTAAGTGTCGGGGGGATGGGGGGGCCGGGCCCCGGGAGGTCAGCACCCGTCCGTCGGGCCCCTTCCTTCTGTCCTAGCCCATCCTCCCCTTGGGGCCTGTTGTGGCAAGTCTCCTTTCTGAACTGCTTAGAAAAAAGCATAACGGCTTGCCTTTATTATTTAGAACTTAAAGGTTCACAAAGAATTTTATCTTTGCTATAACCCTGGAAGATAAATGCTATGATTATCCCCATTTTACAGATGAGGACATGGAGGCAAACTGAGGTTCAGTGACTTGCCCAGGGTCACACAGGTTTGAGTCAGGTTTGAACTCAGGACTTCCTTACTCAATGTTCAGGACTCTGTTTACCTCGCTACATAGATGCCCAGAGCAAAGCGGGGGCGAGATGAGATTGGTCAAAATCCTTTTGAAATTGCCTTTCGTGATCGTGCCGTGAACACCAGTTTAGGTGACTCCTGCCTGAGCCCCAGTGAGCAGAGCCAGGTCCCCCTCGCTGCCTGCCCTGGAGGATTCCCAGAGGCACCCCAAACTTTCTGGTGTGTCCACCGCTGGGGGCTGAATCTGCGTGGGGGAAAATGGGGCCAGAGTGGCCCGTTCACAGCCGGGCTCGTCCCTTTGGCTGCGATCCCGGCTTTGGTAGGGATGGAGACTAAAAGAGTCACCTTAGTCTTCTTGCCTTCTTGTAAAGATTAAAATTTAGGGGAGACTGAGGCATCTGAGGCAGGTAGAAATTAGTTTCTCTCTGCAAGGAGTATTCTATTTTTATGAGGTTTATTAAAGGTTGAGAATTTAAGAATATTAAGTAAGAAAAGGCACGTGCCAGGTGGGCACCCAAAATTCCACTCACATCATGAGACGCATGTGTTGGAGCAGGGGTTTCCCTTCAGACGATACCCACACTCCATTAATCTGTTTTGCTTTAAATGCTCCCTAGAAGTTTCCATCACCAAATTTGCCGATCTGTTCATAAAAATGGTCACTTTGGTACCCAGAGCCAGTTCTGAAAGTAGTTGCACAAAGAACCTAAAATTTTGAACAGTGCTCTACTTTCAGAACTGGCTCTGGGTACCAAATTCTTCGAGGTGGATGGTGGTCCAAGTGGCTTCTTGGTTTGTCTCACAGATGAGGCAGGAGGCGAAGGGCTCGCAGGGACAAAGAAGAGCCCTGGGACAGGGAGTACTTGGGGCAGAATCCCTTGGCCTTTCGTTTTAGGAAAAGTCACTGAAACGCCCTTAAAAGTGGCTCTGTGGGCCCGAGACGGCCGCCCTGCAGGTCAGCTTGTTTGTCACACACGGTGTGTAAGTGTGACCCTTAGTGACACTAGACACGAGAGCCCACGTGTGAGCTGCGTCTGATCCCACCAGCCTCACCGTGGCCACCTCCATCCCGTCGTCTGTGGACTAACAAACCAGGCTTTTTGTTAAGAAAGTGTGTGCCGTCAGTGACATGATGCTGGGAGCTAGAACGGATCCACAAATAACTGAGAACTTGATTGCAAATGTCATTTGGTATTTGAGCCAGGGTGGAAGCCAGAGCTGTCCTCATGAGGCTCTTTTTCCATTTTTCTCTTTTTTTCCCGTCTCTTCCTCCTCTCTCCCCTTTCCTCTGTCTCTCCCATTTCTCTGCCCTTCTCTTCTGCTCCAATTTCTGCTCCCCCTGCCGTCTCCCCTCTTCTTCACTTCCCTGTCTCCTTCTCCCCTTCATCTCTCCCTGTCTGTCTCCCCCTTCCCCACTCCCTTTCCCTCCCATTTCTCCTTCCTCTTCACTGTGCTCTCTCTGGCTCTCCCTTTCTACATCCCATCCTCCTTTCCCTCCTCTGTGGGGGAAAGGGATCTCTCCTACATTAAGATCATGGATGTGGGACGGAGTTACCTGGTAAATCGAGTGATGGACCACATTCAGAGTCGGATCGTTTACTACCTCATGAATATCCATGTGACCCCTCGATCCATCTACCTGTGTCGGCATGGAGAAAGTGAAATGAATATCCTAGGAAGGATCGGTGGGGACCCGGGACTGTCCCCCAGGGGCAAGGAGGTGAGTGCGCTTGCCGCTTACTGTTTGTGAAGCGCTTTACGCCTCTTTTCTCATCACCACAGCCCTGGGAGGCGAGTTGGGAAGTAAGGAAATTGGGGAGAGAGCAGGAAACTGAATCTAAGAGAGGTGAAGTGACTGACCTAAGGTCATTGCACAAACACTTCTGCGGGTTTGTGTATCTGCGCTGCAGAATCTTTCCCACCGACCTTCCCTCTCTCCCTCCCTGGAGCCCAGCTGGACCAGGCTCAAGTGGATCGTAAAACTTTTGTGCAGGAAGTTGTAGGGCTGGGAATTGATAGAGAATTTCCCTTCGAGGTGGGCAGAGACCCATTTCTATGTGTTTCTTTGCACGTATTCTGCTTCTGAGTTAGCACAGGTTGGACTGGGATAGACCTTGCAGATGGGCCCCTCCTCAGAAATGCACACTGCTCTGTATCTCACTGAGGTTTCCCTGACTCACTTGGATCCTCCTGTCTCAGGGCAAAGCTTCTGGCCCACTGGGAGCAGCCTTAAACCCAGCCCCTCTAGTCACCACTCTGGCTCCCTGGATGTTCATTTGTCCTTTCTGGGAAGTCAGTCACTTAACAAGTATCTATGAAGCTCAGACTGGAGCCAGTCACTGAGCGAGGCCCTGGAGAGACAATGACAAAAATAAAGCAGTCTTTGCCGTGCATTCTTTTGAAGAAACATGGTGTCCCAAAAGTTTTGGTGCAGGTTTAAGCTTTAGTAACCCCAGAACTATAAATGCTACAAACATACCAAGATATAATTTCAAAAACTTACTTATTTAATTCAGTGAATTGGTACAGGAGATCCTCTTGCTTGGCCATCTTGGTAACCTGGTCTAACTCCATTAGATTTTCTTTTCTGGAGTCACCTCATCACTATCATATATACTTTATTTATTTTTAATATTTTTCCATGGTTACATGATTCATTATCTCTCCCTCTCCTCTTCCCTCCCCACTCCCAGAGCTGACAAGCAATTCCACTGGGTTATACCTGTGTTGTCACTTCATACCTGTTTCCATATTATTCATTTTTGTAATATTCTTTTAAAAACCAAAACCCCACATCCTATACTCATGTAAGCAAATGATAAATCATATGTTTTCCTTCTGCATTTCTACTCCCACAGTTCTTCCTCTGAATGTGGATAGCTTCTTTCTCATAAGTTCCTCAGTATTGTCCTGGATCATTGCATTGCTGCTAGTAGCAAAGTCGATTACATATGATCTTCCCACAAAGTTTCAGTTTCTGTGTAAAATGTTTTACTGCTTCTGCTCATTTCCCTCCTTGTGGAGGTCTTCCCAGTTTTTATACAAATAAAAAAGTTCGTCATTCCTTGTAGCACAATAGTATTCCATTACCAAAGTATACCACAATTTGTTCAGGCATTCCCCAATCGAGGGGCACCTCCTCATTTTCCAATTTTTTGCCACCACAAAGAAACACATATGAATATTTTTATACAAACATTTTTCATTATTATCTCTTTGGAGTAAAAATCTAGTAACAGTATTACTAGATCCAAGGGCAGACAGTCTTTTAAAACCCTTTGGGCATGATTCCAAATGATTCCAACCTTCCAGAATGGTTGGATCAGTTCACAACTCTGCCAGCAGTGCCTTAGTATCCCAATTTTGCCATATCCCCTCCAACATTTATTATTTTGCTTTACTGTCATATTGGCCAGTCTGCTGGGTGTGAGGTGGTACCTCAGAGTTGTTTTGATTTGCATTTCTCAAAGCAGGAGGGATGGAGAACACTTTCTCATGTGATTATTAATAGTTTTGATTTCTTCATCTGAAAACTGCCTATTCATAACCCTTGCCCACTTGTCAATTGGGGAATGGCTTGATTTCTTGTACATCTGACTTTAGTTCCTTATAAATTTGAGAAATTAGACCTTTATCAGAGATTTCTATTATAAAATTTTTCCCCAGTTTGTTGATTCCCTTCTAATTTTGGTTGCATTCATTTTGTTTTTACAAACACTTTTTAAATTTCATATAATCAAAATTATTCATTTTACATCTTGTAATATTTCTGTCTCTTGCTTGGTCTTAAAGTCCTTCCTTTCCCATAGACCTGACAGGTATACTATTCTCTGTTCACCTAATTTATTTATGATTTCACTCTTTATATTTAAGCCATAGACCCATTTTGAATTTATCTTGGTATAAGGTGTGAGATCGTGATCTAAACTATAAAAATTATACATACTTATAACATAGGTTTGCAAATGTAGCTATAAAGGTTTGTGAATATTGTAGCATACTTTGTAGATAGATTGTAAATAGAGGAAGTATAGAATAGGATAGGGAAATTAGCATAAAATAGTGTAACAATTTAGGGGTAGCTTAAAAGTTAGTGTAGTCAATTCATAGATTATTAGATTACTTAGTGATAGAATTTAAACTGCATTTACAGAACAGTTTTCCATGATGAGGTTTTGTGAAAGCATTGGCTGAAATTGTGTTAATGGAATATTTATAATCAAGGTTGCTTTTTGCATAGTGAAAAGTATAGTTAGATAATTGTTATATTAGTCTAGAATTGTAAGAAGAGGTAATAGTAATTGTAGTGTTCATTGATTACTTTTGTATTCTTATGTTCAACATTAGCATTTTATTTCTGTATTCATTTTTGTAAGCCTCAATCCCTCACCCTATGCCTTTCCTGGGGAATACCCTAGACTAGGAATACATATATAGGAATAAGAGAGCATAGAGTAGAGGGAGGTTTTTTGTTTTAGGGAATTAATTAATAGAATAGGAATATATTTAAGGTAAGTAGTAAGATTCACAAGCACTGAGCTTGGGAAGGTCGGGAATTTGTGAAAGGGGATGACCGAGAAGATGGATTTGCTAAAGATGCAAGCATGGTACAAGAACAGTGCAAAGCAGAAGGGAAAAGCATGGGCTGTTCAATGACAGGAGGATTCTAAAGGCCAACAGAACTCTGGGAGGGATCGTTGGAAAGGAGGGGGTTTGAGAGGAGCTCGGAATCTTTCCTCTTGGACCTTTTCAGCATTTTCCTGAGCATAAGTGAGCTTTTAGAAAAGATCTTTGATACTCCCGTGTCTGTTTCCGGAAGCCCGAACATCTACAACTGTGTGGACTCAGTGAAACAGCAGGCTACCTGAAGGGTTTGCCTTGAGGGTGGCTGCTCTGAGCCAGCAGTGAATCTCTTAACCCGGAACTGCTAACATCCTAGAGACTTATTAATTTATCAGTTTAGGGTTAGCTAATTAAGAGATACCATCTACTTCAGAAAGGAGTTTCATTGATTGCCCTTGGCTGGGCTGAGGGCAGAAGACTGTCAGCCATTGGGGAATAGATAGGGTTTTCCTGTTACTCTCCTGATCCAATTTACTCTCACTTCACTTTATGAAATCGTTTATAAGGAATAACAGTCAGATCTTACTGTCAGGGGACAAGAAGGAGGACAGTTGGAGGGCTTCGGGGAGAGAGAGTTTACTCTATTGAGCCAAACCAAATCACCAGCCATTCCCTTTCTCCCTAAGCAAGTCTGTGTCAAGGGATATTCACCTCAGGATGCTAGGTAAAACTAAATTCCCTAGCAAACCTACAATCTTTTTCCATTGAGGTGTCTCATCCTTCCTAACACAGCTGCTATATCAGGTCAGCCCAAATCACTGGCCTTAGGGAGAGAAGTGTCCATCTTTAATCTCTGCCCCAACTGAGGGATACCCTTTAGGCTTGGTAAAGCTAAACCCAGGTCACCAGTTCCTCCTGGTCCACAGGGCAGCTCCTCATTACCTTTTACCCTGCCAGACCAAGCCAAGAAACACATTCTTGGTCACCAGACATCTGGCAGGGAGGAGCAGAGACAGACATCCATTTTTTATCTCACCTGGGGGAAGGCACTCTGTCAGGTCAAGTCCCATTAAACATTGACCACTCATTACATCCATTTTTCAGGGTCTTCCCAATTACCTTTTTACAAAACCTAATTTTTCCCATATTGTTTTCCAATTTTCCCAGTTTTTGTCAAATAGAGGGCTCTTGTCCCAAAAGCTGGGATCTTTGGGTTTATTAAACACTAGCTTGCTGAAGTCCTTTGCCCTGTCTATTCCATTGATCCACCCTTCTATCTCTTAGCCAGTACCATATTGTTTTGATGATCACAGTTTATAGTACAGTTTAAGGTCTGGTACTGCTAAGCCATAAACCTTCACATTTTTTTTATTGGTCCCTGTGCTAGTTTTAATCTTTTGTTCTTTCAGATGAACTTTGTTATAATTTTTTCTAATTCTATAAAAAAAAAATTTGGTAGTTTGATAGGTATGACTCTGAATAAGTAAATTAATTTAGATAGGATTGTCATTTTTATTATAATAACTCATCCTATCCATGAGCAATTAATTTTTTATAATTGTTTAGGTCTAGTTTTATTCATGTAAAAAGTGTTTTGTAGTTGTGTTTGTATAATCCTTGAGTTTGTCTTAGCAAATAGATTCTCAAATATTTTATATTGCCTAGAGTTATTTTAAATGGGGTTTCTCTTTCTAACTCTTGCTGCTGAGTTTTGTTGGAAATCTACAGAAATGCTGATGATTTATGTGGATTAATTTTGTACCCTGCAACTTTGCTAAAGTTATTAATTATTTCCACTAGTTTTTTAGTTGATTTTCTCAGATTCTCTAGGTTTACCGTCATGTTATCTGCAAAGAGTGATAGTTTAGTTTCCTCATTGCCTACTTTGATCCCTTCAATTTCTTTTTCTTCTCTAATTGCTACTGCTAGCATTTATAGTACAATATTAAATAGTAGTGGTGATAATGGGCATCCCTGCTTTATTCATGATCTTATTTGAAAGGCTTCTAACTTATCCCCATTGCAGTTGATAACTTGCTCAAGGTTTTAAATAAATACTGCTTATTATTTTGAGAAAAGCCCCTTTTATTCCTATACTTTCTGGTGTTTTCAATAGGAATGGATGTTGCATTATGTCAGAGGCTTTTTCTGTATCTGTTGAGATAATCATGTGTTGATAATGGTCAGTTATGTGGATGATTTTCCTAATATTGAACCATCTTTGCATTCCTGGTATAATCCCACCTGGTCATAGTGAATAATCCTTGTGATAACTTGCTATAGTCTTTTTGCTAGTATTTTATTTAAGATGTTTGCTGATTAGTAAGTTTGGGCTATAGTTTTCTTTCTTGTATATAATTTTAAAAAGACAACACCTCATTGTTTTGAATGATTTTGAGGCTCAGATTATAAATGGGGTCCTTTCTGTCATTGAGCAGCAACACATAAAAGTTTTTTACTAAATTTGAAAATTGACTAAAGCATAAAAATGCCAATTATATTGAATTTTAGTAAAAACATATTTCAAAAACTTGAATAATGAGCATTTCAAGAGAAGTTATTAAAACTTAAAACAGCACTAAGACTTTGGGGACACCTTTTATAAGTAAATAAAAGATTCAGAATAGAGAATGATCCCATGACTTCACTAGGGAGTTCCCAAGTGAGAAAACTCTCATCAGTGCAAGTTGTCATATTCTCAGCAATTTGTAGTCTTAGAGAGTTATCAAAAGTACTTAGAGCTTAAATAATTCACCAGGTTTTACATGGCCAGTCTAGTTCAGAAATGAATCTTGGAATCAAGGCCTTCCTGACAATTTTTTAATTAGATAATTTTTTAAACCTTTACCTTTTGTCTTAGAATCAATAATAAGTATCAGTTCCCAGCCAGAAGAGCAGTAAGAGCTAGGCAGTTGGGGTCAAGAGACTTGCCCAGGTTCACACACAGTTAAGAAGTGTAGCCAAATTTGAACCCAGGACCTCCTATCTCCAAGCCTAGCTTTCTATCTCCTGAGCCACCTACTTGCCCCAAGACCTTCCTCACCTTGAGGCTGACTCTCCCTACCTCTCTGTACAAAATATATACAAAATAAATACAAGGAAATATTTTGGGAAAGACACTTGTAGCTCATGGGGTCATGAAGACTTGGACATGACTGGACATACACTAGCTGCATGAAGGATCCTGAAAGGACCCTGGAACTGATTGGATATGGGAAGTGAAGGAGTTAGGAATCAGGAATGACTAGAAGGTTGTAAATCTAGGAGCAACTGAAAGGAAGGTGGTACCTTGACCAGAAATAAGGAAGTTTGGAGGAAGGTAGGTTTGGGCACAGTGGGAAGGATAAAGAGTTCTGTCTTAGACATGTTGAGTTTGAGATGACTCTAAGGTTCAAAATTCAAAATGTTTAGGGGGCAGCTGGGTAGCTCAGTGGAGTGAGAGTCAGGCCTAGAAACAGGAGGTCCTAGGTTCAAATCTGGCCTCAGCCACTTCCCAGCTGTGTGACCCTGGGCAAGTCACTTAACTCCCATTGCCCAGCCCTTACCACTCTTCTGCCTTGGAACCAATACACAGTATTGATCCCAATACTGAAGGTAAGGATTTAAAAATATATATATCCAAGAGACAGCTAGAGATACAGGAGTGGAACTTGGGAAAGAGGCCAGAGCTAAACATATTCATTTGTGAGTCATCTGTATCAGTGATAATAACTTGAACATATGGGAATTGAGCTGATGAAGGCACTGAGAGAGAAGTTACGGGCTGAGATATGGATGATGATCCAGCAAAGGAGACCAAGGAGTGGTCCGAGAGGTAGAAGGAAACCAAGAGAGCGGGGGTAAAACAAAAAGTCCAGCTGGGAGAGAGTATTCAGGAAGGAGGTAAGCATGCCACATGCGGAAGATTAAGAAGGATGAGGACTGAGAAAAAGACTCCTGCATCTGGCAGGAAGATCATTGGTAATTTTAGAAAGATTTCAGTTCAGTGATGTAGTCTGAATCCAGAAGGCAAGAGATTGAGAAGTGAGTGAGAGGAGAGGAGGTGGAGACAATGGCTGCACACAGGTTGGTTTTGTTTTTTAAGGAACTTGGCTGTGAAAGGGATGAGAATTAGAAATAATCTGAGGGAATTAGGTAGGGCAAAATGAGGGAAAGCCTTGGTCCCTAATTGATAACTGAGGGTGAGCCAGACTTTGTACTTCTGCAACAGAAAGGAGAATTCTCAAGACACTAAGCAGCAGGAGGCAGCTGGGTGGCTCAGCAAATCAAGAGCCAGACCTGAAGTTGGGAGGTCCTGGGTTCAAGCCTGACCTTAGACACTTCTAACTGTGTGACCCTGGACAAGACACTTAACCCCAATTGCCTAGCCCTTACCGCTCTTCTACCTCGGAATCAATACACAGTATTGATTCTAAGAAAGATAATAAGGGGTTAAAAAGAAGGAGGGGTGCATTAAGCAGTCAGGACTCCCTTAAGGAATTCATGAAGACCCTCTTGGAGTTCATCCCAACACCAGAACCACCATCCTTCCCTTGTAGAGCCATCCAAAAAACATGACCACTCAGAATTTGGACTGATCAAGATAGCTAGGGATGGTCCGCCACACAGACCCACACAAGAGGCAGGCTGGGTTTGGTAGAGATGAGAGGGACCCATTTTCATCTTTTATAAATCACATATGATGGGGGGCTGGGACTTCATCTGGTCATGTGGTTTCCACTTTGTGAGAAATTCAGGGGTTCCTGGAAGAAAGGCAAGTCCAGGATGACTGAGCCTGATTTTGCTTTGTGCCCTCAGTTTGCTAAAAACTTGGCCCAGTTCATCAATAATCAGAACATCAAAGATCTGAAGGTTTGGACTAGCCAGATGAAAAGGACCATCCAGACCGCAGAGGCCCTGGGCGTCCCCTACGAGCAGTGGAAAGTTCTGAATGAAATTGATGCTGTAAGTTGGCTCCTCCCAGTCCCATTATTATCACAGGGACATCACCCCTGCTCACCCACACACCTCACCCACCAGGGGAGATGCAGGGAAGCTGGGCGCTGTCTATAGCTGGCCTGTGGATCAGGGCTCACATGGTAAAGGACAGATGTCCATCTCTGGACAGGTGCCCTGGGAGAGGTCCCCAACACTGTGCAGCTGTAGGTCAGGCCCCTCGTCACCTCTCCCCTACACCACAAAATCAGTGAATAGAGAGCCAGACCTGGAAGCAGGACATCCTGGGTTCAAAACTGTCCCCAAGACATAACTGGGTGACCCTGGGCAAGCCACTTAACTCCTAGCCCTTACCACTCTTCTGCCTTAGAACTGATACCTAGTATTAATTCCAGGATGGAAGGCAAGAGTTTAAAAAAAGTCTCTGGTGTATTTCCTGGTATGTATGAGGACTATGGTTTGGATCTCTGCTTGTCGTGGGTGATAAAGCTGGTGCCTTCTGGTCTTGTCTTCAAGGGGGTATGTGAAGAAATGACTTATGAAGAAATTCAAGAGCATCACCCTATGGAATTTGCACTTCGGGATCAAGACAAGTATCGGTATAGGTACCCAAAGGGAGAGGTATGTGTCCTGGCCCCAGATCTAGGACTTCCCCCCTGCCTTTGTGAGCCCAAGTTCGGCTAGAGTGAAGAGAAGAGGGTTTGTTCCATGGCATCATCACCCAGGTCACGGCTGCTTAAACTTCTGTGGTGTCACAGACCCCTTTGGCCATCTGGTGGAGCCTGTTTATCCCTCCCCACAGCGATGTTCTCAAGGCATGAGACCAAATACCTGCAATTACAAAAGGAATTAATTATATTGAACTGGAGCCACTAAAATATTAGAAAAACAAGTTCATGGTCCTTAAGATAAAAGCCTCTGAACTAGCTAGAGCTCTTCACTCTGGTCTGGGATGGGGGGGGGGGGTCGATGCTTATCGGACATAAGTGAAAGGATTAGTGACCTGCCCAGTGGCTCCTGGGTCATCTTGACCACCATTAATGCAGCCCAACCCCTCCTAAGCACGGATCTCTCAGGAAAGCAGCCTGGCTCTTAGCCAGGACCTGATGGAGGCCCTGAGATCACCGCCCGGGGATGAGGGATGCTCTGACTCTGGGAGGAATTCCCAGGCCCCTTTGAAAGCTCTGGCAACTGAAATGTCCTTGGGGATACTTTCCAGCCTGGGAGAAGTGCCCACGTCGGCCTGATTCACTCTCATGCACTTAGGATCTTGCTCTCTCCCTTAAAGGAGGTGAACTTGATCCCAGAAAAACACCCAGAGTATTGGGGCTGCTTTAAAGTTGTTTGATGGTCACCTCTCCCCTGGCAGGTGAGCACCACTGCTGCCACTGTCCTGAACTCTGGACTAACCTGATGTTGCTGCTGCCCCCTTCTGGTCCATAGGAATGGTCCAGACAGCATGGAAAATTGATTTTCTCAATTAGGCATATTTGGACTTTGTTTTTCTTTTTTATTTTCTTTCCAGGAAGGAAGGATTGAAGGGTGAGAGAGAACAGGGATAGAGTACTCCCCCCCCCCAAAAAAAAAGGAAAAGAAAAAAGAGGGCCATTGAGGTATTGATTTTTTTTAAATGCAGAGAACAGAAGGAAAGTCAGAAAGAAGCAGAATCAGGAAAGGCACTTTTGAAAGCTATAGGTTGAACTTATTTTATACTTAAAAAGAAAAATAAGCCCTACATAATAGAGATCTGAAGTTTCACATGTTTTCCTCTTTTTCTGATCTGCTCTATTTCTGATCCAATATTACTCTGATCTGTTATGCAAATGTCCATTTCATTTGGTGCGTATATAAGTTCAGAATAAAAAATTAAAATTAAAAAAAAATTTAAGGGATGGAGGTTCTCAAACCTCAGCTAGGGGTTCAACAAGATCTTTGGCCAGAAGTTTTCCAGGGATAGTTAGCCTCAAGTATTGCAGATTGAGTTTAGTATAATGATCTGATTTGAAAATTTGTCCCCCACAGATTGATAAATGGTCAGAGCATGTAAACAGGAAATTTTTTGAGAAAGAAATCCAAGCTATTAGTAGCCATATGAAAAAAGATGTGTCAGAGGGCAACTAGTTGGCTTAGTAGATAGAGACCCAGGTTTGGAGATGAGAGGTCCTGGATTCATATCTGGCCTCAGACACTTTCTGGCTGTGTGAACCTCAGCAAATCACTTAACCCTAATTGCCTGACCCTTACTGCTCTTATACCTTGGAACTGATACTATCAATTCTAAGACAGAAGGTAAAGTGTTTTTTTGCTTTAAAATGCTCTAAATCACTAATAGTTAGAGAAATATAAGTTAAAACAATTCCAAGGTACTACCTTATACCAATCAGATTAGTTAACCAAAAAAAAAAAGATAAGAAGAAGGAAAATAAGAAAGAAAATTCTGCTAATGGGATTATCCTTTAATGCATTGTTGCTGAAGCTATGAACTGGCCCAGCCATTCTGGAAAGCGATTTGGAACTATGCCTTCAAAGCTATTAAAGTCTACCTACTCTTATGTACCCAGTAATACTGCCACAAGGCCTCTCTACTCACAAAGAGATTTAAAAAAAAAAGGATCCATATGTAAAAATATATTTATAGCAGTTCTTTTTGCGGTAGCAGTAAGTTAGAAACTAAAGGGACTTCCATCCTTTGAGGAATGAACATAACCACACAAATTATGGTATATGAATCTGAATGTGATAGAATATTGTTGTGTTTTAAGAAATGATTAAGGGGATGGTTCCAGAAAACCTGGGAAAACTTTATAGGTCCTGATGCACAACAAAGTAAGAAGAACCAGAACAATTTCTATAATAGAGCTTTTTAAAGATAAACAACTTTGAATGTTTTAAGAACTCTGATCAAAACAATGATCAACAGTCATTCCAAAGAACTCGTGATGAAACATTCTACCCACCTCCAGATGGAGAGATGATACTTAGAGTTTAGATTGAAGCATATTTTCTTTTCTTTCTTTTTTTTGGGGGGGGGGGCATGGCTAAAGTAGGAATTTGTTTTGCATGACAATACACATTTAAAATGGATTTTGTTTTTAATTCTTGATTTCTCAATGGGTAGGGAAGAATTCAAAACTGAAAACAAAATAAAATTGGAAAGAAAGAAAAATTGCCCCCACAGAAGCTGGCCACAGTTAGGGGAAACATTTGAGAAAGGACAAGCCTGGAAATCCTTCTTGTCCAATGCTAATTAACCCTCTGTGTCTCATCTAGAAAGGCCCTAAACAGTGTCACCAAAGAGCCCTGAATGCATTTAGGTCTCCTGGAGTCATCATTCAGTGAAGTCCACAATATTCTTCTGAGCCCAGAGTCATTTGATTGGTCCAGAACTCTTTCATGGAATCTGTCTCTTGTCATCCAAAGGCAGATACGGTTATTTTTGCCCCCAAATCAGCAAGGGTTTCTTGAGGAACTACAGCCTGAGGCCACAGTTATTAAAACTGCAGATAACAGTGACTCCAGTGGGAGAGCTAGTACGCTGAACGTTTTATTATTTTGACAACTGTTAATTCAATATAATTGGTCTCTTCTTATCCTGTGTGTTTTATATTATTTGAGAAAGGGTTCTGGGTTTCACCAGACCTCCAGAGAGGTCCATCACACACACACACACACACACACACACACACACACACACACACACACACACATACACACACACACACTTCAGAACTTCTGATCTAAAAAGATATTCGTGATGGGGCAGTGAGGTGGCTTAGTGGATAGAAAGCCAGGCTTGGAAACAAGAGGTCCTGGATTCAAATATGACCTCAGATAATTCCTAGCTGTGTGACCAGGAGTGAGTTACTTATTCCCAATTGCCTAGCCCTTAACTACTCTTCTGCACAGTATTGCTTCTGAGACAAAAGATAAGGAAAGAGAAAGGGGGGCAAGAGAAGGGAGAGAGGAAGAGGGGAAAAGCGGGAGGTGAGAGAGAGGGGGAGAAAGTAGGGCAGGCAGGACAAATGCATGACGAGTTAAGGACATCGTTTTTAGGACTGGCACAGGGTGGAAGCGTGTCCTCACTCCCCTTATTTGCACTGGATCCCGGCCACCACCCCCCCCACGCACACACACACATCCCATGCCATCCCATGACTCCCTTGTAGGAGATGAATCTGCCCTCTCTCCTCAGCTCTCCTGTTCTCTTTCAGTCTTATGAAGACCTTGTACAGAGACTGGAGCCAGTAATTATGGAACTGGAGAGGCAGGAGAATGTCCTGGTGATCTGTCACCAGGCTGTGATGCGCTGCCTGCTCGCCTACTTTCTAGACAAGACTGCAGGTATGAGGCCCCAGATGGAGCTGGATGTCTTTGGGGCTGTGACCATCAGGAACAGGCGATGGTGGTGGGCTTCGGGCAAAGGCTTCCTGGGAGTAGACTAACTTTTCTCCCCGTCTGTTTCTCAGAAGAGCTGCCTTATCTCAAGTGCCCGCTGCATACGGTTTTAAAGCTAACGCCAGTGGCCTACGGTAAGGAAGGACGCCTGCTCGGTCCCTTGGCCCCAGTGTGTGCTGTGATCTCGGCTTTGGGTGGCATCCCCCTTGTAGGCCAGGCACGCAGCTAGTTTTTCTTCTCCCTGTCCAGTTGCTCTTCACAAGTAGTTTCACAGCTTTAAGTGGCATCTTAGGAGCTAGTTCCCAGGAGTCCAGGTGGAAAGAGGCATTTCTGGTCATTTTTGTGAGTCCGTAAGCCGAGTGCCGGCTACTCCAGGGGGAAAGCTGGAGCGCCAGCCCTTCCATCATGCCCACTCTGGCTTCCAAGAAGAGCAAGCCAGTTCTGACTTTCGTGCTTTGAAAGGCTTCGCCGGTGTCGATTTTCTCTCTGGTGACAGACGCCACCACATAGCAGGGGGGCTAGAACCGAAACATCATGAAGTGGCTGGCCGTTCCTCCGAGGACAGACCAGGCACATCCTCAAAACTTTTCTTTCCAGCCTCCTAGCACCTGCCAGAGCTTAAGTTATATCAGAAGAGTCTTCAAGAACCTAGAGGTGCCCCTTTGTGGAAACACTGGAATTAAACCATACTGAGTCTATCCTGTCCTAGTACCTAAAGTCTTGGGGAGAGAAAGAGAGAACATGGGATTGCAAAATGACAAATAACCAATATATCTACATGTAATTGTGGGAAATATCTAATTTTTTAAAAATTAAATGAACAAATAAATAACCAAATTGGAGGCATCAGAGGGTAGTGAAAAGAGCACAAGAGTCTCAGGTCTTGGGTTAGAATCTTGTCTCTGATACTTATTATCTGTGGGATGTTAGGTGAATCGACTGACCTTTCCTGGGCCTCACTTTCCTCATCTGAAAATTGAGGAAGCTGGGCTTAGATGATCTCTAAGGTACCTTCCCGCTTTAGAGCTTATTATTTTAATATTGGCAATTATACTAAGGACTTGCCTGGTATAGTCAAACAAGCACTGGCTCCAGAGTCCAAGGACCTAGGTTCAAATTTTTTCTCTGATAATTTCCTAATCACTTGACCTCCATGGGTCTCAGTTTCTTCTGTAAAATAAGGAGGTTGAACTAGATGGCCTCTTAGGTCCCTCAATCCTAATTTGGTAGCTCAAAATTATACAACTCTTTCCAAAAGCAATTATACTTTTCAAAGCACTTTATGTAAATGACTCATTTGTTCCTCATAATACCCAGGAGAAAGGGGATTTTACCGGTTTAAAAGCCAAGGTAGGGACAGCGAGGTGGCTCACTGGATAGAGAGGCAGGGCTGGAGACAGAAAGTAAGGATTTTAAAAAGAATAAGCTGATGTAGAGAGAGGTTTAAATGACTTGCCCATGAACACACGACTGGTAAAAAGACCAGTAAAGCTTTGTGAGGGCACTTAATGTGTCCCATTCATCTTTCTCCCCAACTAAATGTATTATTGAATAAACAAGAATGAAGAATCTGACACGTCTCCTAGTAGACAAGAAATTTATAAAGGGAACCTAAGGAGATTTCCCAAGGTTACTATTTATGTAGAGTGTTTCATTTAAGTTTTAGATGAAAAGGAAAAAGAATGATCATGTCCCATTGATTCCAATATTCACTGTCTCCTGTTCCAAAGATTTGGCTTTTAGAGCAAATGGTGTGTGGCCCCTGTTATTGATTCTCTGTGCTGGCTGGTATTTATTGGTCTTGTTTGGGATATTTATTTTAGTTCCTCTGTAAGAGGGAGTCACAAACACACAGAGTTCCCATGCAAATCTCTTCTTAAGCCATGGTGCCTTGGTGAGGGCTCAAGGAATCTCCCACTTAAGATGAAGAGTACTTCTCTTGTTTGGGGTACAGCCACCAATTTTGCTATTATAATTGGAAGAGAATTAGCTGATTCCACTCAAGCCTGAGTAATGTTGAATTTGAGAAATGCAGCAAAGTGGGGGGAAGAGTGTAACGTAATCTTGCAGCTGGTACAGCTGGTTTAGCTGCTTCTTGGCCCTGCTTTGGAGAAATCTCCTTCAGATGTCATTCCCATTAGATGAATTCAGCAAGCATTTAAGAGCCTACTATGTGCAAAACCTCATCGAAGTTGGCACTGGGGGGTGACTAAAATAGATGTGATGTCTATCCTTGTACAATTTAGAATGGACTCGTTGAATAGAGAGATTATTCACATACTCAGATGACATATTATGTATAAACAATAGGTCTAGAGTATTATGGGGAGATTTAAGGGTGGAAAATTGCTGGGAGTATCAGAACACTTCACAGAGTGTTGATTGATGGCAACAGAGTTGGATGTTAAAGACAAACAGATGAGATCACCAGTGGAGAGGATATGGAGAAGAGAAACAAGAACCAAGGACAGGCTTGGTGGGGAGGGCAGTATGGAGGTATAAAAAGAGGAAAAGGATCATGTGCTTTGCATCCATTTAATTTGTCTTGCATCCACAGGTTGTAAGCTGGAGTCCATATTCCTGAATGTTGAAGCTGTGAACACGCACAGAGAGAGACCAGAGGTAGGAGCGGGCCCACTATCAATCAATAATTATCCATTATCTACCAAGTGCCAGAGACTGCAGAAGGAACTGAAGTCACAGACTCAAAAATCAAGACGGCCCCTTCCTCCTGGAGCTTAGATTCTCCATTGTCAGTGGACAGCATGCCAGGATCCTCCACTTAGCGCTTAGCCCCTTTGTTTTCCCTCCAGTCTCCACCAGTTTCTGACCCAGAGACCCAGCCCAATCAGGGCTGGCATGAGGCAATCTCAAGAATGTAGAAAACAATTTCGAGTGTGTCAGAACATCCTGACACACCACTGCCCAGCTGGAGCCAACATAAAATAGCTACTAATAGCTAATATTTATGTAGCATTTACTATGTGCCAGGCACTGTACTAAGCACTAAATTTACAATTATTTTCTCATTTGATCCTCTCAATCACCCTGGGAAAAGGTGCTATTATTATTATCCCTATTTTACATGTAAAGAAACTGAGGCAAACAAAAGTGAAGTTCTTTGCCAAGGCACACAGCTAGTGTGTGTCCTCTCTGAGATAAAATTTGAACTGAGGTCCTCCTGACCCCAAACCCAACACTTTATCCCCTGTGCCACCTAGTTGCTGGCAGCTGCTGGTTTTTATTGTGCCCAGAGCTGGTACTGTGCCTAACAGGTAATAGAATGGCTTTCTGAACATTCTACCTTTGGTGGGTGATTTGCACTGAGAATCTCTATCAGAGCTGGCTGTCCCCAAGATGTACATCTCCAGAGTGTATTCCTTTACTCAGGTTGGTATTTTTGTTTAAAACAGTTATTAATTCGTCAGTGATTTTTTACATCAGTGTCGCTCCCCAGTGTTTCCTAACCTGCCTCCCCTGCCCCTGTGCTACAAGATCGCCAAGCAAACAAATCAGCATGCTGGCCCTGCCTGACAATATGTGCCTCATTCAGCATGAATGGGTCCACCATTTGCCTGTTGGCCTGACAAGGACACCCCATATTAGAAGCAGACAAACTAGATTGGCCAGAGGAGGCAGCCCACTATGGATGCTCTAACACTAGTGCCTGCAAAGCCCTGATCTGGAGAGCTGAGCATTAGAGTCTGTCAGCCCTTGTCCTGACTGCCCAGCACCCCGTGCTCTGGACTGTAGGGGGAGTCTGGTCAGGGTTCCACATCTCCTGGAATCGGGTATGCCTATGGCAAAGGAGAATTTACTCTGTCCTTCTCCAAGGAAGTTGGATAATGATGATAAAAATAGTTCCCATTTCTAGAGCACAAACCCCATTATTGCCTCATTTTATCTGACAACAACTCTGGGAGTCTGGGAAGGCATGTATTTTTGACCCTAGTTTACATAGCAGGAAACAGCCTGAGAGAAGTTAAGTAACCCTAATACTGAGGTTTTTTCCGCTAGTCCATGCTGTCTCCCCCTGGACACAGGGAGGAGGCCATCGCCAGAACTGAGGAATGTTTTTGGTTGGAGGAAAGAGTTAAGTGAGCTCCAGTGGGACACAGCTCACTCTTAGAGCTGATTTTTAGCATTTATCAACTTGGCCTCCAGAAATGACCTTAGATGGTGGTTTCAGGAGTCTGTTCTAATTTCTTAAAGCTTCTGTGAGGTCTGTTCAGGCACATTGACTCTGAACTGCATGGTGGAAGAGGCTAGTCATGAGACACAGAAGAAAAGACCATTTATGCAGAAAAGTAGTCCATGCAGACTGTTTTCAAAGTGGCCCAAGAGGTCACTCACTTCCTTTCCTCTGTGATAGGTGGCATGCACAGATTCAGCTGCCCTGCAGCTTGGGAGCGGGCTGGGCTCTCCTCACCTTTTGACCCCCACCCCTCCTCCTTTGCTCTTCTGACCTGTCCTGCTGCTGACTGATCCTGCAGCCATACCCATTGGTTTGGTGTTTCAGAAGCCTCTGGTGGTAGGGAGTGTCGTGGTGCATCGGGTGGGAATGGCAAAGAAGGGGCACTGCTTCCCAAAGGGCCACATCATCAGGTCTGCCAGAGTGTTTTCATTTGGAGCACAGTAGAGCAGGGAGAGCCAGGTCTTCGCTGTGGCCTGTGGACAGCCTTGGACATTGGCCTGGTCTATTTACATAATGATTGGGCACTGACACCTATCGTGCTTCTTGCCTCCTCTGCATTTCCTGAATGGTTCCTTAGAGTGTGAGAAGGAAAGAGGTCAGAGCCTAAGGGGCTGCAAGGGAGGACAGCAGGACCAAAGGCAAGAGGGAGGTGGAATTGTTCACTGTCCACTCAGGATCCATCTCTTAGTGAGTCAGCCTTTCAACTTTAATTTGTAACTGAGCTCTCCCACCTAGACACTCCTTGGTTTCTTTGCACATATACATAACAAAGATTCCTTGAAAATCATGGCAGATTTGGTGCACATTCCAAGTTCTCTGCCTTCAAGGAAGACTGCATTTTAGATCCACAGCTGTGTGGAGAAGGATAATGCCCAGCAAAAGGATTGAATCCTCATGACATTGGAACAGTGCTGACAATCCAGCTAACCCTGGCACCTAGGAACATGGTTCTAGCACCACAGGGACAGCATCAGGGGAAAAACCTTGACTGGACAAGAGGATCTATCCAGGGGCTCTCAAATTCCCGAAGAGGGAAATCTTGCTCCAGCTTGGAATTGCTTAGGAAATTTTCTTTATGGACTGCCTGCGAAAGTCCCCAGGACTTGTTTCCAAAAGGGCAAAGCGTCTTCCAGATACTTCCCTAATACCTGAATGGACATGGAGAGAGAAGCTGGGCATGGATTGTACATAGGAATCATCCATCATGAATGAAGTGGCCCCAGTGGTGTCTGGTCTGCTAGAAGCCAAGAAGTTTTCATCCTGCTTACTCCTCTCTGAAAGTAGAGCTAGGTACCTGTAGTCAGTCACGAGGATGTTGTCAGGTGACATTAGAACCAAAGGCACTATCTAGACAAGACTAATTTTTAAAAAATATGATTTTAGTGATATATTCTGATCTAACATTGCCTACGTTTTCCCCAGTATCCCATTCCTTCTTACCTCCCAGAAAACCATCCCATATTACAAAGAATATTTTTAAAGTAAAAGAAAAAATCCACAAAACCAGCAATACATGGAAGAAGTCAGAAAATATAAACAATGTTTCACACCCTGTCTGTGCAAAGGAGTGGGAGGCAGTTAGCTTATCTCCTCTTTGGGCCATGACTGTTCATTTTCATTCTGCAATGTTCTCTTTGAGTTGTTTTATAGTTTATTTTGCTCAACCAACCAACATAGCCTAGAGGACTGATTGCCACTAATTGGTCCTGATGCTAGAGTCACCTTGTGCCTTGGAGACAGGCCAGGGATGAGCCTTAGACTGATGTCACTGTCAACCTAGGGGACAGGTTGGGATTGGGCAGCTTTTCCCATGCTGGGATGGCCATTTTCTATTAATCGTTGATATTGGTGAAGTGATTTAAGCTTTGCAAAGGGCTTCACTATTATCACAGTATCTTATTTTCACTCCCCAACAGTCCTGAGCGGTAGATACTAGAGGTATTATTTATCTTCTTTTTACCACAAAAACTAAGTTTCAGAGAAACTAAGAGATTTGCCCATGCTAGCACAACTCATAGGTTTCCAAGCTGGAATTTGAACCTTGATTTAACTCCAAGTCCAACACTCTAACCACTACTCTGAAACATTTTTCTGATGCTGGGATTGCACCGCTCCAAGGACATGCTGGAGCCAAATGGTCCTTCTGACACCAAAATTTTGGAATGCTGGCAGGAAAGGAAGGAAGCAATTTTCTGAGACTAATTTTTTAAAAACTTTATTTATCTACCCACTTTGAATTTGAGGCTATATTACTGTTTCTTGAGCCCCTGAATCTGTGATAAGATACACTCAACTCAGGTCTCTGTGCATTTTTACCTAGTGCCCTGAAATAGCTGCAAATGATGGCTCTTTCTCTGGTCTACGCTTACCACAGGGGATCATATTCTGGAATGTGGTGGGCACTAGATACATCATCCCCCTTACAGGAAGAGTTTCAGAAAAATGTGTGCTTGAATGGGTGTGGCCAGGGGAAGAATTCATTATATCCTGAAGCTTCTGGGTAACTAGAATTGGAATTTTGTTTTAAAGGAAGCTCTAGTAGATTCATATATAGCATCAGCAAGGTTATTGTCATAGAGGAATATTACCTCCCCAAAGAAGTTCAGGTCAGAACTCTGAACAGCCACATAGCAGTCTATAGATGCCAACTTTTCTCAATCAGGCCCTGAGGGCTTCAACCTTTGCCTTTATGATGGTCTTTAGAGAGCTTTCCACAAATCAGGAATTGGTCCCACAGGATCCCCAAGCTGAAAAGGATCTCTGAAATCACCTAGATTAGATATTTGATAACTGCATTTCAGTAGAATTGTTTTATTTTCTTAATCTTTTATGTTTTATGCATTTAATAATCTCAGAAGGGATCCATTACAGGTTTCAGCAGATCTGTTGAATACTGCCAAAGGGGATCCATTACACAGAAGAATTTAAGGACCCCCTGCTCTAAACCAATCCATACTTGAGCAGAAATCCTTTTACAGCATCCCAAGTAAATAGTTGTCCATTCTTTAAGACCTTTGGTGAAAAGGAACCCACTGTGTTTTTAGGTTCTTTTTCATTTAATTTTCTCAATGAACATAAATTGATTTTCTCTAGCTGCTAGCCTCCATTAGAGAAAAAAAAAAGACAACAATATGCATAAGCAAGCAAGATAAATTCTTACCTTTCCCATGTCCAAAAAAATATGTTTCAGACATATTTCTTCATCAGTCCTCTGGAATCATGGTACATCACTGGGTTGATCAAAATGATGGGACCATCTCCCTCTGCAGCTTTTGCTCTTTGCTCCTTCTTCTGCCCTCTGAGGCTAAGCAAGATAAATCCAACCCACTCACAAAGGATAGTCTCTTAAATATTTGAAAATAGCCATCATGTTAATCTTTTCTTGCTCCTTGACATCTTTTCTCCAGACTAAAAATCCCTTTCCTTCAAACAGTCCTTTCATAGCAATGGTCTTTAGTCTTCCCAATATCCTGCTTGCCAGTATGATGCTTGAAAAAGGACACAATACTTCAGATATAGACTGATGAGGCCAAAGTACAATAAAACCAACAATTTTCATGTTCTGGATTCCAGGATTCTTTTCCTGTAACCTAAGAGCACATCAGCTCTTTTTGACTTGCTTGTTAAACTAATTCAGCTTACAGCCCACAATTTGTTTTCTAGCCATCTTTCCCCATCTTGAACTTATAAAAATGACTTTCTCTGAAGATGAACAGAGACTGTAGCAACAGGGTTCTCTATTTTCTCTCAAGGAAGCTAAATTAGCTTGATAAGGAAGATAGAGCAATGCCCCGATCCTATCTGAAGGATACTTTAAATCATTGCCCTAATACAGTAATGACTGAGACAACCTATTTCCAAATTCCTCTTTCTAATTCTAAGTATAGCTGGAGCCCAAGCATTGAGACTGTTGTGAAGGCAGGATTGCGCTTAGGCAGAAGCTTTTGGATGTGGGGGAGGATGATATATTTATTTTTAAATATAAAAACTGAGATTCAGGAAAATAAGAAATGGGAGAGATAACATAAATATCTGATATTAGTTCATAGAAATGCATACCACACATAGGCTAAAAATGAGTCAGTGAAAACATAATATCTAAAGTGACTATATTCTTTAGGGCCACTGAAGATACAAGATGCACTCTAAAGAGAATAACCACAGGGAAGCCACTAAAGTGCCCTGAGAACCCAGGACACAAAAACCACCCCCTCTTCTGTGGAGAGACTGTTAAACTGTTGACTAGCAATTTTTAGGTTTCTTTTAACCCAAAGATCAAAATCAATTGATGTGTCCATTTATTGTTATTCAGACATGTCTGACTCTTCCTGACCCCATTTGGGGGTTTCTTGGCAAAGATACTGGAGTGGTTTGCTAATTCCTTCTCCAGATCATTTTACAGATGAAGAAACTGAGGCAAAGAGGGTTAAGTGATTTGCCCACAGTCACAAAACTAGTGTCTGAGGCACTATTTGAATTCAGGAAGATGAGTCTTCTTGACTCCAAATTCTATCCACTGGGACACCTAACTACATTTATTAAGTACCTATTAAGTGCCAGACACTGTGGTAGTTATTGTAAAAAAAATGACAAGAATGAAAAATGGCCTGAGGCTAAATGCCCAGTTCTTCACAGAAGCTAGGGAATCTTTTATACCTCAGCAAAAAAAAATTTTTTTCCTAAGCCTTTGCTTACATCCTCTAGGAAACATCTGTGCAACCCTGGGTGGCAGAAACATGATATGGCATTTGCATTTGAAAGAGAGGTTTTGGTTGGTTGCTTTCAGAAAGAGTCCTCTAGCTGTAGGCATAAAAAAGAACTTCAAGTGGGCAGTTTGCCTCCTAATAGATGCTTTGGTCTCAGCTGAATCTGGATGCCACAGCAGAATTTCTATGTTTGTTACCTGGATTAGAATGTCAGTTCCGTGAGGGGTATCTTTGTATTTCTTTGTATCACTAGCACTTAGCACAATGCTTGGCCCATAGTATGTGCTTAATATAAATGCTTGTTGACTGACTAGAATAAAGGAAACAGAACCTCTCTTTGTCTCTGTCCCCTCTAATCTTCAGGAGTCGGGCTGTAAAAGACAGACACAACACAAGCCTTTTGGGAGGGATGCTTCTGGTTCCTCTTGGTCCCTTGTAGTCCCAGTACTTCACAAGTCCAGAATATAATTAGCGCCTAAGTTGGCTGATTTGTTCATGTATCCATCCATTGATCAGCTCTGCACTACAGCCAGTTCTGTATTTGACTGTGCTATAAGGTAGCTGGAGAGAAAGACTCAGTTCCAAGACTGGCATCTGCCTCAAAATTGGGGGAAGAAATTGGGTCAAAAGTCAAACTTGGGACAGAACAGAAATTTGAGGATCTTAAGAACATAAACAACTTTTGGTGGTGGCTTAAAGGTAGAATTGAAGGACCTGTAAGACTTTGTGTCTCCCATTCACACTGTTCAAGTTCAGCAACCACTAAGTCACTGATCACTTCTTTGGGACCTCTCAATGTATAGGGTCTTTTCAAAGTGTCTTTTCCCCTTAAAGAGGAAGTTAACCCATATTCAGAGACACAAAACAATGAAGCTTAGCACACTATCTCATTTTGAGGTTTGGGGAATTGGTAAATCCTTTCATCCTCAGTTAGAGAATACTGGTGCCATGGGCAGAAATCTTTATTGATGTGTTGGCCCCAAAGAAGATGTGCAGGCAGTGCACAGGGCTATTAATTTTTCAGGATTTGAAATAGTTGAGGTAAGATCACTAGAGGTGTGAGTACCTAGAAAATTGTCTCTTGGCCCCATCCTAGCTTATTTTTTTGGTTGGGGAGGGACAGAGATTCTATGGGGAAAGCAAATATTCCAGGTTCCCTTCCCACAACAGAGCATCATAAAGGTAACCATCGCTAAAGAGCACAAATACTCAAAATTAATACTGGGATGATTTGTCGGGAAAAACTGCCTACCATAAAAACTAGGTTCCAGTAGTTGTGTAGACAGGACTCTGTATTGGAGAAAGTAGCTATTTGGTATCCCAGTAACTATTCCTGTTGCATGATAAGTGTTCTCCTGTATTTTGTTATGCAGAATGTAGACGTTTCAAGACCTTCAGTGGATGCCCTCATGACCGTCCCTGCTCATCTGTGAACCTGTGTCCTCATCAGTCATCAAACTTGTGGTGCAGTTTTCATTATTTTTCATAAATGCAATCATTCTAGTCACTTTTCAGCCAGCTCCAAAGTTGGACACTTTTCCCCCAAGGGGCTCTGCTCCAAAGGAGCTGCCCCAGAGTTAGGCAGACCCCTGTTCTGCATTCGTCATTAACCTGCTGACTTAGTTTCTCTTGAGTTTTCTAATCATCTGATCTTTCCACTCCAGTGTGTTTGGACTTAAATGTACATGGCAGGCAGAGCTGTATGGAAGTGTTAAACTCTGCCACTGTGAAATCGCTTATCCTCTAACGATGGACTTGAATGTTACCAGGGGGGAGAACCAGTGCCATTTCCTTAGATTACTTTGTCTGCTGAGCTGTTGATCTGGTATCTTTTTAGCTGATTAGCTAAATTCCTAAGTACATCCCCAACATATCTCTTGGGGCAGGGCTGGGACCAGTGGATGTGTCCACCTGGGCTTGTTGCCAACCAAAATCCACTCCTGGTGGTGTTTGCCTTAAACAACATCTCTCCACAGGGATTGAGATGTCCTGTCCCTTCTAAACACTTGGAAAAAAACAAACACAAGATTCCTAAAATAGGAGCTAATCAGTGTCCAGATGCACCCCACAGGGCCACCTCCAATTGAATTGCTAAGCACTGTACTGCTCCATTCTGTGACCCCATTCCCCCACTGCTGATTGGGGTATGCACTGAAATTCCAAACAGTAGAGTGACAGCCATCGTCACTCGTTCCTTGACTGTATACACCTAATTTCTTCTGCCGTAGTGAGCTCTGCTAGGTGTTCACCCACGGAAATTCACCCAAGGCTGTGGGGCTCTTGCTGGTTTTTGTATCTACTCTGAAATTTAGAAAGGGAGTGATAGCCCTTTGTTGGTTAGACATACACTGAAGTTCTTAGGGAGCAGCAGCAGTTCTAGTCACCCTGGGTCAGTTGGACATAGGGAAAGATTTTGTACGCAGTACTGAGATGAGCACAATGGAGTGACCACTTTCTGATTGTAATCACAAACTGAAATTCATACAGGGAGGTGGATGGTGGCTGGACTCATCCCATGCTAACTAGAGGCAAACTAAATGCTGCGGAAGACAAAGAGAAGTGAATGTGATTAGTGTCAGAAAAATTTCCCACACCCCTTCCAGTCTTTGGTCGAAGCGTGTCAGTGTCTTCCCTGTGGTTCAGGTCTGTGGCTCGAGTCCTTCTTGAAAGATATGGGGACCAGAAGGTCCAATGCATGCTATGGAAGGGGCATAGTGGCTTTTTATATGTCTATGGAAGCTTAATAAAAATAATAAGAATTACCCCCTCACGACTGTCCAATGCTTTCCCATACATTCTCTCCTTGCAGCATCTGAGTAGTCTATGAAGTCAGCAGGGAAAGCAGTGTTATCCTTGTTTTATAGATAAGGAAACAGAGGCCTGCAAAGATAAAAGTGACTTATCTGAGGTGTGAGTACCTAGAAAATTGTCTCTTGGCCCCATCCTAGCTTATTTTTTTGGTTACATCAAGCTTGAACCCAGGTTTCTTTGCTCCCAACACAGAGTCCTTGAAGATCTTTACATGGATATTTCTACTTTAGTGAAGCTGTATAGATAAATGAAGAACAAAAGGCCCCAGATTCTCTCTTGGCATTGGGAATAAATTAGTCAAATGAGTAGAACCTGCATTATTGCCTTCTGCTTAGCTTTGTTGCTTCCATAGCCAAAAGGCTTTTGAGGATTGATCTGGGCTCAAGTGTCCTGAGAAACTACACATCTAGTTATTGCTAGGAAAGGAGAGTCAAGCGGTTGTCAAACAGTAGCCCTACAACTATATGGCAGAGCTGGGGTGGTCTCTGGCTGTCAATCCTCTGACTACCCAGAGGGTTAGTCCAAAGTAGGACCCTCGGCCAGAGGATGACCCAGAGGAGAGTGTCTTCCCCGGACATCACTGTCCTTCCAGACAGACACCTCTTTCTAGGGTTCTAACTATTGATTCTCAAAAACAGGGGACCTGTGACATTTGAGATTCTTAAGAGCCAGCCAGTGCCTCTGCCCTGGACTAGAACCTTTCTCCTTAGAAAACCGCCTTCCTGGTATCCTGGTCCCTACAAACTTATCAGTGACCACGAGTTCCCAGCATCCTGCATTACAGGATTCCATGATTGGCCCCTGGTGTGGGTCACACACAGACTACCATTGACCACTGGTGTCCTGGGTCCTAAGGCCTTGTGGGTAATTCGACCCCCTGAACAGCAGTGGGTTCCCTGTATCAGGACCAAACTGCCGCTTCTTTGTTGGGCCCAACTGGCCACCTTGGCCTTGCTCCAACTAAATCTCCTTCTCCAAGAGAGGCTTTCTTGTTTACTTGTAGCCATCTGTGCCTATTCTCAGGGGCAATAGCATGCAATTGGCCTTGGGCTTAGAATGGAAAGGGTTGGGGTTAGAAGCAGAGAGAGATCAGGAGGGAGCTCCAGGGAATCAGGGTGGACCAGTTCCCACCTTCTAAAGGGGGAAAGTGCTTTTCTGCCCCAGCAAGGGCCCCTTCTAGGACCAATAACTATCCTACAAGGGCATGTTTCACCTGAAAACCACTGAGAAAAAAATCCCCACTTTCTGTTCCCTCTGTATTTTAGCCTGTAATGCCTGAACTACAAACCCCTTCACAGGAGGCCTTTTCTGTTTTGTTTTTCAACCTAAATGTATTGGGTCTTGCCCATGTGGCACATGCACTGTATCAGACTTTTAACTGCAATAAATGATCTTTGGAATCCAATGTGTCCTGGAAAACTTCTTGGTTCTCTTGTGCTACAACACCAGGCTCAGCCTCAGGATGGGGAGGAGGGGCACTCCCCCATTTCCCACACTACCTTCTGAGCTGACTGCAATCTGGGAGAGCCATGACTTGGTGCTTCTTTCCCCATCTCTGGCTGGAAAAGTGAACTGCTGAGGTGGAGAGGGCAGGCTCCTTAAACACTGGGTCTGCAGGGTGTCCTATGGCTCTCGGGGGGAAGGAGACTTAGTTGTGTGGCCATGGCTGTACCTTGTCAGGGTCACAGGGAGTAGAAACAGACCCAGAGAGCCAAACCATGTGGGCTGGGGGGGGGGGCAGGATTCTTGTGCCCTCAGGCTTCGATTCATACCTCTCACAAGCCCCTCTTGCTGATTGTGGGATGGGGACACCACCTAGAGGGGAACGACAGCATTGAAACCTTTTTGAAATCTGTTATTGTGCCTGCTCCTCACCATCTTGGAATAGGAGGGAGCCAGACAAGTCAGGAGATGCAGACCCTTGCTTTGTACAGGTCAGCGTCTGCTCTCTTCCTGGTGATCTCACTAAAAACATGGGCCATGGAATTGGAAGGAACCCAAGGCCTAGAGAGGTAGAGAAGGCCACCGTCTCGCTGTCATTTATTTCAAGGCTGTCGTATAGCAGGAAGTTGGTGTCCGGTGGGTTAAGGATAGTTGCCGATGTCCTTGGGTTAGAAAGGCCATCAGTATCATCAGCTTTAAATGCACTGTTCTGTTATACCTCCTTTTGAGCACAGGGCACTGAGTCCAAAGCCCAGATCATTCAGCGAGAAGGGGGACACTCAGGACTATATATAGTTCATCTACTCCTCTCTATATCTGAAGAGTTCAAACTCCCTTCCCAGTTCCTTCTTTCTTTTTTTAAACTATTACCTTCTGTCTTAGAATCCATACTGTGTGTCAGTTCCAAGGCAAAAGAGTGGTAAGGGCTAGGCAATGGGGGTGAAGTGACTTGCCCAGGGTCACACAGCTGGAAAGTGTCTGAGGCCAGATTTGAACCTAGGACCTCCCATCTCTAGGCCTGGCTCTCCATCCACTGAGTTACCCAGTTGTCCTTCCAGTTCCTTCTTTCTTGACCTTTCCCCTCAGAATCCATCCTCCTACCTGATGGGCTTCCCAAAGTAAATTAGCCCCAAATCTGAGGAATGTTCCTAGCAGGAACAGAGAAGGTGGGCTAAGGCAGATATGATAAAGACAGCTGTGCAAAGGAAGGACTTGGGTTGCCTCTGCCTGTCCTGGATTTCCTCCCAAAAACACATCAACAAATCAGGAGTTGGTGGTCCTCTACTCGGAATCATCTTCCAGAGGGGCTAGTCAGCAATAGCAGAAAGGCTGGTCTCCTGAGCCTAGCTCAGGAGTGATCCCAGGGCCCTTTAGAGAATCCATGATCAGCAGGGCTGAATCCTTTCTCCCAAGTCCCAGAAGGACCACAGACTCTCAGAATCTGAATCTTATTTCCTTTGATTCAGAGGGACCAAGGGATCAATCGACAAGTATTTATTAAGCATTTACTGTCCGCCAGGCACTGAACTAGGTGCAGGGATAGCTATGGCTATCTCCTCTTCCATCCTATGGTGGGATTGGACATCAGACTTTAGGAGATGATGACTGATGAGTCTGAGCTTGTCAGAAAGAGACTACTTTCTCAAGCTTCCTCTGAACCTCTTATCAGATTGCCTGAAACTCATTTCCATTCCAAGAGATACAAGGTTAGACTAAGAGGGAGAGGGAAATGTCAGGTGGCTTTAATCCTGTAAAGACTCCAGGAGGGTTCTCATCCCTAAACTCCCCTTTTTTTCCTCTCCCCAACTACTTTTTGCCCTTCCCCTCAGCCTCCTTTTGCCTGAACCACCTACTCCATATCCAAGATTCTCCAAGGCTTAGGGTAGCCTATGTAGAATTGACCCTATTCCCTACCCCATTCCTTAGGTTGAGTCGTCAGAGGGCTCGGGAGCACAACAGACATCTGTAAAGATCAGTTGGCCATGGACCACTGAAGAATGGGTAGTGACTCCCAGCTGAGCCATTGAAGGTCTCCATAGACAGCAGAAGTGACTCAGAGGGTAGGGGAAGCAAGGAAGAGTCCAGTGGGGCTCTAATGGTCCTTTCTCTGTGTTTGCAGAATGTGGACATTCACCGCTCCCGGGAAGAGGCCCTGAGGACCGTTCCAAAGCATCTGTAGCCTGGCTTAGAGAGGCTTGGGCCCAGAGGAGGTCTACTGAGCTCCAACCCACCACATACTCCCTGCCATCTGTTCCTCAACCAGTCCTTAGGTAGGGCTGTCTGTACTTTCAGACCAGGTGGTGTTGAAGGGTCCAGCTGCAAGAATACTTCAAGCACCCCCTGTGGAAGGATTCTGAGAGAGACAAACTTGAGACTGTATAAAGCAACCCCTCCTCTTTGTGTGATATTTTCAGTGCATTTCTTACTGTAAAATACTGCTTGAAAACATGTTTTTATCGACCTGTTTTTTTGACATGTTCTTGTCTTTATGGGCAATTTTTGTCTCTAATGAATGGTTCCTGACTTGGTGGAGCAGCAAATTGATGTTTTGAGCTAGGTTTAGTTCCCCATCCTCAACAAATTCATTTCTCACTTGCTTCTCCTGGGAAACTTCTGAGCCCAGAACTGGAGAATAGATGTGTCTTCAGCACCCATCGGGCATTACTTCCTCAGAGGAGGCCCCAACCTTCTCTAGCCTGGACTGGGGCTCCTGCCATTTGCCTGGTGGTCTGTGGGGATGCGGAGAGACTTTCAGATATTCCCAGTCATCTGATGAGTGAAACTGGCATTTGACTTCTGCTTGGCCCCCCAGGGAAGAACAAGAAGCAATGTTGCAAAGAACCAAATGAAGGCTTTGGTCGAAAACCTTCCTAAAGATTAGAACAATCCTCAAACAGAGCTGCCTTTGGGAGAGAGCCCTTGAGATCTTTTGAGTACAAGCTTCAGTTTAACCAGCATCAGATCCACCTGTTGATTTTTGCAGAAACCAGAATTCATAAACTCGGTGGATCGACCACCTGGGTTAGCATTTCGAATAGATCATCGGCTTTCTGATTAGGCCTACTCAAACTCATCTGCCAAAGGCAGAAACAGGATTCCTTCACCCAGATCCAGCTGTCTGCATTCAGAGCCAGTTTGGTCCCCACACCAAGAAACACAGAATGCCAGAATAGAAAGGATCTTAGAGACCAGCTAGTTTGGTCTCGTTTTACAGATGAGAAAATTGAGACTCTGAGATAGGAAATGACAATGGGAAATGACTTGTCCAGACTCACACAGATAATAATTGGCAGATTTGGGATTTGTATCCAAAGTCCAAGGCTTTTCTTATTATACTGTGCTTTCTCTCAATGTCAATCCTCTCAGACTCCTGAACCTCTGCTCACACCTGCCTATACCATAGGTTGACACTGCTCTGCCTCCACTGTGACAGCTTGGCTGTTGGCCAAGTGGGCCAGTACAAACTTTGTTGTGCCTGGGAGTATCAGCAGTCCCACTTGTAATATAACATCTGTTGCCATGCCCAGGTCCTTCAGGTGTATAATGTAAGCTCCTTGTTGGCAGAGGCTGTTTCATCTTCTGCACCTAGCTCCAGTGTCTGGCACATAGTAGGATTTTGTCAAGGATTTTGTAGGTAATCAGCAGGTAGAACTGTTACAACTCATGCTGACCTCTCACCCTCCCACCCCAAGTATTCATGAAACTGGACTTTGCCAGTGAATAGCCTGCTGCCCTGGGCATATTCTGCCATACTTAGGATCATGAACACAGACCAAAATGGCTTTTCTCCCCTTATGCAAGACCTACTACCACTGCTGACGTTGCTTACTTTTTACTCAAAAATTTTTCCTGCTTCATACACTTCCTTCCTACCTCATCTTTGTCCAGGTACCTTACTTGTCTGACACTTTTGGACTATCCTCACTGTCCTGCCAGCAAAAATTCACCTCGTCACGACATCACTTTTGGCCTCTTGAACACACTGGGCACATAAACTAATCAGTATTTCAGGTGTAATCCATCAGATAACCAAGACAACGGATTTATCCAATGCCCACAACTGAATTCTGCCACAATCACTTGGTTCACTTGTCCAACCTGACTACTTAGGACAACAATCCTTAGTCTTTATTGAGTTATGGAACCTTTTTTGGCAGTCTACTGAAATCTATGGATGCCTTTTCAGATTAATTGATGTCTTGACTTGCCAGTGAATTGGATTTAAGTGAGGCAGAGTTGGCCAAAGGCATCAGCCTCACTCTCTCTTCCAAGTCATTGAAGTCCAATAGACAGAAGTCCTGGTGACCTTGGATGCAATGGATGACCTTGGCATCTTTGAAGTCTGACCAAGCTCATAAGTACTCCAAAATGCCAGCTTCCACTGCCTTCATGACTATTGGAATAAACTCTTATCTTCTGCCTCTTCCACTAGGGGATGTCTTTACATGCCTGGGGGTGGACACCACCCAATTTACCAACTGGTTTTAGGCCTGTCAGCTACCCTTAGTCTAGTTTAGCCTGCCAGAGACAGAGTGTGACTGCTGAGTACACTACAGCTTCTTGGAGCCACAAGTGAGATCTGAGTGGCAGGCAGACACCAAAAGAGGATGAGCAGCCCTGAAAAGGACTTAGCATGTCCTCTCACCAGAGGTACTAGTCTTCTCTGAATATCCTGTTGTAAGATTTAAAAGAGTGGGAGCCATAAACTGTAATAATTAAAATGGTTGAGGTCATAAACTGTGGTGATGAAAATAGTGGAAGACTTAAATTGTTGTAGATATAAGAGTGGATGAGTAAGTTGTGACTGCAGGAAATATGTTTTCACTACAATGTTTTGTTTTTAAATCAAATATAAGGTGGTCACCAGGGAAATATTCCCAATTATTCAAATATACCCAAGTCAGCTGGGTTTTATAGAGATTTTAATTAATACAAATGAGGAATTAAAGAAAAGGAGAGAAAGAGAGAAAAAGGGGAATAATGAGAAAAGGATAAGCTGGCCCTGGCCAGGACTGGCCAACCCAGGCCTAAGCCCTAAGAGAAAAGATCAGTCAGTCCTTAATCACTCACCACAAGATCTGCCCAAGCAAGGATTCTAGTGACACCAGGCCAGCTCAATCCTCCATCTGAATGTTTCAGAATGTCCTATTTAAAGGGCATTTTCTCCTATGTCACCTCCCCTAAGTCCTTATATCTACCAATCACAGTAGACATTTTTCAAAGGACAGACCATTCTTAGTTCACACCTGAGTAGACTAATCTTTTGAGTAATTCACACCTGAGTAGACTAGAATTTCTGAGTAAGTTTTTTCCTCTTTGCAACTTGTAAGTTCACAAGTTGCCTGACCTTTATAGGTACTTAGCACCCCTTTGTATTAGTTCTAAAAATAGGCATGACTTAAGAACTTTTTTGTCTTACTATAAGTATGGGTTTAAGTACTTTTCATTGTTCAGGAAAGAGTTTACAACTTTATCTTCCCCTAGGGCAGATTTAAGTAGGGGTGGAGTAGAGGTCTCACATTCCTGATCTAAGTAGAGTTCACTGCCCAAATGGGGAATGGTCTTAATCCAATCTTATGAAGTAGGGTCTGGGAATTTTTAAGGTTCACACTGTACACTCTATATGTACACATATACATAAATATAAGGTAATTTGTAGGAATTTGTGCGGGGGAAGTTAGCAATTGTGTAGATAAAAGATATATTATAAAGTGCTTAGCATAGTCCCTAGCATATAGTATGCTTTATTTAGATGTTAGCTTCTATTATTGTTACCTCCTATAATTATTTTATCTTCACAACAACTTTGGGCAGTAGGTGCTATTATTATTCCCCCTTTTACAGAGAAGGAAACCGAGACAAACAGATAATGTGCCTAGTCACACAGCTAGTTAAGTATCTGAGGTTGGATTTGATTCACTGTACCCCCAATCTTAACCTGAGCTTTGAAGGAATCTGGAGTTCCTACGAAGTAAAGGTGAAGAGAGACGAGCTTTCCAAGTACTTTGTGGAAAAACAGAGATAAGAGATGAATGCTCAATAGGAAGAACAGCAAGTAAAACTGCTGGGCTGTTTTGTTAAGTTTGTTAAGGGTTTGTTAAAGGAAATAGATGGGTAATAAGACTGGACAGGCAGGCTGCAGCCATATTGCAAATGGCTTTAAGTGGTAGAGTATGATCCTCCTTCAACACTGAGGGTAGAATAAAGCTGCAGGGCCCCCAAATATGTGAAAAACCATGAATAACTCTAGGCCTCCATTCCAAATTTTTATTTTTAATAATTCTGATAATATTTATTTAACACATAAAGCAGGTAAAACACCACATTGCACCCACTAGAAATGTTGCCATTTTTATGTGAGAGACATAAATATCTCATACACTATGCTACGTCTTCACAGCCACTGAAGACATTGTAGCAACTGCTTCAGGGATTTTCTCCTAAGAAAAGCCAAGAAACAAGGATCATTGTCATAGAAGATCACATGAGTGACTGGATGGAGAGAGACAAAGAGAAATATCCAAAGACAGTGTGTAGCCCATAGTTTTTTTGCACACTGAAACTTTTAAAAAATTCAACTTTATAATAAATTTATGTATATATACTTATGGTAATAAATAGCAAAATAGATTCATAACATACAGTATTTATGACTTACTATTTTTTTCTTTACATATGCATACTATCTGGGATTTTCTGCAGTATATCTCCAAAAATTCCCATTTAATTATCAAAGGCCAGCCCAAGAATAACCAAAACCATGAATGCGAAACCCTTGAATGTTGAAGGATGGCTATTATCTCTAGGTAATAGCAGACCACCAGAGTTACTCAGAAGCAGGATATACAATTAGACTTGTGCTTTGGGAAAAAAGTCATTTTCATAGCTGTGTAGAGAATTGATGACAGATGAAGAGAGGCAGCAAGTTGGGCAAGGAATCCAATTAGGAACTTCCTGCAATCATTCAGGCACAAAGCATTGAAGAGGGTTAAACCAGGATGCGTATGGCAAGAGCAGGGAGAAGGGAACAGAGGCTCTAATTGATGCTGTGGTGGTGGAGTTGACAAGGCTTGAGGAGTACAGGTATCCTCTTCCACATCTCAACTTTCCCATTGAGGTTTTGATATATCGCATGTCAGCTTAAGAAAATAAATGGGAATTTCAGGGGGGTTTTACAGACATTGCAAATGACTTTCAAAGGACAGCAGACAACAGGGAAAAGTTTAGAAACTAAGAAAATATATACAGTATTGTATATCAACTTATTTTATCTTTTAATATCATAAATATGTACAATTTCTTTTCTTTCTTTCTTTCTTTTTTTTTTAAACCCTTACCTTCCATCTTGGAGTCAATACTGTGTATTGGCTCCAAGGCAGAAGAGTGGTAAGGGCTAGGCAATGGGGGTCAAGTGACTTGCCCAGGGTCACACAGCTGGGAAGTGTCTGAGACCACACTTGAACCCAGGACCTCCCATCTCTAGGCCTGACTCTCAATCCACTGAGCTACCCAGCTGCCCCCACAATTTCTTTTCTTAAGTTAAAATAAGTAAAAAGTTAAAGTTTGTGAAGAGAACAAAAAAGCCACACAAAGGCTAACATTATAGAGGTATCTTTAAAATTTTAGTAACTGATAAATGCATAAAATGTATGTACAGTTGTTATTTTTTAAAGTCTTTGATATATGCAGGATGTTCAGTATTACTTCCTCCAATTTGTTTCACTTGTAATTTTTGGATATTCATTTTCTTTTTCGTACAGTAGCTTTATTTAACACTGTAACCCATGTAACCCATGACCAAATACTTAGCCCAAATTTTACAATAAAGTACAGCAAACACCACATCAAAGAGAAGGAAAATTTTACCCTTTTCCTCAGGTACAGAGGGAGGGCCAAAATGTTTATGCACATTTTCCAGAATGAGGGAAAGCCTCACCAGTAACCCAGCTCCCAGATATAGAAAGGATACTTGTAATTGAATATGGAAGGTGAAAGTGAGGAGTAAAGGATTGAAATTGTGAACCCTGGTAACTAGAACCACTGTCATCCCCTTGTTGTTGTGCTCGGGGTTCGATCTTGCTCCAAAAGAATTTGTCACTGGAGTTCTGTTCATCTCAGGCAAAGCTTTTATTGGGGTTTTCTGAGAGAGGTAGCTTAGCCTGGTGGTGATAGAGATGCTGCTGCTTTTCTGAAGTGCAGCTACCTTTTCCCAGAGTAGTGGGGGATAGGGTTTTTATAAAGAAAAAGTCACGGTCCCTCTGCTCCCTCCCCTAGGCTAGGCTAAGGGAGATGGACAAGGATCCCAGTGTTCTACACAGACAGGAACTGATGGCTGTTCATTGGAGTGAGCCAGGTGTCTAGATAAGCACCACTGGCCTTGGACTGGGGCTCAGGCTATTGTAATTTGGTGCCCAGGGGTTCCAGCCCCCATAATCACCCCTGGCCTTGGATATGTGCAGACACCTGGCCTGGGGTCTAGTCAGATATCACTTGGCACCCAACTCTGGGGTCCCAGTCTCCATCACCCTTGCTAGAAATAGGGAATTTTAGAAGAGAGATGGGATTTTGAGAAAAGATATTGAATTCTGTTTTAGATATGTTGAATTTGAGAAATCTGGAGTACATCTAGCCCAATAAGGAATTAGTGATGTAGGTGAATCCAGGTCAAACTGTAAAGATCTCATAGCAGTGCTAATTGAAGCTTAAGGAGCTGATGAGGTCACACCAAGAGTGAAGTAATAGAGAGTGAGGAGAATAGGACTCAAGACAGGGCCTTCAGTTACATCCATAGTGAGGGTGCCAAGACATGAATGATTGATTATCTAGCAAAACTGACTGGGAAGAGCCAGTCGAATAAATAGGTAGAAGAGAATGAAGAAAGAGCAGTGGCAAGAAAATGCAGAGAAGAAAGTGGCCAGAAAAAGAAAATATTCAACAGTGTGAAATGCTAGTAGGAGGCAAGGAAGGAGGAAGACTAAGGAAAAGGACCTCAGCTTTGGCAAATTATAGGTAACTAGTGAGATCGGTTTCATTTGAGTGATGAGGTTAGGAACCAGACTGCAAAGAGTTAAAAAATGGGAGAGATGAGGAAGTGGATGAAATGAGTACAGATGGCTTTTTCAAATTGAATATCATTTTTAATTTCTAGCAATGAGCACAAATATTCAAAATTACATAAAGAACCAAAGAAGAAAAACAAAAACTACTACAAAAGTCATGGTAAAGCTAACCTGTAACTTTTGTCACTTGTAGGTTATAAATCATGGTAAAACATGAGGGTGGGTCTCCCTTTAACAAGGGAGTAACAAAAACATCTTCCCTTTTGTAACCCCTTTTAAACTTCTTTCCTATTTCTTTGACAGGATTTCATTGTTGCTATTTTTAATTGTCTTTTATTTATATTGTTGCTAATAGTGAATTTACTATGTTTTTGGTTCAACTTTCTTTACCAAGCATTCTAAAATCACAGGATTTAGGCCTGGAAGAGATTGGGGAGATATATAGTTTCCCCCCCTTCACTTGATAAATGAGGAAAGAGAGGCTTAAAAAGAGAAAGCAGAAAAAATGACTGGCAGAGTCAGGACCCTAACCATGGATCCCTAAGCCAACAGCCCTTTAAAGACTTTAACAGAGAGTGTCACTCCATTTAAATATTCCCATAATTCTTTAATTTCTTCATAATTCATCTTTTCTTATGGTACAGTAATATTCCATTTTAGTTTTATGTATAATCACAATAACTGACATTTAGATAGTTTTATGGTTTGCAAAATGTTGTACATTTAGCCCTTGTAACAAATAATCCTATGAAGTATTTATTGTGAGTACTATCCCCATTTTTAGGCATGGAAATAGGCTCAAGAGAGGTTAAGTGACTTTGTTCGGGCACACAGATTTTAAATATTAGAGATAGAATTCAAAGCCAGGTCTCCTTTGATTCCAGCACTCTTGCCCACATGCCCCATTGTCTTACCTCCATAATATGTTCATCAGATCCCCAAGAAATAGACATAATTTGTCTCCAGGTTTTTTATATTATTTTCATTTTAAAAGTAGTACCAGTAAGACTTTTTACAGTAGCAAAGAAGTAGAAATATCCCATCCATTGAGGCATGACTAACTTATTGAGGATGAATGGTCAAGGACTATTAATAGGCCTGTAAGAAGCAATGAATATGATGACTACAAAGACGCATGAAAAGAAATATATGAACTGATGCAAAGTGAATTAAGCAGAACTGTAATGGAGAAAAGGTTTTGGAATGGTAAAGGAAACAAGATCTAGGAGAGAGATAGCTGATGTTTATGGCTGTTCTCCACGATTTGCTCTTGTCCCTCTTGTTCCCCCTCTACTACCAGAGATTTAAATATTTCTTCTTAAGAAGATGTCTCTCCCCCTTGAAGCTGTTCACTCACACTTGATTCAAAGCTTGGGGGAAAAGATAACTACTTTAATGTCAATTAACTCAATCAGGGTAATGCCAAGGAATAATTGACAGGGAAAGAATGAGAAAGGATAGTGGGGGAAAAGAGGGTCTCTGCCTCTATCTAAACCCCTTTTCTCTCCCTCCTTGAGTTTGGGGGGAACTCAGGCTTTGGCAGCCTGAGCCCCCTGAGCGACAGTCAGTTTGGCTGACCCTGGGTTTGGCCCCTTGGCCACAGTTCAGACCCAGGGCACATGGACCTGAGGTAAAGTCTGACAAAGATTCAAAATGCCTTTCTTAGGGGATGCCCTTCAATTGGGGAATGGCTGAACAAATTGTGGTATATATTGGCAATAGAATACTATTGTGCTCAAAGGAATAATAAAGTGGAGGTATTCCATGTGAACTGGAACAACCTCCAGGAAGTGATGCAGAGTGAAAGGAGGAGAACCAGGAGAACATTGTACACAGAGACTGATACACTGTGGTACAATCGAATGTAATGGACTTCTCCATTAGTGGCAATGCAGTGATCATAAACAACCTGAAGGGATCTATGAGAAAGAACACTATTCACATTCAGAGGAAAAACTGTGGGAGTAAAAACACCGAAGACAAACAACTGCTTAATTACATCAGTGGAGGGGATATGGTTGGGGATGTAGACCCTAAATGAACATCCTAGTGTAAACATCATCAGCATGGAAATAGGTTCTGATCAAGGACACATGTAATACCCAGTGGAATTGCGCATAGGCTATGGGAAGGGCAGGGGGAGGGGGGGGAGGAATAGAATATGATTTTTGTAACCAAGGAATAATGTTTGAAATTGACCAAATTAAAAAAATAAATAAATGAAAGTGAAAAAATGCCTTTCTCAGGTTTCTCTTCAATAGTCTTTTCAATTGGAAAATGTTGGGGGCAAGGATTTCCAGTCACAAGCAGGGAAAGGTGGGTAATCCTCAGGAGAAAATCTTATCCACCCTCCCTCTTCAGCTTCTCCAAACTGAGAAATCAACTGATCTTCAGAGGAAACTTTCTGCTCCTCAAGATTCCAGCATCCTGGGACCCCTCCCCTGTGGTGAAGAAAGATTCACACACTCTTCAGCCTGGCATTTTTTCTTTCATGCCAGCCTCTGTCACAGAACCAGAGAAATTTGTGTGTGCATGCATAAGCACGTGCACGCGCGCGCGTGCACGCGCACACACACACACACACACACACACACTGACAATGCAATGGAAGTGGAAAGTACAACAATAAAACAACTGAAAATTGAATGCTGAGAAATTATAATAATTAGGTTTGGTCCCAAAGAAAAGCAAAAGAACCCTTTCCCCCTACCTATTTCTTTGTAGAGAGATTCAAGGCACAGGTTTGAGACACTACATAGAACGTTAGACTTTTTCTATATGTTGGTTAATTTTACTGAACTTGTTTTCTGTCTCTTTTTTTCTACTCTTATAAAGAATGACTCTGCAAAGTATTATGGGGTAGAATATAATGAAAAATCTAGTTGATATAAAAACAAAAGATATTAATAAAATACATATTTAAAATAGTTCTGCTAAGAATATATATGTGTGTGTATATATGCATATATTTGTATGTGTATATATATAAAGAGAGGCTTTCCCATCCTATCCATAAACACTTTAAGGTACAATCTTATCAATGGGATTATTGAGTCAAAAGCTATGAACATTTCTATGGATGAGTTGGGTTTATATATCAGCAATTACATAATCCATATTTATAATTAATGATGATTTTTTTCTGTTTTGATTTTATTTACAGGCCACAGCTATAAGTCACATCTATACTGTCATTGGCCTTCTCATCTTTATAACTGAATCACTACTAGTCCCTCAACCTGCTCAACCCTTTCTCTCTCTTAGACAGTAGAGGGCACAAAACACTTTTGTTCCAGGGTACCAAAAACAGTTAAGTGGCACAGTGGATAGAATACCAGGCCTGGAGTCAGAAAGACTCATCTTCCTAAGTTCAAATCTGACATCAGATACTTCCTAGCTGTGTGGCCCTGGGCAAGTTACTTAACCCTATTTGCCTCAGTTTCTTCATCTGGAAAATGAGCTAGAAAAGGAAATGGCAAGCCACTACATTATCTTTGCCAAGAAAACCTCAAATGGGGTCACAAAGAGTTGGATATGACAACAACCAGAAGATAAAGGATGCTGAAAGTGTTTACCCTCCTTTAATGACATGGAAACAACTGACCATAGCATCTCATTAGCAAGAATAATTAATTAAGATAGCTACCAGATGGCTGTATGAGTGAATTATTTCTTTACATGATTCCTGGAACTATCTTCCTCATCCCATTCCCAACACAGGAGCCATACCCTTGGTGAGCTCCTCCCTGACCTAGTCATAGTCTATATTAGGCAGTGGTTTCCCCAACAGTGACTTCTAGAATCCCAGGAACTCTCTCTTCTCTGTCATAAGACAGAATGCTAGAATATCTTCCTCCAGCTCTCCTGCCTGGATCTTTCTTGCAATAATTCCCAGGAAGCAAAAAGGGAAATGCTCTACCTTGGACTCATGGTATTTTCCCCAGTTTTTCAGCTCTGGAAGTCCTTTCCTCACCCTGCTTCATTTTGCTTTATGAAGAATGCTCAGTTTATCCCAGTGCAGCAACAACTGCAGTGTGAGGGATCTTGAGGCACTTGCTTTACAGAGATGAAATGAGATAGACTCTCATTCTGTCTTACTTGTGCTCTTTTTCACATTTTCCAGTTTATCCCCTCCTGGAATTGCTATACTTTCTTACTGGTTCATTCTGAAAATTTCCTAAATTTGTGACTCATCAAGGATGCACTGCAGAGCTGCAACTAGGAATTCTGATGCCTGGGGGAAATTCATTTGGAGGGTAGGATTTTTGGGAAGGGGGAGTTATTCAATAATCATGGTTTAGAGAATCATCTGAACACAAATTTCAATGTGGTGGGAGGCAAGATAGCTTGTTGCAGAGGGGAAGACACACCCTAGCAGCAGGGTGGCACAGTGGCAAAACCCTGCAAGTGGACACGTCATTTGTAATGCAGTTGACAAAAGATTGCAAAATAAGGCTCAGAGATGATGATTGCCATAGAAGGGAAGTGAGTTCCTGTCCAGGAAGAAAGCATGCCTCAACCACAATTGTCAACTCCCTAGAAGAAAGCCTTTGTCACTCCATATCAATTAAGCTCAGAAGCATGCCCAGGACACATGTAGATGATAACCTTTATATGCCTTCATATCTTGTAATGGTTCTTGTTCATATCCTTCTACAATTCCTCCATAGACTGTCCATCTAATGTCCTTCCTTAAATATCTACAGGACACCAGTGCAATGTTCAGGCAATAATAATTATTATTGTTCTTTCTTGCTATATGATCAGACTCCCTTCTTTTCTCAATTATATATGTAGGCCTTTGGTAATAATGCCTTTTAGAAAATTTTACCTGGGGGCAACTAGGTGGCTCAGTGAATTGAGAACCAGGCTCAGAGATTGGAGGTTGTAGGTTCAAATTTGACCCCAGGCACTTACTAGTTGTGTGACCCTGGGCAAGTCAGTTAACACCCCACCCTATTGCCCAGCCTTTATTGCTCTTTTGCCTTGGAATCTAAACACAATATTAATTCTAAGACAGAAGGTAAAGTTTTAAAAAGAAAAAGGAAATTTCACCTGCTGAAATCAACTGTAATACCCTGCAAACCTGTTTTCATCCACCATGAGTCACTCTTTCCAATTTTCTTACCTACATTTTTGATCTTTTGTAAATTTTGGTGTACTGGGCTGATTGGATTTATGTAAAGGGAGAAACCTAATTCTGGGGTTCACCTTTTTTCCTGAACTGAAACTAGGTGAGTTTTCTAGCTTTATATTCAATCAAAAAAGGAGTCTTGAAGGAAAAAATCTCAGAGCACAGAATTAGAGCTGGAAGTGATCTTAGACATCATCTAGTTCAACTCCTTCATTTATAGACAAGGCAACCAAGGCTCCAGGAGGTTAAATGACTACCCAAGGTCAAAGGTCACTCAGGTAATAAGTATAAGATCACAGAATCTGAGCTGGGAGACCATCAAGTCCAAACCCCTCATTTTAGAGACGAGAAAATTCAGACTTACCGAGGTTAAGCGAGTTGCCCAGAGTGACATAGCTGGCAAATACCTGAATTTAGGTCTTTTTGCCTCTAAGTCCAGGACTTAGTCCATCCACTATGTCACCTAGCTGAGTTTAGCAGAATAACAGACCTAAGATTTGAACTTCTGAGTCCAGATCTAATGCTTCTTCCCTCAAAACCACCTTATAAACATCAAGTATGATCCAGTGATCAAAGAACGCCCACAGGTGAGGCTGCATGGGAGTCCTTGCCCCAGGAATTAGAGGACTACCCAGCATCACATGGGGTAGCACTGAGGTGGCCTATTGGAACTCCTCAAAAACATATAGTGATGGGGCAGCTGGGTAGCTTAGTGAATTGAGAGCCAGGCCCAGGGCTGTGAGATCCTGGGTTCAAATTTGGCCTCAGATACTTCCCAGCTGTGTGACCCTGGGCAGGTTACTTGACCCCCATTGCCTAGCCCTTACCACTCTTCTGCCTTGGAACCAATATACAGCATTGATTCCAGGACGGAAGGTAAGGGTTTTAATTAAAAATATATATATATACAGTGAAAAAAAAATGGTATAAACTTGGTGTTATTGAGGGTTCCTCCAGACCCAGATTGCATGACTTTTGAAGGGCTAACCAGGCAAAGATGGGATAACAAAAATGATTGCCTCAGGCAAATAATTACCTAAAGTATTAGGTATGCTCCTTCCAAAGAGAGAGAGGAGAGAATAGGTTATATTCTTGATCAGGAAAGAGAAGAGAGAATGGAAATAAAAAACTTTTTTGGAGACAAAAATATTCTGATAGGAAAATTCTCCCATGTACCTTCTGAAGCTCGTAATCAAATATCACCATATCCATCAGCTTCCTCACTTCAGCAACAGCCATCTGATAGCCTTGGTCACAGGCCAAAAGAATGACCAAGTAAAATTGTCAAAGAAAAAAGTTTTCATAATATGCCCTGCATTTTAGGCACAAGTCTACCAGAATTCCATTTTAATTAATTTAACATTATTCTAAATCCAAGAATTCCTAACCTAGAGAGAAATGACCAAAACTACTTTGATAATGTAATCCTTCCCATGCTCTTGGACATCTCTCTATCCCAGGATGATTTAAGATAATATTTATAGGCCTCTGGGACAAGGAAAATGTGATAATATGTCAAAATACAGTTTGAGGTTAACATTCTATTTCTACAAATAGGGCAACAGTCTCTTAATAAGTAACTACTCTATTGCTTCTTTGACCTTTCTAGCCAAAGAGTGAAAGGATGTCTGTCTTTCCTTGCAAATCAAAATCATTATCCCTTCTGAATAAAAACTTAGGGCACTTCCCAGTGAATGGAAAAGAGGGAACTTCTGTTAGGTAGGTAGGTCAAAGGCTTGTCACTTTAGAGCAGGGGTCCCCAAACTTTTTACACAGGGGGCCAGTTCAATGTCCCTCAGACCATTGGAGGGCCAGACCTCCTAACCCTAACCCTAACCAGGCAGCAGTAGCGCTGCCACATACAGTGCTCCTCTCACTGACCACCAGTAAAAGAGGTTCCCCTTCCGGAAGTGCAGTGGGGGCTGGATACATGGTGTCAGGGGGCTCCATGTGGCCCATGGGATGTAATTTGGGGACCCCTGCTTTTGAGGATGAGGAAGGGGATAATTTTAACAAGATAAAATTTTTTAGAGCAGCTAAGTAACTCCGTAGAGTTCCACTCCTAGAGATGGGAAGTCCTGGGTTCAAATTTAGCTTCAACCACTTCCTACCTGTGTGACAACCCCAATTGCCTAGCCTTCACCAACCCTCTGCCTTAGAACCAATATTTAGTATCGATTCTAAGACAGAAGGTAAGGGTTTTAAATTAAAACAAAAACAACAACAAGATGTTCTTCTTGTTCAAAGTTCAAGACCTTACAGCTACTAGTGCCTTTCCAAAGGTACCTTGTACCTACTTCTTTATGTATTTTTATATACCTAGTCAGTAAGGTAATACAGTAGATAAAAGTGCTGGGTCTAGAGTCGGGAAGACCTGATTTTAAATCCAGCCTCAGACACTAGCTGACACTTAACTCAGATCTTCAGATCCTTGGGCAAATCCTCACCTGTCAAATGGGGATAAATACTAGCACCTACCTCCCAGGGTCCTTGTAAGGATCAAGTGAGATAATATTTGTAAAAGGCTCGGCATTGTGCCTGGCATATAGTGGACACTATAGAAATGCTAACTATTTTTACCTATATGTTGTTTATTCCGTTGGAATATAAGCTCTTTGAGGATGGAAATTTTTTTCTTTTCACTAATTTTATTGCTTTCCCTATGCAATTTTCTTCAAGTTATCTAGTAGGTATGTGATTATACCTAGTTATTTGCATTTTCTTTCCCCTCTTAGAATGTGAGATCCCTGAGGGCAGAGACTTTTATTCTTTTTTTTTTTAATATTGGTACTGAGCACAGAGTCTGGCATACAGTAAGTATTTAATAAATGCTGATTGGTTGATTGACTTGGGCACATTGAGACCAATCACTTAAACTTCCTAGGAGAATTGCTGAGTCCAAATGGTCTGTCAAGTTGGTTTTTCCTCCTATAGAAAAGGAACTATTGGCCCTAAAGAAGGAATAAAATATATTTCATTGAGACAGGAAGTCCTGGATTTGAATTTGACCTCAGACATTTCTTAGCTGTATGACCCTAGGCAGGTCACTTAACCTCAAACTGCCTAGGCCTTACTGCTCCTTGTGCTTTGAAACCAATACTTAGTATCAATTCTAAGATGGAAGGTAAGAATTTAAAAAAAAATTATGTTTCCTATCCTTAGAAACATTGTGGACTATGGCTGAGAGACTGTTGCACATACTGTTGCTGTATTCCTTTTCAAAGGATTATATTTTAGAGAAGGGATCTAAAATGCAATGAAGTCTAATCGCATTATTTTGCAGATGAAGAAATTGAAGGGGGGAAAAGAAACGGAGGGCCAGGGAAGTTGCCTTGGCTCTAGAGTCAAAGAACAGGGTTTCAAATCCTACCCTTGCTGTTTACTACCTGAATGGCATTGGGCAAGTCACTTAGCCTTTCAGAGGCCTCATTTTCCTCATCTGTAAAATACTCAGCCTCTTCAGGCTCTCCCAGCTCTAACTTGATGATCTTATAAGATTTGCCCTATGTCTTACAGAGAGTTATTTTCAGAGATGTCAGCCTAGGTTGACTGAATCTAGAACTAGTATAGTTTGTCACACTGGTTTCTGTTTTGGTTTAACTGTTTTTGTTTTTTTGTGACAAGGGAAGGCTCACTGGGTTTGAGGGTGTAGGAGGTGGGCTACCAGGAAATGACTATGATGTAAAAATAATCTGAAAAAAAAATTTTTTAATACACATATTTTTAAAAGAAATACTATTTTAGTAAATGGTTACACACGCTGACCAAGGGCTTAGTGCCCAGAATTTTCTGGAAATTATCATCAATGCCATAGTTAAACTCCTACAAATGCTTTATACAGTATTATACAATATCAAACGCTCCAAAGTATATATAAATCAGTTCTAAAAGGCAGCACATTAAACGACTATATAAAATGATACACAATCCACACAAAATGAAGAATCTGAGCCTACGAAGCAGATTTAAAATTAAATTAATTTCCCCCCCATTATAAAGCACTGGTTTTCTTTTTCTCCCTCTCACCTCCTTCCTCTCCTACCTGAAAAAAAGGCAAAAAGAAAACCCTGTTAACAAGCATAGTCAAGCAAAGCAAATCCCCACATCGTTCACATCCAAAAATATATGTCTCCTTCAGGTTTAGTCCATCGCCTCTCTGCCAGGTGTGTAGCATGGGTTATAATAGCCAATACCAAAGACCTTGGTAAGGAGAGACCTGAGTTCCAGTTCCATCTCTGACTCTTAGTTGTATGAACATGGACCAGTCACCTGAACTCCCTAAGGTTTCCTCATGTAATACGGAGACAATAATTGTACCTGCCTCATGGGGTTGTTTTGAGAACTAAGTGAAATAATGCATATATACAATCTGTTTATAACTCTGAAGCTCTATATAAATGTGAGCTTTCAAAGGAAAAACCAGCCTCTCAAAATTCCTTGGATATTACTAGAGAGAGATCCAGAGTAACTCAAAATTGAATAAGGCCTTTGTTCTGTCTTTCAAAGTCATGTCCCTATGAAGAATTCAGAGTCTCATGAATACCACAATGAGATGATCTCTGATGGTTTGGGGGTTACTTGCTATCTTGTTCATACTTCACTAAAGATGATTATCTAGATCGGAGCTTCATCCTTAGACCAAGACCCATAGAGGGGACAGATCTGGCACAGAATTAGCAAGAGGAGAAACGAACCTGAAACTAGATCTGAAAAAAGAGAGAGACAGAGAGAATACTTTGGAAAGCAGCCAAGTTCCTAGAGGGTGGAGTCTGTTGCATTGGCACAGCCCCCTCCCCCCTCTCCACTGGGGAACTCCTCCACCTCAAAGATGATAGTGGAAGAATCTTCTGTCACAGAGATGAAGCTAGGGCGAAGCAATGCCATACATAGAAGTTAAATAAATCCTAGATTGTCCCAGGAGAGAAGGGAATTACCAAACCCCAGAGATAGTAGCAACTGTTGGTGTTCAGTTGAATTCAATTCTTTGTGACTCTATGGACCATACTGGCCCTGGTTTTCTTGGTAAAGATACTTGGAGTAGTGTACTATTTTTCTTTTTTCCAGTGGATTAAGGCCAATAGAGGCTAAGTGATTTGGCTAGGTTCATACAGCTAGTACATGTCCCAGACTGGATTTGAACGCAGATCTTCCTGACTAAAAGTCTAGTGCTATATCCACTGAGCCACCTTGCTGGCTCCTAATAGTAGCAGTGGAATAGTGAAAAATTCTTGGACCTGGACTCCTAGAAAGAATTCCTAATTGAATCTCTGGACCTGGACTTCAAGAGAGAAATTCTACCAGAATTTCTGATTCTTGCTTTCTAGAGAGAAAAGAAAGCAAGCATAGATCTTAGAGTTGGTGAAGTTGTCATCATCCCATCCTTCATTTTTGGAAGAGGATCAATGGCATGGTGGGTGATATCTTATTTTGCATGTGAATTGGATTTAAGTATGGCAGAATTGCACAAAGGCATCTGCTTCACTCTCTCTTCTGGTCACTGAAGACCAGTGGCAAGACAAAAATCAGGATGACCATGATGGCCTGGGATGCAGTGGATGACCTTGGAATCTCTGATGTCTGACCAAGCTCTCAGTGCTCTACAAGACCTGCTTCAGCCACTTTCATGACTCTTGGAACAAAATGTTCTTATTCTCCCATTCGGCCTGGGGAAGTCTTTACATGCTTGGGAGAAGTAGGAGGAAGCAGAAAGCTGGAGAAGTAGAAAGGAAATGAGTCACAATGTGAGGGATTAAATCTAGACATTGCCTTCCACTACTACTATGAGGTACATGGTTTGGACAGGTCCAATGGGAATCTCAAGGGCAAAATTCCCCTTGATGGGGAGGATCCTAAAACCCAGGGTGGTAGTGTAAGTCTAGAGCACTATATAGGTCCCTGAGTTAGTGTAGAACTAAGCAACTGTCTCACTAAGGTCCATCTCCTCACTAGGGAAGTGCTCTATGGTGGTGCTAAGAGTCAAAAGGGCTATAAAAGTACCTGGGGAGGAGGTGGGACTTAGTGAAGCAGGAAGAACGTTTGGATTATTCTGGGCTCCAGTTTTATGGATTATCCTTTGTTTATTTTACACATAGTGTAAAATGTGTGGGGTTAAACAAAGGCTTTCTTTATCTAAGCTATATTGTCCATTGGGGTGCTTGCCTAGGAGTTGAGGACTTCTACTTATCTGTATATAGACCCTTGGCTGTTTTTCAGTTGATTCCATCATGTCCAACTTTCCTAGAGACCATTTGAGGTTTTCTTGGCAAATATACTGGAATGGATTGTTTGCTATTTCCTTTTCCAGATCATTTTCCAGATGAGGAAACTGAGGTAATTAGGGTTAGCTAGGAGGTGTGAGGTCAAATTTGAACCCAGGACTTCTAGGCTCTGGTCTTGGTTCTCTATAGGCTTCTTTTCTTCTTATACTCTCCAATACTAGGGACCTAGTAGAGGGATTAGCATATTATTTGATCCTCATGGCCACTTTCAGTGTCTCCCTACCAGTCACTTAATATCTGGATATTAAAGTGGATGTCTGGTGCCTTCTTTTTCCTCTTCAATAATTTGAATATCTGGCTTGTGGTCTTCTCTGTCCCCAAGGATTTCCTACTTTGGACTCCCAGTTCCTCCTGAATTCTTGACCTTTAGTTCCATTCTAGCTCAATAAAGGCCAAGAATGACCTTCCTTCTAAATGGTTTCATCAGATTTGCCCCAGGTGATGAAATTCTTCCCTGCAGCTATTTCTTTTTTCCCTCCAGGGTTAGAATAACATTTATTTAATATTTTTCCTTTTTCTTTTTTTATCCTGAATAAATGCCAGAGATCTTGAGCATTTCCATATGCATGGTAGAACAGAAGAGGATTGTTCTTGAAACTGGATTTCTAGCTGCAGTCTGCTTTTCCTTTTAAATATGTAATCAATTCAACATGGAATTTGTGAAGCTGCCCTGCTCGTCTGTGTTACTTCCTGACCTTCTTTCTGTTTTCTTCCCATTTGTGGGGGTGGAATGAAACCCTGTATTTCCCCCACCACGGTCTCTCCCACCCACAGCTGATGTTTCAGGGGAAACTCTGGGTGGGGAAATGGTGTCAATCCAGAGCTAGTAGGGTAGGCTGTGGGTTCCATTTATGTGACTATTGCCTTTTCATTTGGAATGACTCTAAAAAATCAAAACAAAAACCTGGCAGCAGAGCCCAGGGGGCGGGGCGTGTGTATTTCACTAGGTCATACTCCAAACGTCTGTAGCAAGGCCCAGAAACCTTAGCATCCTGGAAGAAGACTTCAATTTTGCAATTCCCACTTCCAAAGTACCCTCCCCACCTCGGATGGTTCTTCCTCAATCTCCATTTGGAGAGCTCCAAAAAGTGCTCCACCAACTGGCCATTTCTCCTCAGGCTGAACTCAGTTCTCCAATGGACCCCCAGTATCTTCCATTCCTGGTCCCCTTTTGTATTTCCAGGCCTTAGTACTGTACCTGGTAAATAAAAAGTTCTAAATTAATGCTTTGTTTCTTCCTTTCAAAAACCCCTTACCTTCAGCCTTGGAATCCATACTATCTAGTTCCAAGGCAGAAGAGCAGGAAGGGCTGGGCAAATGGGATTAAGTCACTTGCCCAGGATCCCACAGCTAGGAATTGTCTGAAGTCAGATTTGTACTCAGGACCATGCCTGGCTCTTTTTCCATTCACTGAGCCACCAGGCAACTCCAATAAATGTTTGTTTACAAACTGACAAGTCATTGCTGGTACTATATTCAAGGAACTGTGGTTAGTACTAGAAGATACATAAATAGAAAAAAACATGCATATTTCCCTCAAATAATTGAATCTAATCTAATCAGAGTGATGTGGTTGTGAGAAATGGTGCTTTGAAATCCTTTTTTCAAATGGTGCTTTTGGATCTTTTACTGGTGTCAACTTGGAAAAACACAGGACCACTAAAGTAGTCAACAAGAGCAAATCTTGAATCAGGATGAGACAAGTTCTTAATATTCTGTCGCCACACAGAATCAAGTGCTAAATACCACACAGAGCCAAACCTCTGGGACTCTGGGAACAGTGTCTTTTGGAGAATGCACCCCCAAAGATGATTCTCCAAAGATTAATAGACTTTAGGGATTTATATACCTTTGGGGGGAATTAAGTACAGCAAACATACATTGACAGGGTACAAACAGGCTGGGGAAAGAGGCTGTAGCCAGAGGCTGGGATGTCAGGGAGTAGTCTAAACTACCAAGGGCAGAATAATCTGAAGGAAGGTAGAGAATTCCCAAGGATGGGAGGAGAGAATCCCCCAGATTTTCGATAAAATCTAGCAACCTGAAATAGGGGTGGGGATGGGGTGAGGAGCCAGCTGCAATTTCATCCCTGCAGTGGCCATTCCATTGGCCTGAGCTATTTCCCCTCCCTCTCACATTTCTACCATATTTGAAAACTTTCCTGCCTTTGGATGAAAGGGTCTGAGCTACAACTCTTTGGGCAAGAACCAGCATTTCCTCTCCTAACTCAAAAAACTTGCTCTTCCATTAACAAGAGCGTGACATATAAATGGATAACAAAGATATAAACAGAATATATTATGTACAGAGAGCAATCCAGGCAAAGTACTATGACAATTTGAGAGGAAATGTGTCACTTTCAGCTAAGGAGAAGGGATGTTAGGGAAGGCTTCATGAGAGAAGAAACACCTGAGTTGGACCTTAAAGGAAAGGAAGAACAACTGGGAGAGATAGAGCCCATAAGATTAGAAGTCAATGATGTGAGCAAAGGGCACAGAGGGTAGGATGAAGAGTAGAGAATGTGGAGAATAGTGTGAAAACAAGGTGGAAAACGAGTTGGGTCCAGATTGTCAAGAGTCTTGGATCTTAGTTTCAGGAATGTATATTCCCAGAGTACATTCCGTTCTTCTTGACCTCTTCATGTTTATGGAAATCAAGTTCTGTTCACATGACTTCACATTGCTGGCTACCATTTCCCAGCGCTGGTTCTTCTTTCTCTTATGTTTCCCAACACACTAAAAGTCAGGAGGAATTGGCATTGTTTTTGCTTCCACTGCCATGTCCAGACTTTCCAACCATCTAGAATTCTATCACTACTGTTCAGGTCCTTGTTATCTACCCAACTTTCTATTTCATCACAGGAATGATCATGCTTTAAATCTCACTCTCTCATAAGTATGCTACTTCCTTGATTTTGAACTCATTAAACCAGTTAGATATTGTCATTTGCTAGTTATTAGTTGGGCTGATTTTTATTTTATTTTAAAATGCCTGGTGCATATTGTTGTATGTGCTGTCAACTGGGTTTTTTGGGAACCCCAATTTTTCCCTGTCCCCTGAGAACTCACCGAGGGAAGTCCTGGCCTCACCAATTTCAGACTGAAAAATAGACCTTAAGATATTTAATGGTCCCAGTTCGGTGGTGCTAGCATGTTAAATACTCTCTTATCCTAGTAATTTCTCCCATTGTACCAAAGTCCTTTCTCAGGTAGCCCAACCCTAGGCTGGACCCTTTCCTTTTGTATCCAAGGTAAAGCGTCACATCAGCCTCTCCTTGATAATCCTGTCTTGGACTTCTCATTTACTTCTAGCCTTGGTAATTCCGATCAATCATATTTCCCTGTCCTCAGTTCCCCAAACGGTCAGTATTTTGCTCCAACCCCTGGCTCAATCCAGGCAGGGGTAATTGGTCCTTGGCTGGAGTGGAATCAGCCTTGATCTGAGGACCTGGGTATACACAAAGCCTCTCTAAGGAGGGGAGGCCTCTCCTGAGGCTAGTCCCTTCAGAAAATCCAGGAAAAGTCAGCCTTTTTCACTCACCCCACAGGTATTTCTAAAGGAAAATTCCAAAAGCAGTCAGAGGGCTCAATCTGGAGCTCCTTCAGGATCAAGTTCAAGTTCTTGGCATTTTTAAAGACCCTTCCTTTTCATCACTTCCTGTGACTTCCTTCCATTTTACCTGAACCAATTACAGCTAAACTTTTGTTTGGGACTGCCCAGGGGGCAGTCCGAGGGTTCTGATTCATCACCCACTATCCCACATGTGGGCCACAGACCTTCCTCACTCAAGTGTAAGTGGGATATATATGCTTTTGGTGATTAAATCTAAAAATAGGCAGGGGAGAGTTAATCCCATCTTCACACTGATTAGAGACTTGGTTTTTCTAACTACTTTAGTAGTTCTGTATTTTTCCAAGTTGACAGTGCTTCATAAAAATGATAGCTAAATTCATTTTTTAATTATTTTAAAAACCTTACCAGGGAGCAGCTGGGTAGCTCAGTGGATTGAGAGCTAGCCCTGGAGACAGGAGGTCCTAGGATCAAATCTGGCCTCAGACACTTCCCAGCTGTGTGACCCTGGGCAAGTCACTTGACCCCCATTGCCTAGCCCTTACCATTCTTCTGCCTTGGAGCCAATACACAATATTGACTCCAAGATGGAAGGTAAGGGTTTAAAAAAAAAAACAACCTTACCTTTTGTCTTATCAATTCTAAGATAGAAGTGGTAGAGGCTAGACAATTGAGGTTAAGTGACTTGCCCAAGGTCACACATCTAGGAAGTGTCAAGTCAGATTTGGATAGCTGACATTTATATAGCATCTACTACTATATGGCATGCACTATGTTAAGCACTTTACCAATATAATCTCATTTGATGTTCACAATAATCCTGTGTAGTAGGTGCAATTATTATATTCATTTAACAGAGGGAAACAGGCAAACAGAAGTTAAGTGACTTGGTCATTCAGTTAATAAATGTCTGAAGCTAAAGTTGAACTTGTTGATGTCATCTTGAGTTAATCCCATTCCTGATTTTCCCAGAGGCTGAAATAAAGAACCAGAGGAGTAGGCTGACTATGAATACTCAGGCCTAGTTCCCAGAAACTGAAGAACTGAATTTTTAAGAAGGTATTTAAATCTAAAATTCCCTCTTGATAACCCTAGACTTCTGACTAATGTTCAGTATCATTTCAGCCACTTGAGTCTCTCTTATTGTATCTAGGTAGCTTCCAGGTACACTAACCTGTGGCTCTATCCTCTGTCCCAAGTGGTTAAATAAATAGTAAATAGTCAATTGTTCTTTTCCTACACACCCTGAAGTTGTGATGGTGAAGCTATGGTACGTGTGCCAAAGATCACAGGCAGAGACCTCTCTGTGGACACAGGCCATGGGGCAGAGTTGCTTCCTTTCCCCTCTCCATTGTGCTTCCCTGGGGGGTTTGGGAGTTGAGGGTGGGGTCCTCCTCTCCCCACACCTAGGCTGGCCCCATCCCCTAAAAGATCTCTACTTCCTTCCCTCCTTCCCTGCCAGCAGTCAGTCTGGGGGGGTGACCTCACACCACAAAGGCTTGCTGCGCTCTCTCTACACCCTGCTCCCACCCCAACATGGGTTGCAGCCAAATAGACAGGCAGGGATAGAAGCAAGGGCAGGTCCTGTGGTTAGAGGAAGCAGCTTCTTGGTGTTTGAGCTGGCTTGGAGCGGGCCCCACCCCTAATGCAGAATGTGGGGGTGTGCTGGGGCTCTGAGCAACCTACCTCTAGCCTTGTCCCACCTTCCTGGCCCATCAAAGCCTGGTAGCAGCCCCTTTACTTGACCAGGCCCTGCTAGGCTGAGTGCAGGGGCAGCTTCCCCAGACTCCCCATATCCTCCAACACAGGGGGCCAGGGCACTGCACACAGTGTGTGTGTGGGCACACAGTTTGAGGGATGAGACATGGCTTGGGGAACCTAAAAGATTTGCCATCACTGCCCTAAAGTATGGAGTTTTGCAGTTCAGTGGAAACTCTGAGTAATTCTATTACTGTTGGCCTTTCCTGAAACATGATCGCCACAGGATGGTTGGCTCTGCATGGTTACTATGATCATTTGTCTCTCTTGTCCTGATTAAAATTACTCTGGTAATTATGAGTTATTTTTCAGGTTGATAAACTTATCCATTGAATTAAATTTCTGATTATATTCTTTTTCCTTCCATGCATCCCTCTGCCTCATAAATCTATATTTTGAGGTATCACTTCTATAATTTTATTGATATAGGGGACTCTTGATGAATAAACTCCCTTTGCCAATGCAGATGGTACCTTCTGTTTAGGGTTAACAAGTTTCCAATGACTTTTTGTGATGTATATAATTGCTTTGGAACATCTGGATCAATTTGATCAGGCAGTGACCATGCCTTAGAAATGACTTTGCAATGTTTCTGACCACAAGGAAAGGTGAGCATGCCTTGAACAGTGCCCCTAATTTCCTTTATCTATCTGAGTCCCATCCTGAGGACATTCTAAAAGGTTTGACAATCTGAACTGAAATTTCCCACAATGCATAACCACAAAGGCCTTCTCCCTTCTTCCTTGAAAGACTATGAAAAGAGTCCTGTAACCTCCCATCTGTCCTGGGCTTAGGTCTATCCAAGCCCTGATGTTTGTATTCTTTGAATTCTCTCTCTAAGGGAAATAAACATCTTTACCTTTTGGTTCATTTAGAGTTAACAGTTGTGACTCTTGGTTAAAAAGTAGACACTTCTCTATAGCTAGTAGTGTTGAGAGATGTCTGGAGCAACTAGAGGTGAAGTCATTAGCCCAGGGCCACATATGTAGTATATATTAAAAATGTGGCTTGAATCTAGGCCTGGCTTCAAGATGCATGAAGTGGAAATTGAGGGGACCTTGAAAATAGCAAAGTTTACCCTCTTTGGCCACTATTCAAGAAACTGGGAAGCCATTTCAAATGAAACACTTTATTGAGAGAGGGAGAAAGAAAAAGCTCAGCCCCCAAATAAAAAGCCCCCAAAGCAAAAGGGGCTAGCTTACAGAACAAAACAAAACAAAACCTTATTTATAGAAAAATACAACCCTCTGGCTAAATGGCATTATCCTGACACAGCTCTCCCTGATCATGTTCCATCCTTCCTGAAGCTGGTACCTACCAAATTAACCTTTTTTTTAGCAAATGGTCATTAGTCAGAATCAGGTTTTAATCTGCATAAAACTCAGAAACATTTTGGGTGCAGGGCTGACTGGGAGATAGCTATCTCTGACAAGCCATTATTGTGTTTTCCAGAGCTTCTAGCCCACCTGTTCTCTCAGGCAGGTACCCCTTTGAATGCAAATTGTATAGGTTGGGTTAGTAAGAGGTGAGGTGAACAAAGAATGCAACTTAAAGCAGCCAAGGGTTAAACTGGGGAAGGGGGTTTTAGAACAGAGAAGAGGCTATTAGCCTAGCCTTGGGTTTGTAAAACTTATTCTTAAATCACCAGACTACAGTTTTGAACATTTTTAAACTGCAAACTTAAAAGATACATCCCCAAATCTCAAAAATACCTTGTATAAAGACATATATTATTTCTGTCTCACTCAGGCCAAAGGTAATTAAGAGGCTTTTGTATTCTGGAAGAGGTGATGCTATCTCAGAGAGACCAGTTTCCTCACTCTTTCTAGGGTCCTAGGCATATACATTTTGTAGATATTAAAATTGCTAATATATTTGAGAATAACTCTATTTCTCACTCCACTCCAAAGGCTAGCTCTCTATTCCATCAGGCTGATTCTCCTAAACCTATTCTTCATCCTCACCATACTCACTACTCCCTCTATCCCTCTCCTGTACTCCCAAGTCATCATCACTTCCCTCTGCTCAAGTTTTCTTTTTTTACTTTCCATATTATAATCCTTACTTTCCATTATTATTTTATTATAATCTATTTTCCATTATATTCCCATTATATATTCCCAATATATATTTCCATTTCCATTATATTCTATTATAATCCTTACTTTCCATATTATAATCAATACCATGTATTGGTTCCAAAGCAGAAGAACAGTAAGGGCTAGGCAATGTAGGTTATGTGACTTGCCCAAGATCACGCAGCTAGAAAGTGTCTGAGGTCAAATTTGAACCTAGGACCTACCATCTCTAAGCCTGGCTGGCTCCCAATCCACTGAGCTACCAGCTGCCCACAATCTACATAATTATGAAAACTCTTAAAAACCTTTTGTTCAGATGAGTCACACACCAAATTTTCTATAGATTTGCTGTCCCTCCATCCCCAAGTCTTAATCCTATAGTTAACCACTTAAACTATTCATTGTCTTCTGTCAAACTAGAGAAACTGAGCTGGGAAAAATTTGATAAGCATTTTATTTGGATAGATCAAAGGACTTCTGAGCCAGGACCCCACATATATTTGATACAAGGAGGCCTGTCATGCTTGAGTTACATAGCATGCAAGGTGATGATACAGATAATGCAAATATGGAGGGAAGAGTACAAAGGGTGGAGTAGTTTAACGTTTTCTTGGAAAGGAGGCACCCCTAGGCACAAGGCAAGAGTACTTGAAGCAAAAGACTAGGTGAGCAATTAAGAGTTTGCTCTGGCAGCACATTCCAAAGCAATTTCTTAATTGTTAAATCTGATGGTATTTTCCTCAGTCCTCACTGTTGGCCACTGCAACTTTGATAGTTTTTTAACCTTGTGGAAGTGAAAATAATAATTAGTGTGAATATAAGTCTGACCAGGATACAGATTCTCACGGATCTGTGTATGACTGTCTCAAATGGCTGGAGATGATCAGAATTGCCTTATTTTTCAGTTACTGGGGAGGAAGCCTAGAATTGGCCTGATACATGGCAATGGCCAGTCCAAGCATAAATCCTTCAAAAGTTTAAGTTGGCCTTGCTCTGGGAGTAACCTCAGAGCCTCCACTAATTGCTTCAAGGCCTTTCCTTTTCTCTTATGGGAATCATGTCCAGTGTCCCGATAAATACTCCAAACTGTGAACTAAGCATTCCAAGTGGCTGATAACCTATCTTCTGCTGCTTGACTCAGAGTTTTCTCAGATCTTTCACCCTGAAATCCCCCTCCCCACTTCTCCAAGAAAGCACCATATAAACTGTTACCTGTTTTTCCCTAGTTGGAACTCTGCTTAGGCCAGGCTCTGATTTCTCTTCTCAAAGGCATTATTAACACAAAAAGCTGTGAAAGTCTGTTTTCTCTGTGGCTACGTAGAGTTAAAACTTATGGCTTTCATTTATAGGGTTGACAACCTCCTCCTTCTGAACATTTTTTCCTTCTCTTTAAACATGATATTGATATGGGGATACAGGTAACCTCTTAGACACCCCAAACTTCAGAAGTGTTCCAGGTCAAACTAGCTTTCCCCCAGATCTTCAATTAACAGATATGCACCTCCCAGTTCTACTCAGATAGGCATTGGGTGGTACCTAATCCAAACATCCCTAGAATTCCAAAACAATACCCCAGCCCAATGAATTGCCTCATTTCTGATTCACCCTTCTCCTTTCTTACCCTGTAACCCCTGTGGTCATAGGAGTATAAAAATCCCCAGATCCCATCTCTTTAGAGAGGCAGTATTCCACTTGCACACCAGCTCCTGGTCAATCAATATTACCTCCAAATTAATACATTTCTCTTTTTATTTTAAGCTAAGTTTTTGGAGTCTTGCATTCTTACACAGGGCAACTTGTCCTGAACTTAAGAGTTTCACCTCAACATTATTGCTCTTTCTGGTTTTCCTTCTATGTCCCACTGATATTCAGTCTCTTTGTTGAATCATCATCTATCTTCTATTCTTTTATTATTTTCTCCAAGGTTCAGTTTTGTACCCTTTTCTATTTACATGAGTTCTTTTAGAGTTTCCACAGGGGCAAGTGTCATATTAGTGCAGATGATTCCCAAATCTAGATATCTCTACTCTGAACTCCAATCATGCATTAATTACCTGTTAGATTTCTCCTCCTAGTTGTTTCATAAACATTTTAAACCCATATGTCCAAAATGAAGCTCTACTTCCCCTATACACCTGCCCCATCTCTTAACTTTGACATTTTTGTTGAGTACAAGTAGTCATTCAGTCAAAAAGCTCAATCATCTTTAATCTTTCCTTTTCCTCATTCCCCCAAACCACATTATTGCCATCTGGTCCATTAAACATTTATAATACATATAATGTTAAATCAGTTGGGTTTTTTTGTTCTTTCCTTTAGTTTGCATTCATTACAGATATTGATTTCCTGGTTTGTCTACTTTACTTTGCATGATTTGTTATGTCTTTACAAATTGCTTTGAATTTGTTGCAACTTTCATAGTAATAGTCTACTACAATCATGTGCACATGGTTGTTTAGCCATTAATTGATAGGAATCTATTTTGTTTCCAGTTTTTTACTACCACAGAAAGTGCTGCTAGCAATCTTTTGCTGTTTATGGAATCTTTCTTTCTGCCTTTGACCTTGGAGTGAATGCTTAACATCTGGGCCTCTTAAGTGAAAAGGTATAGACATTTTAGTAATTAATTCCTTGTTATTAATTAATTAATATGTTATAATTAATTAATTAGTAATTAATAATTCCCATTTTCCCAGAATACTTGTACTAACTTTCTTTTTCTGTTTATGAAGTTTATAGAGTTCTCTTTTTTTTTCTTCTGGAAGATGAGTTCAAATCCAGCCTCAGACATTTAGCTTCATAACTCTAGTGTCAACCTGAAAAAAACATAGAACTACCAAAGTAATTATAATGGAACATATCTTTAATCAGTATAAGGGAGACAATGCTCACATGGCCACCACACAGGGCCACTTCTCTGGGAGCTCTGGGAACAGTGTCTCAGGAGAGCCACTGATAATGGACATCTCTATAGAACTAAAGAACTTGGTGGTTATATTTATACCTTAGGGAGGAACAACTGACTGTTTACATAGGGAAAGAGGATTGTAGTCAGAGGTTAGAATACCAGGGAGAGGCCAAGCTACAAGAAGAAAAACTAAGAAGATAAAAAAAGGTATTTAGTCCCATATAGGGTGCTCTTTGGGTGCTGGATGGTTTATTATTCTGTCTGGGGCAAAGGTCAGTCAGAGGGTTTCTTGAAGGCAAGTTATCAAGGACAAGGGTCAGTGTTCGGTTTCATAAAACGTTATCACCAGGCAAATCACTTAATCTGTCTGTTCAGTTTCCTCAATTGAAAAATGGTGATGATGATACTAGTATCTCCCTGGGTATTAGTAAAGATTTAATGAGATACTTATAAGGTGATTAACACAGTCCCTAGCACGTGCATCTCATAAATGTTTGTTCCTTCAGTTACCTTGGAAATAAAATGAACTACTAAAGTAGTCAGAAAAACCAAATCTTTAATCAGGAAAGAGATGGGTCCAGTAATCTGGGGCTATCACCGAGCCAAGCGTCAAAAACCACACAAGGTCAATAACCTGGAGCTCCCAGATGTATTCCTGGTAGAATGCACAGTGCTAGAGGATTTTGTCACAGAACAATAGAACTTGGGGAATTTATATACCTTTTGGGGAACTAAGGACAGGGAAGCAAGATTGATTGACATTACCATGGTTACTAGCAAAAGAGAAGTCCAAGACAGGATTATCAAGGAGAGGCATACAAAAGGGAAGGGTTCAGCAAGCTGGGCTACCTGGGAGAGGACTTTCGACACAATGGGAGAAACTACTAAAATGAAAGGGCACTTAACATTTGATTTAGGTCTACCTTAAGATCTATAGTTCTGTCTGAAATGGGCCAGTCTGGGACTACCCGGGGTGAGTTCTCAGGGTACTGGAGCAGACTTGGGATCTCCAGATTTCAAGTTGACATTTCTATTATAAAATTAATAATCATTAACAAGCACATATATTTCAATGAAAAAAAATGTGTTCAAAGAACAAAAAAAGATGAGATATAAAGCAGAAGTTACATAGGTTTTAAGTATATGTCAAATTAAATGTTAACTTAAAGAACACAAACCCATCTTTCCTTCCTTTTAAACAATGACTCGCCTCTTTCCCAATTTTTCTTCTGCTCGGCTTTTTTGCTACATCACCCACTTTCTGTTCCTTTATTGTTTTAAATTAATTCAATCAGGTAGTAACAAAATGATAGTGTTTGTGTGACTTTATGAACTTTTTTCTATACATTTTCCATGTTTTATCGATGCTTTAAAAATTCTTTTTTTCATTTCTGCAAACACAACTTCCTCCTAACAAACAAGGATGGTCAAAGCAAAATAAGTCAACACGCTGGATATTCTGGGTAAAAGAAAAAAAGTTTTCTTCTGCACCTCTATTCCACCACCTGTCTCTCAGTCTCTATCTCAGGAGTCTTTATCTATGCTCAAAATCAGTCTTTTCAAATCACGAAGGCCTATCATTTTGGTACGACTTCTAAAGTTGCTTTTCCTTTACATGAATATGGGCTGTGTTTAAATGCTGTGTTCTTTTGGTACCTTCTTCTTTTGCTCGACATAAATCGACACAAATCTTACCAGGCAAGTTGCTCCGAACTTGGGCTTCTTACGTACAGTAACAATCCACTGCATCCGTTTATCAGTTTGTACATTCTAATTGATGAGAGCTATGAGTGTTTCCGGTTTTTCGATGCTTACAATTGGTGTTATAAACATTTCTGTCCCTAACAGTTGGACCAGTTTTCCCCAGTGTTCTAAATGTTTCCAGGATAAATTTGGGGAGCATGGTTCACTTTGGAAGTGGAATTGATAGGTGGAGCCAACCCTGGCGGGCAGCGCCTCAGGCTCTGGGATGAGGCTGAGGAGGCGACCCTCAGACAAATCCTAGGGGTGCGTGGGTGGGTGAGGGCGGAGTGGAAGCCCCCTCAGCCTTAACCTCTGAGGTGTAGCTCCTAGATCCCAGGGCGGCCTCGGGGCGGGGCGGGGCGGTGGAGGGGGAAGAGGGGTTCCGGGAACAGGACGGGGCGGGGCGGGGCTGGGACCGGGGCGAGAAGGAAGGAGGGTCTCTGTCCCCGCCCCTCGTGCCCCCGCAATTCCGACGGGACGTGCAGTAGGCTGTAGTTCCATCCGGCTCCAGCACCAATCCATACCTTGGCCCCAGTAAGGGGACGTAGCTGCCATTGAGTCCTTCGGTCCATCTGCCCATTGGTACGTCCCAAGGTCCCGCCATGGCGGATTCGTCCTCTGCTGGGCGTCTTTTCCTTCTCTTGCTGCTACTACATTCACCGCTGGGCGGTGAGTGCGGTCCTGGGAGAAGCCACGGGATACCCCAGCAGGGAGGAGAGGGGCGAAGGAGGGTGAGGGGAGGGAAGGTGCCACCTTGGACGGGGGCGGTAGGGAGGGGGTTTCCTACTTGGACCCTGGTCTGGGGTCTGACTGGATCTTATAATACTATTGGAAAGAGCGTCGTCCTCCACCAAACCCCACCCCACCCTGGACGGAAGGTCCGAGGAGCCCTAGACCTATTGCTCAGACTCCTGCCTCCTGATTCCCACACTCTATTCTCATCAGAAGTTCTTTTCTTACTAGGGGAGAACAAGTCTAGGCAAAACCCAATCATCCTCCCAACTCTCCCATCCTCACTAAAACTCCATCCTTCCCTCGGGAACCTCCCTTCTGGGCCTCTGTGACTTCCATGACCCCAGTCTGACCCTTATTTACTAATTCAAAACATGGATCTAATCCCAGGATTGAGGCGTAGATATCTAATCTTCCCCATTCTGTGCTTCCCTGGTCTAGACCTTTGCTGAGTTTGGCCCTGGGGTCGTTTGTCCATTTTATGGTAGTTATTGTCAAATTCTGTTCGGCAGTGAGGAATGAGTGAAAACGATCTGTGGTGATATAACATGAGCTCTTCCGGACCTGCGTTTCCTCATCTGTAAAATGGGGGTGATTCTGCCCTGGCTCCCTCAAACAAGTGGGTTGAGAGAGTAGCTTTGAAAGAATATGTAGGATGATACTGTATAGCAGTAGTATAGTTCAGGGTTCGAAGGTAGAGGGCTGATTTTGTGGTCTTGTAGTACTTGAGAAGAAGCAATGTAGGGTAGGACATTAAACCTACCTAGCGTCTTGTAAGAGTGAAGCCTGGAGTCTCAGCTGGCAGTGACTCATTTTTACAAGGGGGGAAATCGAGGTCCAGAGAAAGTTAGAAACTTGCCCAAGTTCATACAAGGATCTGCCAAGTCAAGGACTAGAACTCCTCTTTTCTGTATGCCGCTGGCACTCTTGAATAATCCATGCCTGTAATCCATGCTGAAGCAACAACACAGTCTGTTCCCCAGGTAACACATTGGAGTATTGCAGAATCCTTTCTTTCCCCAGGAAAGTTGCCATACAGACATACCTTTCCCTAGTGAAACCTTAGGTAGTTGGACCTCAGTAGGGATTCTGGGCTTCATGTTGGTTTGGTTGGGCTGGGTAGTGAGTCTGGGACTGGGTACAGTGTTTCTCTTTGGCCTTCCTTCATCAATTCATTTGAGACTCAAAAAGTTTCCTGGTCCCCCTGGGGGAATGACTCAGACTTGGTGACCCTACCTGGTCTGAGCTCCAGAGGAAGAATGATGAGCTCACTTTTGTGTCTAGTGTGTGAATCTGGAGCTCAAACAAGATTTATTTTTTTACTCTCAATGTTATTTCCTAGCCCAGAGAAAGACCAGATATCCATGCTGCTCCTTATCTTGTTCCCATGGTCCCGGAAGGAGGGGGAGGGCTGCCAAATGGGTAAATATTCTAGAGGAAGTAAACACAATTGCTCTGAAAATATGGGTGGGACAGTGGTATATTGTGTGTGTGTGTTCAGGATACATAGTGTAGAGGGGAGGAGAGTAAATATGAACGATACCCAGTGCAGTGTGAGTCTTGTGATATACGACATGGAGCAATTGTGTAATTAGGTGATACAAAGTGCCCAGGGAAATTGTATGTGTTTCTAAAACAAGTGTGATTTGTGTGTGTGATACACAATATAGAAGGGAGTTGTGTGTGCGTGAGACATATAAAATATAGGGGGGAGATTGGTTTGGGGCCTCTTGGAGAAATCAGGAGGGGCAGCAGGATGGGATGGTCCATTCTCAGTTGAGGTCAGTAAACAGACAGCCCTAGACTCTTGCCAAGTTGAACATAGGGCATTTACTATCTAGTCTGATCCCAGTAGCTCATAGGTTAGGGCTGGTGCTGTGAGCTGTCTTATCATACAGATTGAATGAACCCTCATCCCAGTCCCAAACTTAAGCCCAGGCACTAACCACTTTACTAAAGCCAGCCCAAGATTGAGCTCTGGTATGCAATGGGCCCTAGAACCTGGCTGAAACAACCTCGACTTCAGCCAGACTCCCTATTTTATACTGTTAGTCACATGGGAGACTGGCTGAGAAAATATTGACTCGCTATAGCTAGCTCCTTTTTGTTTTTGGCAACCCGTGCCTTGGTGGGAAAAATCAATACTGTGCCTTAGTTTATGAAGGAAGAATGGGTTGGGAGGGCAGCTAGGTGACTCAATGGACTGGATTTAGGAGGACTTGGGTTCAGATCTTGTTTTTGAAACTGCTTGGCCCTTGCCCTTCTCTTTCCTAAGATTGTTACTGGAACAGAAGTTATTTAAAAAAAAAAAGGGGGTTGAAAGACTGGATGGGGACTGTTTAAGAACCTGTAGAACCAATTAATGAAGCCTTTTGAAGTTGTGATTTTGTCTATGTAGCTCCCCTGGGTCTAGTTGGCACCTAGTTGGAGCTTAATAAATGTTGAAATGAATGTGCACTGATTGTCACTGTTCTAACTTGCATATATTAGTGATTCCCCAGATTGGAGGGAGCAAGTTTTTCTTTGGGAAGGTTATGTTTTGCATTTGTGAGGTTGGCAAGATAAATTTCCCTCAACTTTGGGTAGTGATTCTATCTTGTGATTGAAAGATACTTAGCTGAGTGAGTGTTTCATAAGAGGGAAAGGGTTGAACACTCAGGGCTTCCTGATGGTTGAGAGTGAACCTGTCATTGTAGAATGAACCAATGAGTTCAAGTAGGGGTGCTCCATGAAATCCAATCTTGGGGATGGTCCAGGGTGATGATGTTCTGAAAATTTCATTGTTTTGGAGGGGCCCTGGGAGGAAGCCAGATTGGTTTCTCTTTTAAGAGATGCCTTTGAAAGATCCCTCTATTCCCAGGGCAAGTCACTCCACTCCTCTTGCTTAGCCCTTACTTCTCTTCTGCCTTGAATACTTTTAGTATGGATTCTTAGATAGAAGGTATGGATTTGAAAGAAAAAAAAGCTTCCCCCATCCATTGTGTGACTGATCCATTGATAAAATGAAGGGCTTTGGGATTGGGGGAATGGGATGGAGGTACCTATTAAATGCTTGGCGACAGGCCTATCCTGATCAGTTTCCTCAGGGCATTTTGGGGTGTAGGAAGTTTCTCCTCTTGATGCTGATGTCCCAGAAAAAAAAGATCCTGAGGGGACCAGTGGTGGTGGTCAGCTAGAAATCTTTATCATTAAAGTTCAAAGGAAATGGAGATGCTCTCTTCTTCCTGGATGTATAGAGTTTATTCATTATTTCATCCTTTCTTCTTTTTATATCACTTTCACTGGAAACCTTTAAAAAACAAAAGTAGCTCTGCTTTTCATGCAGATGTCCCAGTGTGGATCAGGGATCCATAACTCCCTGTCCTAGTACCCACCTTAATCAATGTTTCATCATGGATCCTTTAGGGCTTATAGTTAGTTCTTAAGTTCATCAAAGTTGCTAATTTTTCCAAGTTAATTATTCTTACACTCTTATTGTATGTTATTCTCTTGAATCTGTTTGCTTCACTTGGCATCAGTTCACATAAGTCTTCCAGGTTTTTCTGAAAATGCCTGCTTCATTATGTCTTACATCAGAATAGTATTCTTTTGTATTCATATACTATAAGAACCATGTGGGCTCTTTTTTGAGCTACCCTTCTCCAGAAGAGACTTCAATGACTCCATGTCAAAGATTTCTTGAGAAAATACCAGCATCGAGTAGGAGGCTCTATTAGATTAATTTCTCAGGTCTTTTTTGCCTCTGGGGTTGGTTATGTGGTGGCGAATTTTATTTTATTTTATTTGGAAAAACTTATTTAATTAATTTAGAATATTTTACCATGGTTACAATATTCTTGTTTTTTCCCTCCCCTACCCCAACCTCCCTCTGGTAGCTGATGCATAATTTCACCGGGTTTTACATGTGTCATTGATCAAGAACTATTTCCATATTATTGATATTTGTACTAGGGTGAAGGTTTAGAGACTATATCCCCAATCATATACCCATCGACCCATGTGATAAAGCAGTTGTTTTTCTTCTGTGTTTCTGCTCCCACAGTTCTTCCTCTGAATGTGGATGGTGTTCTTTCTCAAAAGTCTCTCATAATTATCCTGGATCATTGCATTGCTACTAGTAGAGAAGTCACTCTGAATCAATTCCTGGAGGTCCTTCCAGTTTGCATGGAATTACTCCAGTTTATTATGCCTTTGAGGACAATAGTAGTCCATCTGTGGTGGTGAATTTTAAACAGAGCAGGGCTAATTTTTTGTACCAACAGTACCATTTTGTGAACTCAGAACTCAGGAGCATTCATAATGTAGGCTATAACAACTAGATATTTATTGACTTTGAGGTTTGAAAAGCCCTTTACATGCTATCTCATTTGATAACAACTCGTAGATTTATAGTGCTTAACTCACAACAATAACCCTTGAAATAGACTGTGCCGTTATTCTTATCCTCATTTTACAAATGAGGAAACAGGCCTGGAGAGATTAAACAATTTGCTTGTGGTCATTTAGTTGGTAAAAATTGGAGTTGGATTCCAGTCTGCATTCCTGTAGTCAGATCTAACACTTCCTACTTCCATATATTGTCTCTCAAACCTAGAGTTCACTAATTTAATCTTTTAATAATAAATAACCTTTAAATAATCTTTTCCATAATTTTTCTCTGCTTTCTTAATAGTTTTTCTTTCTCTTTGTGTGTCTGAATTTCTTGCTTCTTTCTCTTTTCCTCTCTCCCAGTTTTTTTTACTTACTATATATTTCTACTTAGGTATTTTCTAGATCTCATCCCCTGTTTCTCTCTCTCCTTTTCCCCCCTCTCTTCTATCAGTTTTTTTATTCTATCCTATATTCCATGAGTATCCAGTTGTTTCTCACTTCTGATTAGGATCATGTCAGGTTTAAAAGTATGTTTTATTAGTGTTTGTTGTGTTGTAGGGAGAAGGATTATAAATCAGGTTTCATGTTTGGATTACTCAGGAATAAATACAAATTAATGAACTAGAATTTGGGGAGGGGATTTGAGAAATCATTTAGTTTGACCTTCTATCCAAATAAGGAATTAACTTCAAGAAGATTTCAGAAAAAACTGGAAAGTTCTATAGGAACTGATGCAGAGCAAAATAAGCAGAACTGAGAGGACATTGTACACAATAATAGTAATATTATACAATGATTATTTGTGAAAATTTGGCTATTCTTAGCAATGAAATGAACTGGGACAACCCTGAAAGACTAAAGATGGGGAATGCAAAGAACCTTTGGAGTCTTTCATATCAGTGTATCTTTGGTTTTATTTTAAGTTTTAGTTATGTATGGGTTTCCTCTTAGAACAGTGACCTATATGGAAGTGTATTTTACATAACAAAATATTATGCTTCCCAGCATTCTTGAAGGTGGTCATCCAGTGGGCTTCTTGAGTTCCAAGACTTTTAGTTCTTGGTTTTGTCTTTGTATTCTACTTCCTGTCTACCTCTTCAGCTGATAAATACTTGTCAGTTTCCACTGAATCTGGCTTCTGCTTAAACACATCTAGATTAGGAGCTTACCAACTTTAAGGCTAAAGCAACGTATTCCATTCTCTAGGTATCCTGTTATTCTGAGTGTTTCTTTATAATGAAACCAGGTTTGTCTCTTTCATTATTCCTAGTTCTATCTTCTGAGGCTAAGTATAAAGTTTAGTTCCAATTCTACATAATTCTTCAGCTACTTCAAGAGTTGACACATATGGCCACCAATCCATATACTATTTCTTTTGATCCCTGTGACCATCCTGGAATATATTAATTACAGGCATCATTCCCATTTTATAGATGAAAAAACTAAAGGTTTATAGGTTGAGTGACTTAATACAGTTTCATAGGATCTTTGGCAGAATTCTGATAAAGACTGTCCTCAAAATGTCTATACCACATTACCTTAAACACAACTACCATTCCCCTAACTTTTCTTTTCACTAATCTTCAGATCTCTCCAGTTCTTTGTTTTTATATAGATACTTGAGAAATATTTGTTGGATGGATAGATATGAAAGATACTGTAAAGAAGAAAGGGCAGGACGTAGTTAAGTGGAATAAAATTTTATTAAATATACATTGAATTGTATGTGACTTGGGCTCTAGTCAGTAAATATTTATTAATTGCCTACTATGTGCCAGGATACAAAAAAAGAAGACAATCCTTGACTTCAAGGAACTTAATCTAATGAGGGAAGACAAAACACAAAAGGAAAACCTAAGGGGAGTGGAGGAGGAAAGTTACCTAGGGGGTTGGTTGGGGTGCAGAATGATAGTTCTAGAGTTCAACCAGATGGGAAATTATGAAATGGTTGGCCTTCTTAAATGGAGGTTCTGGGAGAAGCTTTCTTTTCCCTACTTTCCAACCAGAGGAGAGAGGAGCCCCAGTATAAGGCATACTAACAAGTTTGAGTTCCAGTGCCAATCCAAATATTGTCCTATTGTTCCTAACTTTGTCATGTCTAAGACAAAAACTTAAAATTTTCGTCCCCCCCAAAAAAAATCCATTCTTCCTCTTCCAAACTTCCTGGTTTCTTCTTTAAGGTGGCACCATTTTTCTAGTCTCCCAGGTATTAGTAATGTTAGTATATCCTTGACTCTTCATTCCCCTTTACCCTACATATCTATTCAGTTAAAAAAAACCTTTACTTTTCTCTTTCTACTATTGCTTTCTACCGACATAGCTACCACCTTAGTTCAAGCTGTCATCACCTTCTAGACTACTGGAATAGCTTCTTTCTTGCCTCATCTTCCCTGCCTGCTACAGTCTGATTTCCACATAAATGCCAACTCCTTTTCCTTAAATGCAGATCTGACCATTCCACTCCCTTCCTCCAACAATTCCAGTGACATGCCTCTACAATAAATTATCTTTATTTAAACGTATTTATTTATTAAAATATGTAGGTAACTTAATTCTCTCCCTTCTACTCTCCTCATTGGAGAAGGTGTCATTTGACCAAAAGATGTATGTATGTAGAAAACTGTCTTGCTCTTTATATTTATCAGTTTTATCTCTAGAGGTAGATAATACACAAGTCATTCTTCAAACAATATTTCTGTTGCTTGATACAATGTTCTCTTAGTTCTGTTCTCTGTCATTTCCTATTTTCATGTAGAGTTTAACATGTTTTTTCTAAAATTAGCCTGTTCATCAGTTCTTAAGATGTAGCAGTATTCCATCACAGTCATGTGCCAGAACTTGCTTAGCTATTCCCCAATTGATGGGCATCTTTTAGTTTCCAGTTCTCTGCCACTGTAAAGGTTAAAATTATGGGGTTGGACTGAATATATAACAGTGGTCCCCAAGAAATATATTACTCAAGTCAGAATGATTTTTTATGGTAGTTTATTTACAAAAGCAGAGTAAGAGGAAGTGAGGGAAACTTGAAAAAGCATAGGGTAAGATATCTAACCTAACACATTAAATATTTTGCTGCAGCTCAACCCAGGCAGGGCTAATTAGTCCTCAGCCTTTAGCACAGGGCCAGGTGAAAAGAGAGCAAGGGCTCCAGCCACGAAGCCTCTCCCAAGAAGGGAGGCCTTTCTGGAGGCTAGACCCTCCAGAAAATCAGGAAAGAAGTCAGCCTTTTAACTCACCCACGTGGTAGTTCAAAGGGAGAGATTTAAGAACAGTCTCACCAAGTCCAAGATCTCGGGTTCAATAAGCAGATCCTTCACCAGCCTCCAACTCAAACTCCAAAGAAGGAAGAAGTCCCCCTCACAGGAAGTTACAGCCCCTTTTAAAGACACTTCTTTGTGTCACTTCCTGTGCATTCCTTCATTTTATGTGGACCAGTTATAGTCTATAAATTTTCTTAGGACTGCTTAGGGGGCATTCAGTCATTTCTGACTTGTCACCCACTTTCAGCACACGTGGGCTATAGACCTCCCCAACTCAAGTGTAAATGGCATATATACACTTCTGGTGATTTAATCTAAAAATGGGGAAGGGATTTTCCCTGATCACCTTAGGAAATAAATCTAATAGTGATATTGCTGGGTCAAAGGGTATATACAGTTTTATAACTCTTGGGGCATAATTTCATATTGTTCTCATTGGCTGGGTTCATAGTTCCACCAAGAGTGTATTAATATCCTCATTTTTCCACATCCCCTCCAGCATTTGTCATTTTGCCTCTTTATCATTTTAGCCAGTTTGATTGTGTGAGATATTTCAGAGTTGTTTTGATTTGCATTTCTCTAATCAATAAAATCTAGAGCATTTTTTCGTATAGTTGCATATAATTTTTTTTAATCCACAAACTGTCTATATCTTTTGTCCATTCATCAATTAGGAATGGCTCATATTTTTATGAATTTGACAAAGTTCTCTGTATATTTTAGATGTGAGATCTCTATCTGCGAAACTGTCCAATTTTTTTCTCCAACTTACTGTTTTCCTTCTGATCTTGGCTATATTAGTTTTATTTGTTCAGAACTGTTGAAATTTAATGTATTCAAAACTATCCATTTTATATCTCAGTGCTTTCTAAATTCTTCTCTTATCCATAAATCTGATGGGTAATATGTACTCTGTTCTAATTTGCTTATGACATCTTCCTTTATGCCTAAAGACTAAGGGAATGAAACAAAGAATTAAAGAAAAGTTTAGGATAAAGGAGGGGGAGATTAAAATAAAAATCAGAATGGAAATTAATAGAACGTGATCTGTATCTAGTTCCTGCCAGACAGCTTTCTAGTTTTCCCAGAAATTTTTACCAAATACTGAGTTTTTATCCCTCAAACTTAAATTTTTACTCTTGTCAAATACAAGGTTACTCTAATCCTTTGCAGTGTTTTGTATGTCTATTCTAGTCCACTGATCTGCTTTTCTTATTACCAGTACCAGATAGTTTAAATAATTACTGTTTTATAATATAGTTTAAAATCTGGTACTGCTAATACTTCCTTCCACCCCTATTAATTCCTTTGATAGTCTTGACTTTCTGTTTTCCAAATGAATTTTGTCATTACTTTTTTGTAGTTCAACAAAGTAATTTTTTGGTAGTTTAATTGGGATGACTTTATATAAATAGATTTGTTTAAGCAGGGTTGTCATTTTAATTATATTGGTTCTGTCCACTCATGAACAATTAATATTACTCCAGCTATTAAATTCTGACTTTATTTGTATAAAGTGTTTTAGATTTTTTTTGATGTTTGAATAATTGGTCATTTCCTCTAGTTTTTGAAGCATTCACAACCAGACGTCAACCTGTATTTCCAGGCTTATTGTATATCACACCCCCTTCCTCAATTTTGCAGTGCAGCCAAACTGACCTTTTTTCTGTTGCTTACACACTACATTCCATCTTTCATTTTTGTATTTTGTATTGACTCCATTTCTGGAAATCACCTTCTCTTCATCTCTGCCTCATAGACTCTTTCCCTTTGAGATGCAACTTAATTTCCCAGTGGATAAATAGTCATAGGATATGCATAGTTAGTTTTCAGAAGAAGAAATCAAAGCTATTTTTAGTCATATGAAAAAATGCTCCCAAATTACTATTAATTAGAGAAATGCAAATTAAAACAACCATGAGATACCACTTAATACCTATCAGAATGGCTCATATAACCAAAAAGGAAAATGATGAATGTTGGAGGGGATGTGAGAGAATCAGGACACTAATGTTGGAGTGGTGAAGGGTTATAAAACTAAGTATACTCTGTGATCAAGCAATTACCATGACTAAGTCTGTATCCCAAAGAAATAAAAAATACAGATAGCATCTCATTCTGTGGTGTGGGAAGGAATTGGAAATTGAAGGGGTTCCATCAAATGGGGATGACTGAACAAGTCTTATGTAATTATAGTAGAATGGAATACTGTTATGCTATAAAAAAAGATGAACAGGATGATTTCAGAAAAATCTGGGAAGACTAACATGCACTCATACAAAGTGAAGTGAAAAAAACCAAGAGAACATTATTCACAGTAACAATATTCTGTGATGATCACCTGTGAATACAGTATGATCCAAGACAACTCCAAAGGACTCATGATGACAAATAACTTATTAACTGACACAGGACCTGATCGGAATGAAGGTCAGATCTTGCCATTTTTCACTTTTGTCATGAGTTTTTTCTTTTTTTGTGTGTATTTCACCAACATGACAAATATAGAAGTACATATTTCATGTTAGCACATGAATAACATCAAATTGCTTTACTGTCTCAGGGGGACTGAAGGGAAAAGAGGGAGAGAATTTGGAACTCGATGTGAGAAAACAAATATTAAAAATAGTTTCTACATGTATTTGGGGAAAAAACAAAATATTCCTGAAAGAAAGATATGGCTTAAGTACCAGCTTTTACATGACCCTTTCCCTGATCCCCCTCAATGGCTAGTGGGCTGGTCCTCCCAAATGAACTTGTAATTAACTACTTGACATTTATACAGAATATACATATATATGTACTTATCTCTCCTATTAGAATGAAATATCTTTGAAATTTAGGATTATTTCATACTTTGTATTGTTATCTTTAGCTCCTATCACAGGGCCTGGCATACAGTAGATATTTAATACTTGTTTATAAATTGATTAATCAAAATTGATAAGTATCACACTTGAGCCTGAATAGTACAAGGGCAGGAATAGATACTTGAGGTATTCCATTAGTGCCCTTTCTAGATTCACAGTGATCCACTATGATCATTTGGGTTGAGTTCAGTGAGTCAGTCTTATCTCTGTTGTTACCTAGCCCATATCTCTTCATATTGCTGGTCTTATTGCTATGTACAGTGTTTGGTTAATTTGTTTTTTCCCTTTTAAGTCAATTTTGTTAAGGGTAAAATTGGGGTTGTTGACTGAATATATTATTTTAGTGGTCACTAGGGATTTAAATTCAGTCCCAATAAAATAATTAAGTCAGTTTGGGAGATTATGGTGGTTTAATTACAATAGAAGGAAGAAATTAAGGAGAAGAGGAAAGGGAATTGGACTACTCTGGCTCGGTTGGTCTGAGCCAAGCAGGAGTTCAGAGGCCTTGGCCAAGGGGCCTTCTCAGAAGATTAAATCTAGCTTGGCTTCTGGCCATGAGGCCTCCTCCGAGATGAGGGGCCTCCTTGGAGGATAGTACTTTTAGGAGGTCAAGGAAAGGAGGAATCAGCCTTACCACTCACCAAGGTCGCTCAGGGAAGATGACTCACCTAAACCATGCTACAAAGCTTCTCCCAGTAACCTCACCACCAAACTGCAAATGCCAAAAGCTGCCAAGATCTCCCAATGCTGCCAAGAGAGTGATCACAGGAAGTGACATGAAATATATAGGCAGTTCTTTACATCACTTCCTATGTCTCACATGTACCAATAGTAGCTTAAGTTTGGCTTAGGACATCCCAGGGGGTCATTCAGTTTCTGATTTGTCACTTGCTAGCACATGTCAGTCATAGGCCATCATCCCCTACAGTTAATTCTTAAGTGGGGGTGTATACATTCCTGGTTGCTAGAATTCTAAAGACTAAGCAGGGTATAGTGAATCTAAAATTCACACCCTTAAGGGATGAGATAATTTTCACTGTTATTCTTTGAGAAATGGTGTCAGGTAATGGAGTTTGGAATTTGTGAGAAGTGGAGGCTCTTTTTGATTAAGGAAACAAAATCATAAGAATTCTGCATTAGGGAGGTAATGTAGGGGCTAAAAATTAAAGGTTTGGATTAAGTATATAAGAGTGTGGTTATGGAAATTAATATATCTCAAATCAGAATGACTATAGCAATTTATTTATAAAATAGAGGGAAAGAGTAGAAGTAAGGAAATGAGAGAGAGTAGATAATTACTCCAGCCTGGTCTGAACCAGGCAGGGTTTCAGAGGCCCCAGCAAAGGGGGCCCAGAGGTAAATTAAACAAGGGTTCTAGCCATGAGGCCCCTTCTAAGATGAGGAGCCTCCCTAGAGGCTAGTACTGTCAGAAAAGCCAGGTAAGGGAGTCAGTTTTTTTTCATTCACCCATGTGGTAGTTCTAAGGGGAAATCAAAGAGCAGCCTGAAGTTCCTAGCTAGAGCTCCTTCAGGGTCAAATTCCAAGGCGAAAGAGCTGGTCACAGGAAGTTCTTGCCACTTTTAAAGACCCTTCCTTTCCTCACTCCCTGTGCCTTCCTTCCACTTTATGTGGACCAATTGAAGTTATAGCTTTGCTTGGGACTGCCTAGGGTGCAGTCAGTCGATTCTGATTTATCACTCTCTATAGCACACATGAGGCACAGACCTCCCCATACTTAAGAAAAGTGGGGTGTGTATACACTTCTGGTGATTAAATCTAAAAATGGGCAGGGGAGAGTTAATCCCATCTTCACAGTAGGAATAGGTGATACAATCAGTAAGGTGCCAGACCTGGAATTGGGAAGACTCATCTTCCTGAGTTCAAATCCAGTCTCAGATATTTATTAGCAATGTAACCTTGGACAAGTTACTTACCTCCATTTTCCTTCATTTTCTCACCTGTAAAATTAGTTGGAGAAGGAGGTGGTAAATTACTCCATCCAATATCTTAGTCAGGAAGACCCCAAAATGGGAACATGAAGAGTTGGACACAACTGAACAACAACAAATGACATTGGGAAGATTACTTTGGCAGTAGTAAACAGTATGGATTGGAAAAGAGGAGAGAAAATGGCTCTGAGGTGGACTGATGTGGGGAGGAAGGGTAGGAGGAGAAGTTGTAGGAGATTCCGGAGAAAGTTAAGGATGCTTAAAGGAGCTTCCTTAGAGCCTGAGATACAACTTTCTTCCAGAAGCTATTCAGCAAATGTTTCCAAAGCCTCTACCCTATGCACTGAGAGAAAAACTAAGGAAGTCAAACATAGCCCAAGCCCAAAGTCTGATCTGACTTGACCTGACTTGAGGGTTTCTCTTATTTCCAGTGAAAGGTGAGTCGTGTGGGTTCTTCGATTCCTGCCCAAAGTTCTGTTGTGGGAACTGCTTTTTGAAGTACTGTTGCTCTGACGTGCAGAACAAGTTTGATGACGACATTCTATGCTCTGATGACAGGTATGTGGGTTGGGAAGTGTGAAGGGTGAGGGAGCAGTCTACCTCAGAGCTCTGCAGCTCCGGGCTTTTCAGACACCCTCAGGGGTGTCTTGACAGATTGGGCAATCACTATTCTAGTGTCTGAGGTCTCAGATTTGCTTTAGTTGTGAGAAGTTTTCCAAAGACATGAAACCCATGAACGCACAGAGAAGCTAAATCAGAAAGGGCTCCTTAGCAGAATTTATTTCATGTCGTACTATCAGTAGATTTAAGGCTTCTCCACTTTACAGATTACAAAGTGCAGGATTTCAGAGTTGGGAGCTCAGAGGTCATCTAATCCAAACTGTCTCTTAGAGGACTCTCTTCTACCATACCTTCCAGGAATGGTCATCCAGCCTTCTTTTGAAGTTCTCTAGTAATGGTTAACCCATTGTATCTAGAAAAAGAACATTCTCTTCTTGAATAGCTCTAATTATAAAGGCTCTTTTCCTTATATCAGTTGTGAATTTACCTCTCTATCTTTTTGTTCCCTGGCTAAACATTCAATCTGGCTTAACAATTAATAGGGACTGTTGTCTAGTTCAAGTAGCTCCAATTTTTCCTTAAGAATAGCAGCCATATCTAGAATTCCTTTGACTTGCCCATTTACCAGTTAGTTGGTGGTGGTTGTTGTTGAGTTGTTTCAGGCATGTCTGACTCTTCATGATCCTATTTGAGATTTTCTTGGCAAAGATACTGGAGTGGTTTGCCATAACCTTCTCCAGCTCATTTTGCAAATGATGAAATTGCCCAGGGTCATCCAGCTAGTAAGTAGTCCAGATCTGTACTCAGGAAGATGAGTCTTCTTGACTCCAGGCCTGGTAGTCTATCCACTGTACCACCTATCTGCTCTGCTCATTTAGTTGTCATATCTATAAAAAAAAAATCTTAACCTTCCATCTTGAAATTAATACTGTGTGTTGGTTCCAAGGCAGAAGAGTGGTAAGGGCTAGGCAATGGGGGTCAAGTGACTTTCCCAGGGTCACACAGGTAGGAAGTATCTGAGGCCAGATTTGAATCCCAGAACCTCCCATCTTTGGGTCAGGCTTTCAATCTACTGAGCCACCCAGATTCCTCTAAGAAAATAAGATTGTTTGACATGACCTAGGTTTTTGTTAAGCCATGCTGCCTTTTGGGGATCACTCCTTCCTTTTCTAGACATTTGCCAACCTTCCTTTTTTTTTAAACTCTTACCTTCCATCTTAGAATCAACACTGTGTATTGGTTCTCAAACAGAAGAGCAGTAAGGGTGAGGCAATGGGGGTGGTGATGGTGGTGGTGGTGGTGGTGGTGGTGGTGGTGGTGAGTAACTTGCCCAGGGTCACCCAGCTAGGAAGTGTCCAAGACCAGATTTGGACCCAGGATATCCCATCTCTAAGCCTGGCTCTCAATTCACTGAGCCTGCTAGCTGCCCCCTACCATTATTCTTTAATAAGAAGTTGTAGAATTTTGCTTTGAATCAAAATCAAGATTATTGGTTTAGAGTTTGCAGATTCTTTTCTTTTTTCTTCACTGAAGGTATTTGCCCATCTCTACTTCTCCATCTTTTTTTATTCCTTCTTTTCCATCAAGGACAGTAGTTCAACAATCACTGAATCTTCTGGGCAAGCCAGATGACTTGATCTCATCAAGAGCAGTTAGATGCTCTCTTACCATTTCCTTATTTATCTTGAATATGACTTATTAAGGATATTGAAGACCAAAGAAGTCATATGAGAGGAACAAAACCGGAATCCACTGCAGATCCTTTGAATAAATCCAGCACTTTGCTCACTGAGCCACAATGTTTCCTAATGTGGGGCGTGTGGCCCATGTGGAAGATAGGGGTCATCTTTTACAAAGCTGTAAGGCTCTAGAGACAGGAGTCCTGGGTTCAAATTTGGCCTCAGACACTTCCCAGCTCTGACGCTGGGCATGCCACAACCCCCATTGCCTAGCCCTTAGCACTCTTCTGCCTTGGAACCAATACACAGTAATGATTCCAAGATGGAAGATAAGGGTTTAATTAAAAAAAACAACAACAAACCAACAACAAAAACAACAACAAAACAAAGCTTAAAGGCTCAAATGACAATAATATATGCCAAATGCCTTGTCACCATAAAAGAACAGTATGGTACATGCCAGCTATCATGAGTGATGGTACTGTTATTATATCATGTCTCAGATCCCTGTAGAGATCTATTCTCTCCTCTCTAGTGAGTCCCTGTAAAGCAGGGGTTTCAACCTGATTGGGGGACTTGTCCCCATCCCCATGGGGAAAGAGAAGCTTGTTAGGAAAATGGGAATATGTGATAAAGAACCATATTATCCTATTGAAATATTCTGGAAACTTCTAATTAACCTCACTTTTTTTTTCCCCAAACCCTTACCTTCTGTCTTAGAATTGATACTAAGTTTTGATTCTAAGACAGAAGAGGGTAAGGGTCAGGTAGTTAGGGTTAATTGACTTTCTCAGAGTCATACCTCCAGGAAGTATTTGAGGCTAGATTTGAAGCCAAGTCCTCTCTTTTCCAGGCCTTGTGCTCTATTCACTGTGCTACCTAGCTCCCCTTTCATTTCTAATCAACGAGGCAATGACATTTTTTGTGTCCCCTTAGAGACAAAATTAATCATTACATTTGTTAATGTACACAGGTAAGATAAAATCCAAAATCTATTTCCTTTCATTTTGGGTAGAAGGTATGGGAAAATATGCTGAGAAACTAAGGAGTAAGTTGGGAGCCCCTGACTGCTCCAGAGCTCTAGACTTACCCTCATTCTAGGGAAATATTTAGCCACAGAATAAGAAATCACATTTCTATAGTGCACACAAAGCACTTCATTCTCAGTATTCTGTAAGATAGGGAATAGACATTTTATCCATTTTATAGCTATAGGAAAACTGAGGCTCTAAGTGACTCAAACCAGGGTCACACAATTATTAAGTGGAAGAATGAGGACTGGAATCCAGGTCTTAGGACTTGATGAATTCTTTTCTTACAATTCCACAGTACCTCTCAGAAGTCAGGGAACTATTTCCACTAACTCTACTCATTGCTTTTTACCTATGTGATATTTCAAAGGTTTTAAGAAATATCTAAAGTATAGAGAAACAATCACAAAAAGAGAGGGTCTGTTTAGTAACTAATTTAAAAGATAAAAGTTTAGTTTGCCTCACTCATTGATCTAGTAAAAGAAATAGATGCATAAAAGTAGGAAAAACTATAAAATCAGACTTAACATTTATAATATTAAGTGTCTTGAATGTCTTTATTAGAAAATAGTTACATATTGTATTATATAAAGCACATCAATGTGCTTTTAGTATAAAAATTCATCTAATACAAAATGATATAGGTAGGCATTTGGTTTTAAATGTGTCATGCAACTACAATTTTCAAAAAGGCATAGCAGTAATGATATGAGAAAACATCAAAAGAGAAGTTAAGGATATTCTATTGCAATAAAGGAAATAATGACTGTTCTTAATATATTTATATCAAATAATTGGGTAGAGAAATGAATGAAAACTAACATTGGTACAGAAATAAATAGGTAAGAATATGGCAATAGGAGATTTTAATCCATTATCAGGATATGAGAAATTATTTAAAAGGTGAACCACAAGTTAAGCAAGCAAACATTTATTTGGCTCCTACTATGTACCAACTATTCTGCTAGCCATTGATATATGGCAGGAACTGATGAAAACAATGGAAAACTCATAAAAATAGGTCATTGATCATAAAGAAGTCCTTGGTAAAATTTTTTTAAAGCATAAATTTCACATACTCTATAGATCAGAATTCAATAAAATTAAAAATTAATGTCAGTAGTATGAGTAAAAGATATCTACATTAAAAACTAAAATACAATCTATTTGTAATTGGGCTAATGGGGCAGCTAGGTAGCTCAATGGATGGAGGTCTAGGGATGGGAGATCCTGTGTTCAAATTGGGCCTCAGATACTTCCTAGCCGTGTTGAACCTGGGCAAGTCACTTTACTCTGCAATTGCCTAGTCCTTACCACTCTTCTGCCTTGGAACCCACATACATAGTATTGATTCCAAGATTGAAGATGAAAGTTTAAAAAAAAAATTTTAAACCCTAAACACTTAAAGATAATTGTAACATATATAGAGATCTTTGGAATGTATTCATAGCAATTTTATGATGCTGGATTCTTGTATTAATAAAAGAGGGGAAAAAACCCCAATGAATTGACTATGCTGAAAGACTAGGGGAATGGCACAACAACAAAAGTTTATGATAAGGGAAGGGGAAATTAAAAATCAGTATGGAAATTAATAGAACAAAGTTTTTAAAAAGAGCCAACTTAATAGATAAAACCAAGAGCTGGTTCTTTGAAACAAATGATAAATTTGGCAAATTGATAGACACAAATTTTAAGAAGAGAAAGATGTAACTTATCAAAAATGAGAAATCAAAAAGGAGAAAAAAATACAAAGCTTGAAAAATCATCAGAAAAATACTGCTGACAGATTGGCCGATATGACAGTAAAAGAAAATAAGACATGTTGGTGGGGATATAGCAAAATTGGGACACTAATGTATTGCTGGTGGAGTTGTGAATTGATCCAACCATTCTGGAAGACAATTTGGAATTATTCCCAAAGGGGTTTAAAAGACCCCCTGCCCTTTGATCCAGGAATACCACTACTAGGTCTCTGTCTCAAAGAAATAAAAAAAAAATTGGGTGGACCCATTTGTACAAAAATATTTATAGCTGTGCTTTTTGTGGTGCCAAAAAATTGGAAAATGAGAGGGTATGTCCCTCAATTGGGAATGTCTGAACAAATTATGGTATATGATGGTGATGGAATATTATTGTACTATAAGAAATGATGGTTTCAAAACAGGATGGTTTCAGAAAGAACTGGAAAGAACTCCATGAACTAATACAGCGTGAAATAAGAAGAACCAGGAGAACATTGTACACAGAAACTGAAACACTGTGGAACAATCAAATGTTAGACTTTTCTACTAATAGCAATACAATGATCCAGGACAAATTTGAGGGACTTATGAAAAAGAATGCCATCCGCCTCCAGAGAAAGAACCTTTGGAGTAGAAATGCAGATGAAAACATGATTTATCACTTGTTTATATGAGTATATGATGTAGGGTTTTGGTCTTAAAAGATATAAAAATGAATAATATGGAAATCGGTTTTGAATGATAATACATGTTAAAAACCCAGTGGAATTGCTTGCCAACTACAAGAAAGGAGAGGGAAAGAAGGGAAGGGGACAACATGAATCATGTAACCTTGGAAAACTTATATTATTTATTTGTTTCTGGAATAAAATAAAGAAATTTAAAAATACTGCTGACAGCTTATGCTCATAAATTAGATAACTTAAGTAGGATGATTTGAATATATATAATTATGTAAATGACAAAAGTTAGAAATTGGTTACTTAAAAGAGACCAAATCTAAGTGGAAGGAATAAAGCAAATCATAAATTAATTTCATAGTTTGATGGGCTAGTTATCTTACTACTATGGTTTCTTTATTGGTACAGATTGCAAGGCAGCTAGGTGTCTCAGTGGATAGAGCACCAGGTCTGTAGGAGGTCCTCTAGACCTCCTTTCAAATATGATCTCTGACCCTTCCTAGCTGTGTACTCCTGGACAAATCACAACCCTAATTGCCTGGCCCGTACGGCTGGGAGCCAATATTTATATCAATTTTAGAAGGTAAAGGTTAAAAAAAAAAAGATTGCAAAGTATATCTTCTCATTTTACAAAATTTGTATCCATGTCTTTCCTTCAATCCTCCAAAGAGATACAGCTAACACTTCTTGGCCAGACATTTTGGGGCTAGCAGGGCAGCAGCTGAACAATCTACTTGTTATTTGAATAGCTGACTTAGAGCTAGTATTTGAAGGTTACAAAATGTTTTAACAAATATTTCATTTGATTCTTACCAATAGCCTTGCTTTTATTATCCCCATTTTTCAGATGAGGAAGCTTAAGATGGATAGAGGTTAAATGATTTGCCCAGGGTCACACAGTTGTCAAAGAAAAAATACTTGTACTATATTCTGCATTTTAGAAATAAGTCTGCCTGAAAGTTTTTATTCTAAGCATTTCAGCTGAGAGGGAACATTTCCGAACTAGTATGGCTCCCCCATGCTCTTGGACATGGCTCTGTCCCAAGATAATGTGAGATGAAGTTTATAGAAATCTTTTGAATAAGGAAAAGATTGTAATATGTTAAAATACAGTTTGGGGTTAACTTTCCAGAACAATTAGGACTGCTCAATTCTTTCCTGGACTCCTCCCCCCAAGTTAGAAAGGCCCCTTTCCTGTGATCAGTATCTCTATACCTTCTGAATAGAAAAGAGAACAATTCTTTTTGTCCCTCAGAGGATGAGGAGGGCTAAGGTCTTCATAGGAGAGGTATTCTTGGTGGTTTCCACCCTTAATCCATTTCTTTAAGAAAGGAAATGTTCTTAATCTATCTTCCAAAGGGAGCAAGTCTTGGAAAAGATAAAAAAGAGAAAGTCTGGAAAGTAGTACCAAAGAGAAAGTATTCTTATTTCTAGAAAAACTATAAAGGGTTTTTTTTAATGCTTTATAACAGATCCATTTGTTCAGCCATATCCTTGATAACTTTTTATGATTTCATGTTTGAAAGTGGTGATAGTGGTGTGTTGGGTAGAGGGCTTACTTATTTTTTTTGTGTTTAACCTTTATCTTCTGTTCTAAGAGAAGAGGGACAAGGGCTAGGCAGTGGGGGTTAAGGGACTTGCCCAGAGTCACATAGTTAGGAAGCAACTGAGGTCAAATTTGAACCCAGGTCCTCCTGATGAGAACCTAGCTTGAAGTCAGGAAAAACCTAGCTTCCAGTCCTGCCTCTGACATCTGATTGTGTGACCCTGGGCAAATCACTTAACCTTTCATTATTTTTGGCCACTTTTTCTGCTGATCTGCTTTGATAGGAGAGTTTCTTCATCTGGCAATTCATTTGAATTTTCTACTGCCTTTTTAGTGTTATTTATACTTAGATTATTGTAGTCATTGGGTATATTGTTTCTTGGTTCTGATTTCTTCTCTGGATCCATTTCTATGTTTTCCTAATGTTCTCCAAGTTCTTCATGTTTGTCTTTTCTTATGCATAATAATAATAATGTTATATTCATGTGTCATTTTATTGTTGTTCAGTCATTCCATAATCCATGGGATCCTGTTTTATTTCCAGGTTTTTCAGTGGACATTTTTTCCCTTTATACAAAAGCACTGATGTGAAAGTTTTGGTATATGTGAAATCATGCTTTTTTTCCCATCATAATTTACCCTCTTTGGGTAATATAGTATGTCCGAAAGTAGGATTCCTGAATCCAAAGATATTGTCAATCTTGCCTTCATTTTATAGATGAGACTCAAGTTCAAAGAAGCTGACTTTCCTGGAGTCACAGCTAAGAGCCAGGATGGAATATGTGAAAAAGGAGTTGTTAGCATGGAGGCTTTTCCTGTGATCTTAGTCCCAGGATCCCTCAGGCAGCCTGGAGAAGCCCTTGGTTTCTTCCTCAGAATGATGCTTTTAAATGGCCAAGACAAAATACATAGCTTTACAAAGGAAATCAATTCTATTGAAATACAGTTATCAAAATATTCCAATAATACAAATTCATCTAAACCTCTGGAGTAGGTGATCTTTGAGGTTCCTTTAGCTCCAAATCCTACAATCATTTTATGATTGTTATTTGTCACATACAAATCTCCATGCTCCCCTTTGAGATTTTCTTGGCAAAGATACTGGAGCAGTTTGCCATTTCCTTCTCCACTTCATTTTCATTTGAGGAACTGAGGTGAACCCAGGTTAAGTGACTTACTCAGGGTCCCACAGCTAGTAAGTTTCTGAGTCTTAGTTTGAACTTGAGTCTTCTGACTTTGGCCAGTGCTCTGACTGTTGGGTCACCTAGCTGCCTCCATTTTTTGATAGCAAATTACTACGGTTTTTAAAAGAGTGAGTTCAGCCTACTAGGTTGAGTTGGACTTTCTGCTGCCACATTCTGATGTGGCCCCAATTTTTGAATTTTACTTCTTGTGTGTTTTCCTTCTTCATTGTGTTCCTTATTGTTTTTTTTTCCAGGTCATTAGAGTGGGTAGAAAAAGATAGAAAAATGACATTTGAGCCTGACTTCGACAGCGGCCCCTCCCCAGGGTAAGTTCTTCCCTTTTGCTATGGTTCATCTGCCATCTATGGGAGGACAGCAGTTATATATAGATAGGGGTGGGAGCTAAAGATGGCCTCACTGGATAATTGGAAGGTCTGGCAGGTACAGGTAGGGGTCAGGGTTTAAGGAGGGTGTAGATAGAGAAGAAAAAACTAGTGGGGCATATATAGAGCATGAGAGATAGTAGGGTGAAGGCAGCCAGGGTTCTTACAGGGATCAGGAAATACGGAAATGAATATAGAAGGTGAGAAGTATGGCTAGTTGCAGAGATATTGATGGGCACAGGAGATCTAGGGGCAGGTGGAATGAGAAGGGCATGGAGTTTGTTAGAGGGGGATACTGTTAGGTCATGGGCAAGCTCTGAGGAAATTGGGCTTGGGTGAATTGAGTAAGGGATAATAGCACCCCTACGGTCTTTAGTGTCCCAGAGCAGTCCAATTCCCTTTCTTCTCTCTCTTCTAAATTTCTTCCTACTATTGTAATTAAACCACCATAAAAATTCCAAACTGACTTGAGTATTTTATTGGGATTGAATTTAAATCCCTGGCAACCACTAATATACTATATTCAATCAATAACCCCTAATTTTACCCCTAACAAGGGGAACTATGGGATAGGCTGTATCTTAGTCTACCCTGTTCCAGGATCCCTGCATGTTTGCTTATAAACCTTTTTGTCTCCAATACTGAACCCAAAAGCTTTTTTTGCTTTACCTTCCCATCGCTTTTATTTATGACTCAGTGAGCTCCCTCTGGAGGGGCATCTGGGTAGGGCAGGAGGTAGAATGCTGACTCTAGAGTTAGGACTTCTCTTTGTGAATTCAAATCTGGCCTTGGACACTAAATAGCTATGTGACCCTGGACAAGTCACTTAACCCTGTTTGCCTCAGTTTACTCACCTGTAAAATGAGCTGGAGAAGAAAATGGCAGATTGCTCCAGTACTTTGGTCAAGAAAGCCCCAATGGGGTCACAAAGGTCTGCATGTGCGTATTTTAGTGTTGGTAAAGCATTCCCTGAGAGAATGCAGTTAGTTAACAGGTATTACATGTTTACTACTAAGTGCCAGGCAGTCTGCCAAATTCTAGATTAAAAGAAAAGCATAAATGTGGGATGAACGCAGTCAACATAATTTCATGACTTTCTCTATCTCTGTTCAGCAGCACATGAACAGGAAGGAAGGAAGCAGAAGGAAGCCAGAGTCAAGTTTTGGCAAGTAGTGATTGTGGGTGGGACAAAGAGGCAATGGAGTTCATAAGTGGAGGCTAGTAAAGTTGGAAGTGTTCACTAAGGGGTCAGGATAGGGAAAGGAGACTAGTATATCCAGAGTAAGAGGGATGACTCTGGGAAGAATTGAGGAGTGAGATCCTGGGAGGTCATAGTTGAGGAGGAAGGATAGAATGGGGACAGGGAGGTGTTTCTGAGGCATAGGGAAAGATAGAATGATAAAAGGATTTTATGATCAGAAAAAAGAATTTCAGAATTGCTGAACATGGAAGTGGCACACTTGTGGGCAAGATCAAGGATCTGAACATCTCTTTTTGGGGTCAAGGAGCTAATTTTGGGGTACTATATAGATCACTGGTCAGTGAATTTGGCCCCCCACTTGTTTTTGTATAGCTGCCTAGCTAAGACTAGTTTTTATATTTTAAGTTACATTTTAAAATTTATAAAACTAAAAATATAAAAAAACCCCCAAACATTCTTAGTTCATGGGGGTGCTGCAGACTAGATTTGGCCTGAGGGTCAGAGTTTGCTGGCCCCTGGCATAGAGTGAGAGGAACTGGGAAATGAATGTGTTCTAGGGAAGATAAATATGTTTATGGAATTCACTTAGTATGATGGCGGGAATTGGAATGGAGAAAAAGACTGTGAACCAGGTATCCAATTCATTGGGGAAGGAGACTGTTCGAGGGGTCAATAGAAGGATCTGCCTCAGGTGACAATTCTGCGTGGTTGTGGTGGTGAAGCCTGTCTGTAGCTTATTTCTCAACCAGGATTGGTGAATTGAGAGGTAAGAGAGAAAGTATGGAAAGTACTGAATGGGGCGCCTAGGGAGCATTGTCTAATGGGAGGTTAAGGCTGAGGAACATAGGATTTGGGAATAGTGATTAGGGTTTGTACATCAGTCATCAGGGTTGCAGAATTATTGAGCTAAAGGGCTAAAAATTTCATTGTAGGAAGTGTTTGTTGTATTTGAAGACTTGTGTGGAATGGCTATCCCATGAGCTTGGTGGTCTTAACATCCTGGTTGTTTTTTTTAATTAAAAATTTTTTAAAATTTTATTTAGTCAATTTAGACATTATTCCTTGGTTACAAGAATCATATTCTTTCCCTCCCTCCCCTTCCCCCACCCTTCTTGTAGCCGACGTGCAATTCCACTGAGTATTACATGTTGAACATCCTGGTTTTTGAGTCATGTATGTTGTTCTCAGGGCACTCACGGTCGTCGCATAATATTAGAATTGTTCTCTAATTGTCAAGTTTATTATAATAGGAAAGGTGCTCTTGAGTCCAGATCAACTCACCTTGCTAGAGCATCTTTCCATGATCCTGGGACCCTTCCTTTCCTGACTGACTGTTACCCCTTGATTTACTACCACTTCAATTAGTGCCTTTTGACTTTCTTTGTATCCCTAGTGGTTAGCATAATGCCAGGTATCTAGCGTGGATTCTTAATAAATACTTATATAACTAATCAGCTGAGCACCAATTTTAGTGATGGACATGCCAGTTGGCCCTGTTGCCATGGTTGGGACCGAGTTTCTGGTGAGGAGGTTCTCTGGAGCTGGAGTCTTCTGGTAGCAGCTATTGGTTTCCCCCAGACCCAGCTCTCTCATAGTCATTGTACTTTGTCATCTCTAATGGTCCCCTTAGTGACGTCCAAGTGGAGCAGGCCTGGATTCCTTGAGCTAATGTTTTGGTGTGAAGCTCAGTGGATGGCTCCTAGCATCCCTGCCCTGCCTAACCTTTGTGTGTGGTGCTTGGAATTGTGGCTTTTTGAAGAAGCTCTAAAAGCAGCTCAGTCTAATGGGAATTGGGACTAGGCTTGACATATACATACATAGTTCTAATACCAAGTAGAATGGCACCAATACAAAGGATGGGTATAGACAAAGTGCTGTAAGAGATCTGAGGACAGGACAGATCAATTCCTCCCAAGGCAAGGCTTTATGGAGAAAGTAGCCCCTGAGCAGAGTTTGAAGGAAGAGAAGAATTTCAACATCATGATGGAGGATGTAGATAGAGACGAGAAAGCTAGTGGGGCATATATAGAGCATGGGAGATAATAGGAAAGGCAGCCAGGATTCTAACAGGGATCAGGAAAAATGGAAATGAATATTGAAGATGAGAAGTCTGGCTAGTTGCAGAGATATTGATGGGCACAGGAGATCTGTTTCAGATCTGTGCCAAAGCATGGAAGCCGGAGAGTGCTGGATGCTTTTACTTGGAGAGCATAAAGTGGTAATTAATCAACATTTATTAAGCACCTACGATGGTCAAACAGTCTGTCAGGTGCTAGTAATAAATACAAAGAAAAGCAAAATGTATTCCTGTCCTTGAGGAGTTCAGGGTCTGCTGGAAGAGACAACATACAGATAATTTGCATCTATAAGCTATATACAGGATAAATAAATAATAATAAATAGGGGAAGGTACTAGAATTAGACAACTGGGAAAAGCTTCCTCTTGAAGGGCAGGACTTGAAAGAATCCAGGGAAGCCAGGAGGTTTAATTGTATTCTATGCATGAGGGACAGCCAGTGAAAATGCCCAGAGCCAAGAGATGGAGGATCTTCTGTGAAGGACTTCAAGGAGGCCAGTGTCACTAGATCAAAGAGTTGGGGGAAGGGAGATATAAGGGGAACAAGAAGGTAAAGTTAGAAAGTCTGTTATATGTAGGGCTTTTAATGCTCAACAGAAGATTTTATAATTTATCCTGGGGGTGATAGGAAGCCACTAGTTTCCTGAGTAGGGGAGCACAGCATGTTACAACATTGAGCTGAGTTGAGGATGGACTAGAGTCAGGAGAGACTTTTGGCAGGTAGACCCACCCGCAGGTGATTGCAGTAGGTCAAATGTGAGGTGAGGAAGGTCAGACTTGGGGGGTCAGACTTGAGAGAAGTGAGAGTCCTGCCTGGACAACAAGCTGTCTGCCAAGGGACCACTCACTGAAAGCTCAACCGAGAAATGGAACCAGTTCAGAGATGCAGTGAAGGAAACATCAAAGGCAGTCCTAGGCCCCAAACAATGCAACCACCAGGACTGGTTCAACAAGAACAACACTGCTATTGAAGACCTATTGAGCAAGAAGAACAGAGCCTTTATGGAGTGGCAAAACAACCCAAACTCTGCTCCTAAAAAGGACAGATTCAAGTCTCTCCAAGCCACGGCGCAGCATGAGATCAGGAAGATGCAAGACCGATGGTGCGAAAAAAAGGCAGAAGAAATCCAGCGCTTTGCTGATACAAAAAATTACAAACAATTTTTCAGTGCCCTCAAGACTGTCTATGGGCCATTAAAACCCACCACCACTCCCTTGCTATTCTCTGACGGTGACACTCTCATAAAAGATAAAAAAGGCATCAGCAACAGGTGGAAAGAACACTTCAGTCAGCTTCTCAACCAACCCTCTTCAGTCAACCAAAGCACCCTTGACCAGATCCCCCAAAACCACACCATTGAACAACTTGACGTCCCTCCTTCAATAGAGGAAGTCCAAAAAGCCATTAAACAAGTGAGTACAGGTAAGGCACCCAGTAAAGACGGGATCCCAACCGAGGCATACAAGGCCTTAAATGGAAAGGTGCTCCAGGCATTCCACATAGTGCTGACCAGCATATGGGAAGAGGAAGACATGCCCCCAGAACTCAGAGATGCCTCCATCGTAGCCCTATACAAGAACAAAGGCTCACGAGTAGCCTGTGACAACTACAGAGGCATCTCACTACTCTCCATTGCTGGAAAGATCCTCGCCCGTGTTATACTCAACAGACTCCTGTCATGTGTTTCAGAGCAGAACCTGCCTGAATCACAATGTGGCTTCCGACCAGATCACAGCACCATCGACATGGTCTTCACAGTGAGGCAAATGCAGGAAAAATGCCTTGAGCAGGACTTGAGTCTCTACATTGTCTTCATAGACCTGACAAAGGCATTCGACACAGTGAACAGGGACACATTGTGGGTGATCCTCAGCAAGCTCGGCTGCCCAGCAAAATTCGTCAAACTGATCCAGCTCTTTCATGTCGACATGACAGGGGAAGTCCTATCTGGTGGAGAGACTTCCGATAGCTTCAACATCTCCAATGGCGTGAAACAAGGCTGTGTCCTCGCTCCAGTACTATTCAACCTATATTTCACCCAAGTATTATAACATGCTGTGATGGATCTAGACCTGGGCGTCTACATCAAATACCGACTGGATGGCTCACTATTTGACCTTCGCCGCCTGACTGCAAAAACAAAGACAACAGAGAGACTCATCCTGGAAGCTCTCTTCGCAGATGACTGTGCTCTCATGGCCCACCAAGAAAATCATCTCCAAACCATTGTGGACAGGTTCTCCACCGCAACAAAACTGTTTGGCCTGACTTTCACCCTCAGCAAAACAGAGGTGCTGTTCCAACCTGCAACAGGGAGGCCAGCCATGCATTACAATTGATGGCACGCAGCTTTCTAATGCCAACACTTTCAAGTACCTGGGCAGCACCATCACCAACGACGGGTCCCTAGACCACAAGATTAATGCCAGGATCCAAAAGGCCAGCCAGGCACTCGGGTGGCTGTGCTGCAAAGTCCTCCAACACAGAGGTGTAAGCACCGCGACGAAGCTCAAAGTGTATAACGCAGTGGTCCTCAGCTCGCTCCTGTATGGTTGCGAGACATGGACACTGTACCAGAAGCACATGAAGCAGCTGGAGCAATTCCACCAACGCTCCCTCCGGTCAATCATGAGGATCCGATGGCAGGACCGAATCACCAATCAGGAAGTCCTCGACAGAGCCAACTCCACCAGCATCGAAGTCCTGGTCCTCAGAACCCAGCTACGATGGTCTGGACACATCATCCGCATGGACCCACAGCGAATACCAAGACAGCTATTCTATGGTGAACTGTCAGCTGGACTCAGGAAACAAGGCCGACCAAAGAAAAGATTCAAGGATCAGCTAAAGTCCAACTTGAAGTGGGCTGGCATTGCACCAAAGCAACTAGAACTCGCTGCCTCTGACAGAAGCAGCTGGCGAGCCCACATTCACCATGCCGCCACCACCTTTGAAGATGAACGACGTCGATGTCTTGCCACTGTGCGTGAACGCCGACACCAGGCCACAACCACACCTCCCGTAACAACTGGCGTCCCAGGCCCCATGTGCCACAAACTGTGCGCCTCAGCCTTTGGACTCCAAAGCCACATGAGGGTACATCAATAGATGATAATGTACAAAGACAATTGTCATTCTCGGTCACCGAGAGACTACCACTATACATGTTCTTCAATGCCAACTTAAAAAATCTGTTTTATCTTTTGGGTGGTGGGTAGCCCCAGAAATTAAAAAACAAACAAATAAAAACCCCTTAGCTTCTGTTTTAGAATCAATACTAAATATTGGTTCCAAAGCAGAAGAGTGGTAATGGGGTTAAGTGAGTTTGTCTGGTGTCATGCAGCTAGGACATATCTGAGGCTAGATTTGAACCTAGGACCTCCCATCTCTAGGTCTGAATCTGAATCCACTGAGCCATTCAGCAGCCTCCCTTCCCTCCCCACCCCAGGAAGTTTTTGAGCAGAGGTTGGATTACCTATTAGGAGGATTATTTGGGCTGCTATGGAGAGTGTCTAGGCCAAGGAGATAGGTTATACAGAAGAGCATGATGATAGTCTTAGGAGAAAGGTTTTGAAGAATTAGGGTGGTCTCTGAGTGGAGAGATAGATGGTTTATATGTCAAGGTTGACTCAAGACTTGTTTGATTGATTGAAGAAGATGAGGAAAAGGGAAAAGACAAAGAGGACTACAAATTTAGGGTCCAACCAGGATGGGGATACCATCAGAAGGAAAGTAGAAAGATTTTAAGGAAATTAGTTCAGTTTTAAATAAGGTGCTAGTGGGACCCTAAGGTGGAGAAGCCCACAGTAGTGCTGAAGAAATGTCTATTATCAGGACTAGGCAACTATATTTAGTAGTCTTCTACAGAGAGGAAATAATGCGAATTAAAGATATTGCTAAGGGAGGGAGGACCAAGGACAGAGCCTTGAAACTGGGAATAAATGATATTACTGAATGAACGAATGAATAAATGAAAAAAAAGATCTTTTATTTTTTAACTTTTACCTTCTGTCTAAGAATAAATACTAAATATTGATTCCCAGGCCACAGAGTAGTAAGGGCTAGCAATTGGGCTTAATAAATAACTTGCCCAGGGTCACACAGCTAGGAAGTGTCTGAGGTCATATTTGAACCCAAGACCTCCTGTTTTTAGAACTGGTTTTCTATCCAATGAGCCATCTTGCTATCTCATAAGAGAAATATTTGAGAATCCCTTAAATAGCAAAGAGATCAAATCAGTCAAGACTTAAAAGAAATTAATTCAGATTATTTGGGAGGTCAAATAGTAAAGCCAAAGCTTAAAAATTGGCTACACGGAGAGAAGATAGGATTTACTGGAAAAGACTTTAATGTTGGAAAAAATAGAAGGCTAAAGGAGAAGCAGATGTCAGGGATTGATGGTGTCTTGGAAACAATCAATATGAATTTAGGATAGTCTTTGACAGATAGTGGAGGAGAAAGGGGAGGTGGGGTGGAAGGGAGAGCCTTGGGTAATGCCCAGGCTTAGTCAACTAGCACTTCTTAAGTCCCCAGTCCCTGCTATCTGGGAGCTCACAGTTTAATGGAGGGGGTGAGGGGTGGAGATAACAATCAGACAGCTATGTACCAACAAGGTACTGAGGCTCCCCTGTCAGAGGAGAGATGCTGGCATCAAGAAAGGCTCCTTGCTTTAGGGTGTGGGGAAAGAGTGGTAAGTCAGGGAAGGAGCCAGAGACATTTATCTGAAAGATCAGAGGAGAATCAGAATAAGCCTGTGCCAAGAAAGCTAAAGAAGGAGAGTGTAGCTATGTGACCTTGGACAAGTCACTTTATACCTGTTGCCTAGCCCTTTACCATTCTTCTGTCTTAGAATCAATATACTTAGTATTGGTTCTAAGACAGATGATATGGGGTAAAAAAACAATAACAATAAGAATTACGAACAGTTTCATACCATGGAAAAAATCAAAAGGATGAAGATTTAAGGAAAAAGTCATTGAATTTTTACATTTAAAAAATAATTGGTGACTTTAGACAGAGTAGCTTGAGTAGAGTGGTGGGAACTGAAACATGCTCATTTGCAGGGATTTAGGAAGGGGGGAATGATGAGAGTAGATGTGTCAAAATGCATAACAAACTCCCCCCCCCAAAAAAACCTTACCTTCTGCCTTAGAATCAATACAATGTACTTTTCTAAGGTATAAGAATCGTAAGGGCTAGGCAGTTGGGGTTAAATGACTTGTCCAGGGTCACACAGCTAGGAAGTATCTGAGGCCAGATTTAAACTCAAAGAGCTTTCATTGCTAGCCTGACTCTTAATCTACTGAGTCATCTAGTTAACCCCCCCCCCCCATAACAACTTAAAAACCAGCAGGGATGTGCAATTATGCCAGCCACAGAATACAACAAATCAAGGTTTCTCTCTGACCCTTTTCTCTTCCCACTTGGAGATCATCTGTCCCTGGATCCCTGTTGTCTGGTTTGTGGTGAGCATCCTGCTCATTCCACCTCTGCAGTTTGTAGAAACTTGCTTCTAGGATGACTTCAATCCTTTATTTAGTGTTCTCTGGCTCTAGCTGTTCTGCCACTTCTTAATCCACATAATTGCAATCTTACCCTGTATATAGTTCTCCATTACTGTGTATTGGGGGAAACTTGATCGGATGCCTCCCCCAAATCCACATATATTATATTCACTGCTTTCCTCTAATCCTGCCAGGCTAGTTAAATTAATCTGTCAAAAAAAAATAGACTTTGCTATCCCTAGCTGTATTCTTTTTGTGAATCAATGCTGGCTACTAATAATCACTATTTATTTTTTTTTCTTTAGAATATTTTCCATGGTTATATGATTCATGATTCCCCATCTCCAGTTCTTTTCTCCACTCTCCCAGAGCTAACAAGCAGTTCCACTGGGATATATATATCATTGTTAAACCTATTTCCTTGTTATTCATATTTGCACTACTTCTCATTCTAAAGGCTTGTAAAACACGTATTTAATAATCCATTCCATTGTTTGGGTTTTTATAGTTTCTAAAATCAGGATCTTAGAAATTTTGATTGTTTTTCTTGTCTCTGGTCTTCTGGTGCCATCTAAATCCTCTATTAACCCTTCAAAGGTCACTCTTAATGGTTTTTAGCACACCATGGTGTAATTCACCCAGGCTTGAAGATGAACTCATGTTCATGAAGTTGTTTGATTGTTCTTCATCTGTCTTAGGTTTTTGTTTCTTCTCTCCTCTATTTTTTCCACTTTAAAGACTGCCCTCCTTTTCTGGGGGGCAGCTAGGTGAATAGAGTGCTAGCTGGAGTTAGGAAGACTCATCATGTTGGATTAAATCTGCCCTCAGACTCACTCTGTGACTGTGGTCAAGTCACTTGAATCTGTTTGTCTCAGTTACATCATTGTAACCATGAAAATGTGGGTTTCAAGACTGTGAATTGCCAAAACTGTAAAGATAATTTTAGTGTCTTGATTTTAATCAAAATTTAGTGATTGCCATGGGGAAAATTCCCAAATATGAAAATACTCAAGTCAGCTGGGTTTTATGGAGATTTTAATTAATGCAAATAAAGGAATTAAGGGAAGGGAGAGAGAGAGAGAGAATAAAAGGAAATAGTAGGAAAGGGCCTAGGCCAAATGGCCTAGGCCTGAGCTTTATGAGAGAAACTAAGTCAGTCTTTTATCCACTCACCATAAGATTTGTCCCAAGCAAAACTCCAGTCCTTCACTGAAATCCTCAACTCCTGAACTGAGTTTCAGAGACCCAGCTCCTCCAACTAACTCCAAACTCCAACTCAAGCGCCTTCCTTTTAAAGAAAATTTTCTCTTGTGTCACCTCCCCTAAATTTTCACATCTACCAATCACAGTAGACATTTTCCCCAGGACTGACCATTCTTAGTTCACATCATCTTTTTTTATCACATTCTCTGGGTAGACTAAAACTTCACACCTCTTTTGTTAAGCTTGCCTTTTGTAAGTTGATTGACCTTTTAGTGATTAATTTAACCTTTATAGGTACTTAGCACCCTTTTGTATTAGATCTAAAAACAGACCTAGCTTAAGGTTCTAGCTTTACTATAAGTATGAGTTAGGGACTTTTCATTGTTCAATCAGGAGTTTACAACTTTATCTTCCCCTCAGGCACTGTCTGAGTAGGGCGGAGTAATTTTAAAAGTTCTCAATACATTCCTGATCAAGTACCTCCATTGTTTAAATGGAGAATAGTTTAACCAAATCTTCTAAGGTGTCTGAGAAGTTTTAAGATTCACATCATCTGTAAAATAAGCTGGAGAAGGAAATGGCAAACCACTATTATCCATCAAGAGCTAAATGGGATCATGAAGAATTGGGCTTGAGTGAAAAACAATTAAACAGTAACTCCAGTTCTGGATAAGACAGATGCAGAAATAGAACTTAACTTACTTCACTACCCTGAAATCTGTTGGGTGCCATCTGTTTCAAATAATAATCCTGTCTTTTCAATATTCTTCTTCCTCTAAACATAGTTAAAAAAAAAATACAAGGCATGCAAAAACCTGATACCCTTTATTGTTGTTATCCTTAAAGTGTTGCCTAAGCATCAGCTCTTTTTGGGCTTTAACACCTCCTTTTTAGACTATGCTAAATTTATATATTTGTTCTATAGTTGTATGTGTCACCTGTCTTTTGCACGTCCTTTTAAAATCACTTCTGTCTCTAGCTATCACCCCATCTTCCTGATTATTGATATAATTGTGTTTGTAATAAGAATACATTCTCAAGAACAAGCCATCCCTCTTTTTTCAATATCAGTTTTTTAAAAAACCTTATTTTGGTTTTAACATCCCCCCCAAAATCATGTTTCCAAAGACAGAGCAGAACATAAGGATTATATATGAAACCATGAATCCACATCTCATACTGCTTGTGCTTTGTGTTTTTTTTTATATTATATATATTTATATTATATACATTACAAAAGATATTTTATCTTAACCAATTATATGTAATAAAATTTCATCTATGTTTTCTGGTTATATGATCCAAATTGTCTCACTTCCTCCTTTCCCTCCCCACTCCTGAAGCTTGTTTTATTTTTTATATATTTTTATTTATTTTGTTAAAATTTGTTTCAGTTACACTTAAAACAATTTTGAGGTTCAGTTTTTCGTTCTCCTTCTTGTCCCTCATTTCTAGCCCTTAAGAAGGTATAAATTGCTAGGAAAACCTGAAAATAATTTTGCAAAAAATAGGCATAGACCAACATTTTTCATCATATACCAAAATAAAGTCAAAATGGATAACTGATTTAGACATAAAGGGTAATGTCATAAGTAAATTGGGGGAATATTAGAAAAACTAATATATGGATAAGGGAAGAGTTTATGACCAAACAGGAGATAAAGAAGATCAGAAGAAGTAAAATGGATAATTTTGATTACTTGAAGGTAAAAACTTGACACAAACAAAACAAATGAAGCCAAAATTAGAAGAAAAGCAGACAACTGTGGAGGTGGGGTAGACTTACAAGTTTCTCTGATAAAGGCCTCATTTCTCAAAAATGTAGAGAACTGAGTTAAAGTTGTAAAAATGAGCCATTCCTCCATTTGGTAAATGGTCGAAGAATATGAACAAAATTTTCAGAAGAAGAAATCAAAGCTATCAATAGTCATATAAAAAAGTACTCCAAGTCACTATTGATTAGGGACATGCAAATTAAAACAACTCTGATAATACCTTATACTTAACAGATTGATTAACTTGACAGAAAAGGAAAATGACAAATGCTGGAGGAAATTTGGAAAAATAGATACACTAATGCTCTGTTGGTAGAGCTGTGAATGGTCCAATCATACTGGAAAACAATTTGGAACCATGTCCAAAGAGATATATAAAACTGTGTGTATCCTTTGATTCAGCAATACCACTACTAAATCTGCATCCCACAGAGATCAAAGAAAAGGGAAAAGGACTTATTTGTACAAAAGTATTTATAGCAGCTTTTTGTAGAGGCAAAGAATTGGGAATTGAGGGGATGCCCATCAGTGAGGAATGGCTGAGCAAGTCGTGATAAAAGATTGTGATGGAATACTATTGTGCTGTAAGAAATGATGATCCAAGGCAGTCTTATATGAACTGATTCAAATTATATTGAACAAAACAGCAAAACTTTGTCCATAGTAACAACAATATTGTAATGGTAATCAGAAAGACTTACTTAGCAACTTTGATCAAGACAGTGACATAGGTCCCAAGATAAAAAAGCAAACAAAATGCTATTCACCCCTAGAGAGAAAGAATCAATTAATTCTTTGAGTGTAGATTGAAGGATACTTTTTCATTTCTTTTTATTTTTCTTGGGGTTTTTTGTGTATGTTTACTTTTGCAATGTGACTGATATGGAAATATATTTAGCTTGATTTCACATGTATAATCAGTATATTGCTTGCCTATACTGCTTGCTTTTAAAAAAGGTATCATCCCACATGTTTTTTTATTGTCTTCTATTCTTCCTTCTGAATTTCCTTCTGTTCCCCTCAGTGCATTGAAAAAATTTTTTCCATATACTTTTTCAAAAAAAAGAAAAATCACTATTGGCAACTCACTTTCAATCCCCTCATATAATACTCCACCCAGGACAACCATTACCTTCCTTTGGGGAGCTTATTTTCCAGGAGATATGTGCAACAGCAAGGGAGATGCACTGTACCAAATTATTTTACATAATAATTGGATTAGTGAGAATGTTATGGACCACTGACAACTTGAAGCTAAGCAACAATTATTAGGACCTTTTTGAAGAGGCAGCTGAAGAGTTACTTTTTAGAAAATAGCTACTTGTTCTTCAAGGAATGACAAAATTGCTCCAAGGGAGTATCTGACAGGTCTGCTGCAAATTTATGTTACACAGCATCACCTGGGCCTTCATTGCTGCCAGACAATCCTATTATACCTCACTTAGCAACTCATTCTCCCACTTCTTAGTAGGAGAACCTTTTCATGCCTCCTCAAACTTCCTATAGGCTCCCTCTACTCCCTTCTCAGCTTGCCTTGTTCATTTGTGTTTCCCTCTTCTCCTTTTCCTCCTCTCCAAGTCATTCATTGCCTTCTGTTAATAATTTTCAACTTTGTCTCATATGAAGTGAGTGGCCTTATTCCTTACCAAGACTTAACCCTTCTTGTTGTTCAAGCAGTTCCATTCCATCCTATCTCTGACAACAGATTGCCTCTTTTGTGATCTCTACTTTTTCATTTATTTTCTTTGACAATTTTTATATGTTTTCAGTTGCATTTAGAAACAATTTTTGACAATTGTTTTTTGATGTTTTAAAACTCAAGGGGGGAGGGCAGCTGGGTAGCTCAGTGGATTGAGAGCCAGGCCTAGAGACGGGAGGTCTTAGGTTCAAATCTGGCCTCAGCCTCTTCCTAGCTGTGTGACCCTGGGCAAGTCACTTGACCCCCATTGCCTAGCCCTTACCACTCTTCTGCCTTGGAGCCAATACACAGTATTGACTCCAAGACGGAAGGTAAGGGTTTAAAAAAAAAAAAACTCAAGGGGGCAGCTGGGTAGCTCAGTGGACTGAGAGCCAGGTCTAGAGACAGGAGGTCCTGGGTTCAAATTTGGCCTCAGACACTTCCCAGCTGTGTGACCCTGGGCAAGTCACTTAACCCCTATTGACTAGCCCTTACCACTCTTCTGTCTTGGAACCAATACACAGTATTGAGTCCAAGATGGAAGATAAGGATTTATTAAAAAAAAATTTTTAATCCCCCTGTCCTTGTCATGAATAGCCTGATATAGGTTATACCCATACTTTATGTAATACATATTTCCTATTCTATCATGATAGAAGGCACATATCACACATACAGTGGAAATATAATGGAAGATGTCATGCTTTGATCTTCACTGAGTTCCAATAGTTCCTTCTTTGGCTCTGGATAGCATTTTCTTCATGAGCTCTTTGTGGTTATCTTGGAGACTTGCTTTGCTGATAATGGTGAAAATCTTGAAATTTTTCAGACTTGTGAATGTTAAAAATTTCCACATTGAGGAATCTTCCTTTGGAACAAATTCCCTACTGGAAACATTCCCCATTTTGATGTGAGAACTCACCAGGATCAGAAATGGGAGGACCTCTACTCCACCCATACTTAAGACTGCTTTAGGGGAGAAAACTCCTTGCTAAACAATGAAAGTACTTGGACCCATGCTTATAATAAGGCAAGGAGTTCTTTGAGCCATGCCTTTTTTTTAGAATTGATACAATGAGATGCTAGGTACCTAAAAAAAGGTCGGGCAAGTTTTCTCTTAATGAGATTAGTTGACTCAGCTGTGTTTTCACTGGTTCAGACTTACTGAGGAGATTAGTAAACACAGCAGCATTTTTTCTGGTTCAGACTTACTGAGGAGATTAGTCGATTTAGCAGGAATTCAGAATGGGCTGTCCTTTGGAAAACGTCTACAGTGATTGGTAGATGTAAGGACTTAGGGGAGGTGACATGGGAGAAAAACCCCTATATAAGAAAAAGCAGAATCTCTTGAGGGAAAAAAAAGCCTTTTGGAGGATCTCTGATGAGGATCGCTTGGGAAGAATCTCTTGAGAGAGGCTCTTGAGAAGGGAAGCTCTTGGAGGACAATCTCTAAGGAGGTCTCGCTGGAGCTCCTCTGAGGGGACTCTGTCCCTCTGGAGGCTCTGGAGAGGCCCTTTGGAACAGTCTCTGGCTGGAAGGCTCTTTAAGGAGGACTCTGGATGGAACTCTCTCTGGTGAAGTCAGCTGAGATGGAGCTGGCCTGGTGTCACTAGAATCCTTGCTTAGACAGACCTTGTGGTGAGTGTTAAAAGACTGACTGACTGATCTCTCTTTCTTAAGACTCAGCTCTAGGCCATATTGACTTAAGGCCCTTCATACTTATTTCCTTTTTCTCTCTTTCTCTCTTTTCTTTAATTCCACATTTGTATTAATTAAAATCTCTATAAAACCCAGTTGACTTGGGTATTTGAATAATTGGGAATATTTCCCTGGCGACCACCTTATATTTGATTTAAAAACCAAGACACTGTAGTGAAACATATTTTCTGCAGTCAAATTTACTCACTCTCTCTTATATCTATCACAATTTATCTTCCATTATTTTAACTCACTACAGTTTACATCACTCTTTTAACTGTTACAGTTTAAGGCATTCAACCATTTAAAATCTAACAATGGTTCAGCCCTTCACAGTTGATCATCTTATATTTCTGTTACTGTCTACATTGTTCTCTTGGTTCTGCTTATTTCACTTTGCATTTGTTCATATAAGTTTCCAGGTTTTTCGGAACTCATTCTGCTCGTCATTCTTATGGTGCAAGAGTATTAAATCACAACCAAATACTACAACTTGTTTATCCGGTCCCCAAGTGACTTCCCTTAATTTTCCATCTCTTCTTGTCTACTATCATTTCCTACTGCCTAGAAAAATGCTCGTGTCTCCCTCATCCTTATCTGATTCTTCCATTCCTGTTAATTATCATCTTATGTCTTTTTTGCCCTTTGTGGCTAAACTTGAAAAGCTGTCTACCAGAGGCGCTTCCTCTTTCTCCCCTTTGACTCTTCTTAACAACCCCCTTACAATCTGTCTTCTGATTTTTATCATTCCACTAAAATTGCTCTCTACAAAGTTGCCAAAGGTCTCTTAGTTGCCAGATCCAGGAGCCTTTTCTCAGTCTTCTCTTGACCTCTCTGTATTTTGCTGGGCATTCTTTTAATTCCTGATACTCTCCTCTCTAGGTTTTTGGGATATTATACTTTCCTGATTCTCCTACCTACCTGACTTCTTCTCTGTCTATCCCCCCCCCCCCCCATTTTGTATACATACATATATTTTTTGAAGTATTTTTCCAAGGTTGTATGATTCATGTTCTCTCCTTCCCCATCTCTTCTCCCTCTCAGAGTTGACAAGGAATTTCACTGGATTATACATGTATTATCACTCATGCCTATTTCCATGTTATTCATTTGTGCAATAGAATAGTCTTTTAAAACCAAAAACCCCAACTCCTATACTCATATAAACATTCTCTGTCTATTCTACTGGATCATCTTCCAGATCACTCTCTCCAATTGTAGAGATCCCTTGGGATTCTGTTTTGGACCTTCTTTTCTCCCTCTATATTTCTTCCCTTGGTGATCTCATTAGCTCCATGGATTTGACTAATATCTTTGTGCTCATGATTCTTAAATGCCTCCCAAACTCTCTGCTCATCTCCAGTCTTATATCTATATCTCCAGGTGCCTTTAGATTTCTCCAACTGAAGGTCCAGTAGCCTTTCTAGATTCAGTAAGTTCACAAGGGAACTCTATCTTTCCCCATAAATCTTCCCATCTCTTACTTTTCCCTTTTATTATAGAGCACCATCATCCCCCCATCTCTCAGGTTTATAAACTTGAGAGTCATCCTAGACTCCCCATTGTCTCTTACTATCTCCTGCCCCCATATCTAATCTAATGCCAAAACATCCTGGCTTTCTCTTTGCAAATCTCTGGACTATACTCTTCTGTTCTGACAATAGATTGGGGAAGTCTGAAGGCAATTATGACTACAATAGTTGCTAGGAGTGAATTGGTTGTTAGTGTGATAATGAAGCTATTCTCTTGTATAGGTCTTTATCATCCTGCCCTTTGATTACTGCAAGAGTCTGTGGGTCTGTCTGCCTCACATCTCTTCCCACCTCTATTCAGCCTCCTTTCAGCCACTAAAGTGATTTTCCTAAAGGCAGGTCTGATCATGTATGTCACTCAATAAATTCCAGGGCTTCCTATGGCCTCCAGGAGCAAATATAAAATACTCATTTGGGCATCCAAAATCTTTCATTACCTAACTACTTCCTACCTTTCCAGTCTAAAACCTCACTTCCCCAATATGTGTACTCTTTGATTCAGTGACCCTGGCCTCCTGGCTGTTCCACGAACAAGACACTCCAGCTTTCAGCTTTGGCATTTTTCTCTGGTCTGTTGTCCTAGAATGCTCTCCCTCTTCCCTGACTATTGATCTTTCTGGCTACTTTAAGCCTCAGCTAAAACCTCACGTTGTACAAAAGTCTTTCCCAGCCCCTTTTAATTCAAGTTCCTTCTCTCTGTTAATTATTTTCTTTTTTATCCTGAATATTAGTGTATATATTTATTTGAATGTGAGCTTCTTTTCTTAAATTTTTTTAATTAAACATTATTTTATTTGATCATTTACAAACATTATTCATTGGAAACAATGATCCTTTTCTTTGAATGTGAGTTTCTTGAGGGCAGAGACTTTCTTTTGCCTCTTATTGAAACTCCAGTTCATAGCACAGTGACTGGCACACAGTAGAGGCTCAATAAATGTTTATTGAATGATTGATTGGTCAGAAGAAGTAGTAGTGGTTGGAGACCTCCTACTAAGGGGTTACTGTGGCAGAAACTGATGAGAACAGAGACAATTTGCAGTCTTCATGGGACCTGCATTCGGGATAAGGTAGAAAATTTCTCAAGATTTGTCAGATTAAGTAATGGTTAATCACTTCTGATAATTCATGTGGCCACAAGGAACACTTGTGTTTTGGGAAAGTCATTTTAATGGCTGAATGGAACATGGCTTGGAGTGGAGAGGCTTGAGACAGGCAGACCCACCAGCAGGCTATGGCAGTCAGGATCCCCTTCCTGGAGGAGCCAGGGAGGAGCTCTTAGAAGGAAAGGATAAGATAGTGCTTTCGGGGAACTAAAAATGTGGCCAGTACTGGAAGGGGGATGACTCTTCATGAATGTGTTTTTCAGGGCTTCCTCTCCAGTCCTGAGGGAATAGGGATGTGGCTTCTGAGTGGCTCTTTGAGCATGCCCAGGTGTGGCCACCGCCACTCCTCTTTTCCTCTGACGTCAGAGGGCCAGGACTATGGCCTCCAGTTGGGGAGAATTGAGGCAGTTTCAGGACTTACACGTGGTGTTTAGTTTCATTTTCCTGGTAAAGGGGAGAGGCAGGCAGGGCAGCCTGATCTGGAGAGATTATAGGAGGTGTCTCAGCATGTAGCAGGAGCCAAAATGGGGTAAGTATGGGGAACGAGAGAGAGAGAGAGAGAGAGAGAGAGAGAGAGAGAGAGAGAGACAGACAGACAGACAGACAGACAGACAGACAGACAGACAGACACTGAGAAGAGAGACAAGACACAGAGGGAGAAAAGGAGAGTGAGAGGGGGGAAAGGGGAGAGAGAGAGACTGAGAAGAGAGACAGACACAGGGGAAAGGAGAGAGAGACAGAGACACAGAGAGAGAGAGAGAGAGACTGAGAGTGTGTGTGTGTGTGTGTGTGTGTTTCTGGGTGTTCCTTCTACCTAGTGGCAGAACATCTGTGTGCTTGTCAATGTGTTTCCCCAGTGGTGTGTCCTTCTGTGTTTCTTTGTGTGTGTATAGGAATGCAGCTGCCGGTGCCCCTCAGGGTGTCCTTTAGCTGGCATCCAGGAATAATGAAGCAAATGGTCTCCCCACACCCTGGGCTGCACTGCTCAGCTTCAGTAGTTTCCTGGCGGTAGAGGACGCCCCCTCCCCTTCCCCTCCTTAATTTCTCCGTGCTTCATTTAAAGGATCCTCCCTTTGAAACCGGAGGGCTTTCGTAGTGTCGAGGACCTGAGCAGATATTACATTCTCATAAACAAGTGGAGACCTTGGTGAATTAGGGCTAGCACCTACCTCCTGGGCAGAGAGGATGCGGGCTCTGGTGCCGGGATGGCATGGTGGCAAATGACACCCCTAGAGATAAGGAGTGGGATGAGGTCAGAGGGAGGAGAGAGACGATCGGGACGACCTTCTTCTTTCCCTGACCCCCTTGGATTCCGATTGCTCTGCCCTGCGTCAGAAATCGCTGCTTTGAAAAGCTACCAGTTTCCCCTCCGCTCCCCCTTTTTTTCAAGGGGAGGTGGGAGAGAGAAAATGGACTTTTGTTCATTGGGGGGGATGTAAATTTTAAAAAGAAACAGACCAGCCCCTTCAGTAGGGAAACAGGAACATATTGCGAGGTGACTGGAGGAATGTTTTTCCCCTAATCCTAAGAGGAGCTCCCTTCCATGTACCTCCTGCAGGCTTGGCCAGATTGCAGCTGCTGTTTGAGTTTGGAAAGCAAGTGGGGGAGGAATCCCTTCCACTGCCCTAAGAGAGCCGGGTGGGATATGAATTGGACTTCTGTGCTGATCCCCGATTCTAGCTTCTGGGGAGCCTATGAAGGAGGCTTGGTGGGTCACTGGCGAGGTCTGGGACTTTGTGTTCTCTGGATGGTTAAAAAAGGGTTGGATTGGATTGGATTGGATTAAGGGCAGCCAGGGAAGGCCTTGGGATTTTTTATCTGTTAGAAGGTACCTCTGAGTCCATCTAGCTCCAATGTTTCATTAAAAAACAACAACCCTACAGTGTTTTGGTTCCAAGACAAGAGCCTTTAGGACCAGGCAATAGGGGTTAAGTGACTTGCCCAGGGTCACATAGCTAGGAAGTGTCTGAGACAAAATTTGAACCCAGGACCCTCTATCCTGAGGAGTCTGACTCTAGTTTAGCTCTCCCTTCCAAGAGTTCATTTTTATAGTTGAGGAGACTGAGGCTGAGGGATATGACGTGATTTACTCAGATCTTTGTCCTCAGTGGAGGGATTTTGAGCCTGGAGGAGAATTAAGGAGGGTCTGGACAGGTGACTCAGGATTGTTTACTGTTCTGATATTCTGTTTACTTTTAGGAATTTTGCAAATCAAAGGTGCTCCCTGACCCCTGGGGGTTGCCCTGACCTAAACTATTGGGTTTGAGCCACACTCTGACTGGAAAAGGAGGAGCTCTTTGTGCCCTGCTCTTCCTTGAGCTAGCCCTGAAGGCAAAATAGGGGAGGCTGCTGGAGAGGAGGTTTTGACCCTTTTTGTAACCTTGGCCCCTTTGACTCTGGGGAAAGCTTCTAGGTCCCTTCTCCCCATAATGTTCTGAAATAAACACGCCAAGTATCCCATATTTAAAAGGACTCTAGGTCTACTCAAATAACAGTTAAAATGTTTTTTCAGAATTCCTGGTCCCCAGCTTGGGTTTGTTTTTTGAATGGTTTTCATTCCCCTGTTTTATTGGATGAGGTGGGACTATGGGTTGGTGGGGGAGAAGAGGACCTCAAAGGTTTGAAGAGGAGATCTTGGTCCCCTTGCCAGGAGGTACCTGTTTCATGAGCCAGTCCCCACCGTGCCTAGGTCTCTGTGCCACTTCCCAGCTATTTCCTGACAGGAGCCTGACCCTTTGGAAAGCTAGGAGGAAGCATCTCACTGCCCCAGATACTTCCCTCCAGGGTTCCTTTATCTGGGTTTTCTGTACTAAAGACATCCAGCAAACACTCATCCCCACACCCTTGACTGGAAGGAACTCTCCTTCATTTCCCGGGGGGCCCAGGCACTGCCTCTTCACCCCCCTTCATTAGGGCAGGGCTCTGGGCTTAGCTGAACTGACAGGAAATGGGAAAGGATGTGGTGGAAGGGGGGATGGGGACAGCTAGCCTGCTGTAGTGACACGGGGTCCCAGAGGGGCCCAGAGGGAGGGGGGCAGTCCCTTGCAGAAGAGCAAAGCCAGCGATGAGCTTCTGTGAGGATGCCATGTTGGAAGCCAGGAGCCCAGCCAGTCGGGTTCTAGAGAGGCTGGATTTGGGCTTCGAGAATCAGCAGCGATAGCCACCCGGCCTGAGAAGCAGCAGCAGTCTTGGGAATGGGGCGAGACGAGCCCCGGTGGGTCTAACCACAGGGAGGGCTCCAGCCCCGGAGGCCAATGGAGCCCATTGGCCTTTGGCTTCCCAGAGGCAGGGCTTGTTGGAAGCCTCACTTCTGTACTGTAGGTGACTTAGACTCGGCTTCACGCTCGGGCTCGCCCTTTCTAAGGCTGAGGTTTGCACTGAGTAATAAAAGGCATTTTCCTTAAATAACCAACTGCAACAGAATCTGGATGAGTGACGGAGACAAGTTTAGTGTTGAGAGCCCTGGATTCCTGCGGGCCTGTGGAGACAGATGCCAGGGCCAGGGCTGGCTCTCAAACATAGGTCTGAGAGCCTTGCGTTTTCGCTGTTAAGCGCGGAGAGGAGGACTCTATTGCATACTGTAGAGCAAGAGGGGACCAACTGCTGCAGAAATGCCCAACAGAGGGCTTGGCCCCAAGGGAGCCCCTCTCACCCCCTTTTTTCTGCATCTTTGGAGGGGTGGAAGATTAGGGGTGTGGGACACTACGTTTTATATCCAAATTATGGCATAGTTTTGCTGAACTTTTCTTCTTTTTCTTCTTTAATACAGAGAATTATATTTAAAGCAGAAAGGGACCTTAAGGCCTTCTAGACATTTTACAGAAGGAAACTGAGGCCCAAAAGGGATTAAGTGACTTGCCCAAGGTTAAGCAAGGAGTGAAAGAGGCACAATTTGAACCCAGGAATTCTGATTCCAAAACTTTTGCAAAAGGCAATCTTTCAGGGGTAGCTGGGTAGCTCAGTGGATTGAGAGCCAGGCCTAGAGATGGGAGGTCTTGGGTTCAAATCTGGCCTCAGATACTTCCCTGGGCAAGTCACTTGACCCCCATTGCCTAGCCCTTACCACTCTTCTGCCTTGGAGCCAATACACAGTATTGACTCCAAGATGGAAGGTAAGGGTTTAAAAAAAAAAGGCAATCTTTCTGTCATATCACATAGTAATAAGCCAATTGCAAAAACATCAATATAGCCTCCCCTGAAAGGGACTGGCAAAACCCAAGTAGAACAAATTATTCTACTCTGTATTGTGCAACACCAATGACAAAGTCATTTCCAAGTCTGTTTTTCTTTAATCCAGATCGAATAACAGCAAACCCTCAAACTACACATAAGGGAAGGTTGACCTGCTGACCGCCCCTCCCCGCCCCCTCCAGTTCACCCTGTTCACGTGCTGCTGTTTTTAAGCAGTGCATAGATCCTGTGGTCCTTCCTGTCCACAGGGTACAAACCAATGGGGCCCACACTGGTTTTGGTTCTCACTTGATTGCTGAACATACATACACTGGAAAATGTAAGTCATGTTAAAAACAAAAAAGATACCTTTCAAAATTTGTTCTTTTACAAAAGAGAAATGCAGAAATAGAAACCTTAGAGCAGTTCTAAGTTCCTAAAGAATTCTGAGTCCAATGAAGATAAAAGATAAAAATAAGGCAGTCATAAATTAAAAGGTGGGGAAGTGCTCTAATCAAACCTCTTATTTATTTATTTGTTCATTCATCCATATATATATATCTATATCTATATATCTATATCTATATCTATCTCTATCTATCTATCTATCTATCTATCTATATATCTATATATATATATAGATAGATAGATAGATATATACCCTTATCTTCCATCTTCGAATCAATATTGAGTATTGGTTCCAAGGCAGAAGAGCAGTAAGGGCTAAGCAATGGGGGTCAAGTGACTTGTCCGGGGTCATACAGCTGGGAAGTGTCTGAGGCCAGATTTAACTAGGACCCTTGTATCTCTAAGCCTGGTTCTCAATCCACTGAGCGACCCAGCTGCCCCCAAACCTCTTCCTTTTAAAGCTGAGAAAACCCAGAAATGGGAAATATCATGTCGAGTCTCATCCATAGTCAGTGCTAGGACCTAGAGGCTGGGCTGAGCTGACCAGGCTTCCAGAGAAATCACATGAATGATGGAGATTTGAGGCCCAGGGAGAGGAAGACATTTGCCCAAGGCAGTGGAGGAGGATTTCAATCAACTTCAAATCTTAATGACAGCAAAGCCCAGGGCAAGCAGGATTTTTGTTTTGTTTACATGTATGAGGTCTCCAGGGGAGAACCTCCAGAAAGTCAGATGTCTTTGTGATTCTTGGTAAACACAAATCTGAGAAAGCATTGATGGGAGGAATGGAGACACAGGTAGTCAAAACTGAGAAAGTTGTGGTTCTTTGGAAATCACCTCTCAGGACAGCTAGATAGTAGATAGTCAGAGCTGGACCTGAGAAGTCCTGGGTTCATGTCTGGCCTCAGACATTTCCTAACTGTGTGACCTGGGAGAGTGTCCCTTAACCCCAGTTGCCTTACTCTTCCTGCAATGCTCTTCTGCCTTGGGGCAGAATGCTCTTCTGCTCCTTTGGGGAAATAAGCTGATGAAATGAAGCTCCACTTCGAGAACCTGGAATATTTCTTGCTGTAGTCTGGGATAAGTCTATAGCAACTGAGGATGCTGGATGGACAGTTAAATATGGTGCATCCTAGGCTGCATCTGAAGGATCCCAGTATGGGGTGTGGGGCATGTCCAGTGAAGCAGGGTTTCTGCAGGGATGTGAGTGGACTCTGCATGGATTTCCATTGGGAGGTGAGAGGGTGGTCCAGTGGGGTGGCAAAGATTGACTGAAGCTAGCCAGCTCTCAGCAGTTGGCACAGCCTCAGGGAGGCTGTATCACAGGAAAGTCTAAAGATGTCATCCGAAAGCTCTGGGGATGTAAGGAAAGGCCCCTGCTCTGAGGGAGCTTGTGAAATGACTGCAAGGCTGTAAAACTGCAGAGGTAAACTAGAGCCAGATTGTGGAGCCCCAAACAAAGGAGTTTGTGTTTGATCCTAGTCAAGAGTGAGCCACTGGGGTTTTTTGAGGAAGAGGTTGGCATAGTTAGATCTGTTCCACAGGTTATTTTGGCAGCTCTGTGGAAGATGAAGTGGGGGAAAGGCAGGAGGCAGGGAAGTCAGATAGGGGACAGTTGAAATAATCCAGGCAAGAGGTGATGAAGGCTTCCAGTAACTAAGGTGGTTCTGGTGTGAGTAGGGAGAAGGGAATAGAAAGGAGATGCTATAGAGGTATGATTGACAAGGTTGGATTTGGGAGGTGAGATGAGGACTACTGAAATGGAGCCAGAGAAGATGGTGATACTCTTAACAAATAATAGATATTGGGAGGAAAGATAATGGCTTGTTTTCCATAGAAGATGTCCAGATAGCAATCACCAAGGGTTGGAAATATAGGGACAGCTTGATGACACAGTGAATTGAATGCTAGGTCTGGTGTCTGGAAGACCTGCGTTTCCATATTCAGCCTCAGATACTTTCTGGCTGTAAGACCTTGGGCAAATTATTTCACCTCCTGTCTTAGTTTCTTCTGCTGTAAAATGTGGATAATAACACCTATTTTCCAGGGTTGTTGTAAGGCTCAAATGAGGTAATATAAAACCACTTAGCACATAGTAAACACCATATAAATGTTAGCTGCTCTTATTCTTTGTTGAGCCTACAGGAGATAGGTTCAGCTATACCCCTTATAAGGATGATTATGCTGAAGGAGGAGAATTAGGAGAGAGCAGTGTCTTAACCCTAGAGAAAGGAGAGGATGTCTTAAGAGTCCACAATATCAGCTGCTATAGAGAGGTTGAGGACTAGGAGGACTGAGAAACTGGGTTGTTGATTTGGCAACTAAAAAATGATTGCTCACTTTTAAAATAACTTGGAAGAAAAACCTGTATGAAATAATTAAGAGCAAAGTGAGTAGAAGCAAAGAGGACATTATATATACAGCTATGAAATTCACATGTGAAGAATAATTTGTAAATGCTCACTTCTAGAGAAATAACTGATAAGTAGAAGCACAAAAGGCATAGAAGAGAAAGATGATGGTTGGAAAGAATAGTTTTAGTAATTGCCAAATCTGAAAGCCAGTTTCTGAGATAGTAGGTTGTGTAAGGGTTAAATTTGGAGTTTTGACAAAGTAAGAGAGCAGCTTTTAATAACTTAAGTTTTAATGAGAATATAGTAGAGTTGTAAATCAATATTATCCCTTTAAGACAGAGAAAAGAAAACTTCTAGCAGGTTTTAACAATTTAATTTTTTAAAATAATATTTTATTTGATCATTTCCAAACATTATTTATTAAAGACAAAGATCATTTTCTTTTCCTCCCCCCACCCACCCATAGCCGATGGGTGATTCCACTGGGTATCACATGTGTTCTTGATTCAAACCCATTTCTATGTTGTTAGTATTTGCATTAGAGTGTTCATTTAGAGTCTCTCCTCTGTCATGACCCCTCAGCCATTATAGTCAGGCAGTTGTTTTTCCTCGGTGTTTCTACTCCCACAGTTTGTCCTCTGCTTATGGATAGTGTTTTTCTCCTAGATCCCTGCAGATTGTTAAGGGACATTACACCGCCACTAATGGAGAAGTCCATTACGTTCGATTATACCACAGTGTATTAGTCTCTGTGTACAATGTTCTCCTGGTTCTGCTCCTCTCGCTCTGCATCACTTCCTGGAGGTCGTTCCAGTCTCCATGGAATTCCTCCACTTTATAATTCCTTTGAGCACAATAGTATTCCATCACCAACATATACCACAATTTGTTCAGCCATTCCCCAATTGAAGGGCATCCCCTTGTTTTCCAATTTTTGGCCACCACGAAGAGCGCAGCTATGAATATTCTTGTACAAGTCTTTTTCCCCATTATCTCTTTGGGGTACAAACCCAGCAGTGTGCTATGGCTGGATCAAAGGGTAGACTTTCTTTTATCGTCCTTTGGGCATAGTTCCAAATTGTCCTCCAGAATGGTTGGATCAGTTAACGATTTAATTTTATTAAAATAGAGATAGTAAAAGAATATAGTAAAATGAATTTAGTAAAGGAAGGAAATGTAGGATAGAGGTAGAGAAAGAAATTTCCTAATGTCTATCCTAGTTATCCTATAACTGCCTATAACTACTATTGAAAATTGCCTATATCTACCTATAACCACCCCACAAAGTTCCAACCCAATCCACCCAATCAGTGTTTAATCCAACCCCAATTAGGTCTGTCAACAAAGACCAACTACCACCCAAAAAAGTTCAAGAAAGAAAAAACTTAACAACCCAAACCAAAATCCAAAAAACTGCCAAAGCCATAAGGTCCTCGAAAGGGTAAAGCACTCTCAGTAAGCTCAGGCTCTCCTTTTATATTCCAGCAATTAAACACCAACCATCAATCCAGCACACTCCCAACAGCCAACTTCCCCAAAACTGCCAACAACTGATGCTGGCCCCTTTTTATATATTCTTCTTACCTCACTTCCTGTCTCTCTGGTTCCTACTTCCTTTCACTGTGGGCTGGTTAATCCCTACACATTTCTATGGTAAGAGGACCTCCAGGTCCCCAGTTAAATTAGAGAAAGGGATTAAGAATTGCCTTTTACAGTTGTAAGGCAAGATTGCAAGAGGTCGAGAAATGAGTGAGAGGTTAGGAAAAGGAGGCAAACAGATGTAGACAGCATTTTCTAACAGTTTGACTGGGATAGGGTTGGGAGGACTGGAATAGAAGAGGAGGATGTGTTATATTAAGGGAGTGTGTACCCAGAGGTTATGTACCAAGTGGGAGGATGTATAGGTTGGATGAACAGTAAATATATGCAGAACAATGCTGTTTTAGAGAGAGATGGTGGGCATACTGTATTGATTGGCTCTTGCAAATGAATAGAAAAGGGTGTTGCATTTTTAGATTTTTAATAAATGGGTCAAAATTTATTGAAACTCTTTGAAGATTTTAAAACAGATTAGAAACTTGTATTTCCAGATTTTCTACGGGTACACAGATGAGTTTTTATAGAGGACATAGATTTGTTTCCCACAGTAAAAGCTGACTTTTAAAAATGGCTTGTTAGTTCCTGTGGCATCATGTTGTTATTAGCTAATGTCTCTGGGACAATACTACTTGGGGGGAGGTATTCATCATTAATGATAGTGTGTCTAAATCCATATTTCAAATATTCTCCTTAATACTTAGAAATTTCTCTTGACTGATTTTGTGGGAAAAGATTAGCTTCTCCTGTGTAATGGGGGAAATTGTAGATAAGAGCAAGTAAAATGGGGCAGCCCTGCTGTTGCTACCTTTGTCAATCTGTGCTTTCAATCCCATGAAGGAGTGTATCAAAGATTGTCAACCTCTCTTATCAGGTAGAACTCATTCTTTCCTTAGAATGCCCTTCAGACCACATGGTAGGTGGTTGGTGTAAGGGGAAATTATCTGACAGAGGGGCTGAACGAGGTCACCATTGTCAGCCCAGATACTCAATATTCATGAAGCTCAATGTGTTTCTTATTTTTAAAATGAAAATAAATATTAAAAGTTTTCATATTTTCCTTCTCCCATCCTGAAGGATGGATACCCCACTTTAGAGACCACTGCCTTTAATGCCCATTCAACAAAGCCTTCCTCTTCATCCTTCAATCTTGGCGTTCTTATCTCCTGTTGTGTGTGGCCTTTGTCAAACCCTCTATGCATGCAAAAAATTTCCACAACCACTGTTACAAAACCTCTCCACTCCTGTCCCTGGTCCTAGCTCCACCTGGATGTCCCATCAGCACCTTACATCCAACATTCCTCCAAGTGGGAACTCATCTTCTTCTTAAGTTTTCTGTCAATGGTGCTAACATCTTTCCTAATCATGACTTGCTCACCACCTCGTCCCCAGTTGATCTGTTGCCACACTCTGTCCATTCTATCTGCTCATTATCTCTGGAAGCATGTCCCTTCTCTTCTCACATTGCCACCACTCCAGTTCAGAGCCCGGAACCTTTCACCTAGATCATTGTACTAGAGCCTCCTAATTGGCTTCCCTGGTCATTCTCCCTCTGTTCCAGATGACTCATCCTGTATGATACATGCCCAAATCATTTTCCTAACATACTCAAAATCTTTCAGAGGTTTCTTATTAAAATACACACTTTTTATTTTTTGCTTTCAAGGCTTCCCACAGTTTGGCTGCAGCCTACCTTTGTAGCTTTCCCTCTTGTTACTTTCTGGTAATCTCCATTCCAGCCAAATTGCCTGTTTTTAAGAACTTACCAGCTGCAGGCACTGTGCTAATAATAAGCACTTTACAAATATTTTCTCATTTGATCCTCATCAAAAGATGCTGTGAGGTAGGTGCTATTATGATGCCAGTTTTGCAATTGAGGTGTAGACTATTATTGCTCAGGGTCACATAGCTAATGTATGAGGCTAGATTTGAACTCAGGTTCTCCCTACTCTAGATTGAACCTTCTAACCAATAGTGCCACCTACCTGCTTCTTTTTCTCTCTCTGTGTTTTGGCTTATTCCAGTGCCTGCAATGCATACTTCTCCCTCCTCCCATATCTGTTGAACATCCTCCATTTTGCCAAGGCTTAGTTCAGATGCCAAGTTTATGATTTAGTACAGTGGTGTCCATCGAATAGAAATGAGCCATTAAGTTATATGTAACGACTTCATATGCACTTAGAAAATTATATGTTAACATTATCTATGTTTTATTGCATTTTGATTTATTTTGTTAACGGTTGCCCAGGTACATTTTAATCTAGTTCTGGTAGGATGTCCTGGATTTGGAGTCCAATTTGAATTCTTTTTCTCCTTTGTGTGACCTGGGGAAAATCACTTTACTTCTGCCAACTGTTTCCTCGTCTGTTGTGGGGAGTGGGCCTGAATTCAATCAGTCAGAAACACTTTATTAAGCACATATTATAGGATAGGAATTTGCTTAGGACTACAAAGAAAAAAAGCAAAAAGCTCTACCCTCAAGCAGATTTTCTTTTGAAAGTCCTAATACGTTACAGACTTTATCAAGAAATTTCGTGTGCTGGAGGGCTGATAGCTGGGATGGGCTCAGAAGAGGCTTCTTCTGTGATCTCTTCTTTCCAGGCATGAAGCCGCTACAAAAAGTCTTCTTGAACCCCCTCGCTCCCTAGCCGAACAATTTCTTCTTCAGATTCTTGTAGCATTTTGTCTGTATATCCCCTCTGCCTTGATCACATTCTCTCTTCTATCAATTATTCATATTCTTGTTTTTTCCTCCATTAGATTCTTAAGTTCTTTGAGAGTGGAATCTCCAGGATGTTCAGTATTGTATGCTAAAAATGCTTTCTTCAGCCCTCTTGTTTGGGGAAAGCCCACTCTACTTGTTTTCATTAATGAGATCCAAAAGGCTAGATATTTTTCCTGGACTTACCCTTTGTGTGCAAGGCTTTCTCTCTCTCGTCCCTGCCCCAGTGGGAGGTTCAGGCTCAGTTTTCCCTTCAGAGACCTCACGGTCTAGCAGAAGAGGGCTTCAGAAAGTTTTCAGTCTGTCAATGTAGACTGGGACTCAGTGAAATCAAGTTGTGTACCTACTTGTGGCAGGTATTAGATGAGGGCTTCCTCATGTAGGGGGCTGTTGGAGAGCAGAGAAGGTATTTTTCTGTGGTGAGAGAAGATGGAATCAAATGGAAGGAAGAAGCCATATGGAGGGGGGGGGTTACTGCTGTGTGGGGGTATATTAGCACCTAGTGAGTCATCTGGGCCCCAATAATGTAAGTATGCTCTGCATTGGGTCTCATTGGGCATGAAAAGATTGAGAGGACATGTTTGAGGGAAAAGCTATTCATGGGGTAATTGGAAGTCCTACGAGATCAAGCATGCCGGCTAGTCCTTTTTTTGATTTTCTTCTCAGTTTCGCGATATCCGTGGGCATTGGAACAGCCATCTTTGTGCTCTTTGTGGTCAGCATCATCCTCTGTTTCACATGTTCCTGCTGCAGTTTGTACAAGATGTGCCGAAGGCCCAGACCTTGTGAGTTTAGCCTAAGTCCCTCCTCTCCCCCCCTTTTCTATCTTCCATCCCTATATATTACCCTTTTCAGAGTTCCATTCCTCATCTCTTAATGGGTCCCTTTCTCAGTCTTCATTCCCAGCTCTTGTCCAATCTCTAATGCTATAATCCATCTTCTTTTCCCATTTGTGACTTTGTCCTCTATACTTTCCAGCAGACCCATCTCTTCTGCTCTATCCATTTTCTGTTCTTTCAACTTCATTCATTTTCTCCATACTTTTAATTTCTCTTCTACCTCTTTCTGCCCGTCTACATGTTCCCCCATTCCACCAATTCCTTCCATTCCTATCCTCATCCCATTTTCCTATCTCTTCCTCTTCAAAAAAAATTTGTTGTATTTTTACATTATAGTTTTTTGTGGAAATGTGTTTGTCTTATCACTAAAACCAGATCCTTAAAAAAAAAAAGAAACTAAGTAATAGTGGGTTCCTTATACAGGGACCACATCTAAGGATGATGCTGTTGTTTGCCAAGAATAAGCAGTCATTTCAGTATCTTGATTTCTTGGATCCATTCCTTTCTCTACTTTCCTCCCCTCATTCCTATTCAATATTCTCCTTTCTAGTCCATCTCTGGCCTACCATTAGCCAAAGGATTCATTAGTTGTGTGTCTATGTATGTTAGGCTTTTGCTGATCCAAAAGGAGGAGCCTTTACTCTCTATGTTCTATCTACAGCTGTGGTGACCACTTCCACTACTGTGGTCCATCCTGCATACCCACAACAGCCAAATGTGCCACCTGTTTACCCAGGGGCCATGTACCAAGGCTATCAACCAATGCCTGTCCAGCCAGGGATGCCAGCTGCGCCTTATCCTACCCAGTACCCACCACCCTACCTTGCCCAGCCGACTGGACCTCCCGCCTACAATGAGACTCATCCTGGTGAGTAGAGTCAACATCATCCTTCTGTAACCCCCCACCCCCATTTCAGGGCTCAGAACATCCCATTTGCTAAGTAGGAATTCTTGCCCTCTGTGCTCTTGTTTAACAAGAATCATTCTCTGCTACCCCATGTAATAGATAGTGATTCTAGCCTTCCTTTTAAGTCACTCAGGGTGAACTATGAGATTTCAGAGGAAATACTCTTTTCTCTTCTTTTCTCAAGTAAGGGTTTATTGGGGAAGACAGGAAAGGATGGAGAATAAGGTAAGAGGGATAGGGTTTCCTATTTTCTAAAATGAGGGTTAGGAGGATATTGGGGAAATGGCAATCAGTCACTAGCAGGGACAGTCAGAGAGATTAGGAGGACAACTGTATGTCTTCTTTTCTTCTAACCAGCCAGGTAACCTCAGTCAGTCAGCAAAAGCTTCAGGGTCTTCACCATCAGCCACAAGCAGCCAAAACTTAGTCCATCCACACCAACCTTCTCCCACCCCACCATTAAGCAAGCTCTTCCCTCTGAAAGTCAGGGGTGACATCTCATGGGCTTTGTCTGAGGAGTGCCCTCTGGTCCCTGACCTGTACTGGCCCTTTGTTAATTCTATGAGCTTTTTTCACAATGAGAAGTGATAGCCAATCTCCTATAAGAGATGTCTTGATTTTTCTTTCTTTCTTTTTTAAATTCACATTGACTCTGCTGGAGGAGTCTAGATGGAGTCTTGGTTGTGACTGACCTGGTCTGGGTGGGTCTCTTTGTCTCTCAGCAGGTGCAGGAGCTCCCTACCCCGTCAGCCAGCCTCCATATAACCCTGCCTACATGGATCCTCCAAAGACTACTTATTGAAAGGCTTCGGAAGCTCTCCCCTCTTTTCCTCCCCCTTCCCCCTGCCTGTGAATGTGTGGGTATGTGGATGTCTGTGATATGCTCGCCTCTCCCGAGTAAATGCAAACTCTATGTTGTACCTGTAGCATTCTGTTTCCTGTAGTATATGGGCCGGGACAAGAGACCATGAAATGGCATTTCTTTAAAATGTCCTTGGATCATTCTGGAGAATGAGGTGGTGTGATTTTTGCCAAGTCACAGGAAAAAGGAAGAGACTCGTAAACCCAGCGTGAGGGCAGTGTTTGAAGGGTCATTGGAAGGCGTGTTAAAGATGAACATATCCATGTCATACCCTTGACCTGAAGACCAGAAGAGTCGCTCCATTGTGATGCTGGGTCCTCCAGGTCCTCCAAAGTGCCCTGCGAGTCAGAGAAAGGGAAGCAGCAGCATCCAGCCAGATCCAAGATGGGGTCAATGACTTTGAGTCTGTGACCAAATTCTCCTTAACTCTATCGGCCCCTGGCTTTTGGTGGTAGCAAAAGACCTTTCCGGATGCTACAACATCATTCCCTTTCCCGGGGGGCTTCAGCCCCTTCCATCTCAGAGTCCCTGCTGGGGGCCCATGTCTCCCTTTCCTTCCTGTCTCCATATGGAAAGAGGATGCGATGAGCACATAACCCTCCTCCCTGCCAAAGGAACTTGGAGCCAGCAAGGAGTGCGGGTGTTCATGTGTGTGTTTTGGGATTTAGGGAAGGATCCTCTTTGATCTGAGGCCTGAATTGCCTTGTTGAGGCAGTCATTAAACAGGTCTGGCCAGAGCTTGGCTGAAGAAGGTGGATATAAATAAATCTTGCCCCTTCCTCCATTAGAGGGAGATAAGATGGGTGCTAGGTCTGTCTCAGTTCTATTACCTTGTCAGGAAGAACACCCAGACTCAGGTTTGTCAACCCTTGTTATTTCTGAATTTCTTTTTTAACTTGACTCCAGCTTTGGTGGCCGCTCTGGCCTGTTTGTCTCCTGAGGCAAGCGATAACATTTAAGCCGCTGTTAGCATATGCTGGGGCTTGCTCATGATGTTGGGGTAGATGGGATAGGGAGGGAAGGAACCGAGGGGCAGCGTCCCAGGCAAGGGCCAATAAAATTACTCACCTTTCCCCCTTTTTGTAAATTGAGGAGTAGACGGGCTTCAAAGCTCTATGCCCTAGCTTGGATCCCCTTCTCCTAGCATCTATCCTATCTTTCCTTCCTCTCCCAAAACAAAGGGAAGGAAGGGGTTGGAGGGCTCCTTGTGGAATGGCTGGATGGGTATTTTGGCTTCAGGGCACTGGATTTTTCTGTTTTTATCCCTTTGGCTACTGTCCTTGTTTGTAATCTGTTGCCTCTGTATGTTCTGTGAAGGAGCCTGTTCCTATTTGGACCAAGCTCCTGTTTATAATAAACCTATGGATTTGAAAATGGCTGCCTTCTTCAGTAACCCCACAAGGGGGTGGGGTGTTGACAAGTTCTCTCTGCCTCTAGACTGGGGCCTCAGAGGCCAGATCTCTTCCTTTCAGACTGGGGCTAGTGTGGAAGTTGTCTTTAAAATTAAATTAATTTATTTAAACCCTGTCTCTAGGCCTGGCTCTCAATCCGTTGAGACCCCCAGCCGCCCCCCTTTGTGGCATGTCTTGAACCCTGCCTATAACAAGTGGCCGGAGAGCTCTGGCCTTGGTCACCCAATTCTTCTAGTCTTTTGGATCGACAAAATAAGTGTCCAAAGGAGGCTGCCTGGGAGGGTGGGGGGTAGGCCTAGTTGGCTACCCCCTCCCATAGGATTTTGCATGTGGAGCTGTGGGGCCAGACTACTTCGCTTCCCGTAGTGGTAGACCAGGCCGGTGCGCTCATTTTTATTTAGAAGTTTTATTTTATAATGTATCCACAAGCCAGCCCCGGTCAGGATGAGATGGGGCACTGGGACAGCAGCTAGGAAGCCCAGGGCACCCAGTACAGAGCTACTGCCACCGTTAAGATGACCAGGGGCCCCAGCAGTGCTAGCAGGTGGGACGTGTTCAAAAACGAGGTACTGGAGAGGCTGCCCGCCGGGGAGGGAGCCGTAGACCTGCCTCTCCTCTTTCTGGTGGCCGGGCTGGCATCCCCGGAGGTGGCTGAGGCAGCGCCTGCGGCTGCCCTGGGCTTTCTGTACTGGGTTCTGGTGACCGCATCGTGGGTGCCCCCCGGGTCCGTCCCAGCCCCTCCTCCATACATGGGTCTGACACTACTGAAGGGCCTGGCGTTAGTGTCGATCCACTGCAGCAGTGGCCGGGGCCTGGCCTGGCAGACGCTGACCAGAGCAAGGACATCGCCCTCCGCTGTGTGGGTGTCCGGCGCCGCTTGACCGAAGAGGCGGGCGTAGACATTGCCCAGACTGTAGCTCTTCCTTTGGCCGGACTCGATGGGAGGGCCGGAGCGGTCCAGGGCTCTCAGGGCTGTGATGCTGTCCGCACAGAAGGCACCGCTCAGAGCATCTGTGCCCAGCCCCGCGGCGCTCAGCTCAGCCTGCAACAGGGGGAAGTCAAAGCGGTCCCCATTGTGGGCCACGAGACAGAGCGGGGGGCGCTGCCGCCTTAGGAAGGCCTGGAGCAGGTCCGCGAGAGCCGAGTCAAAGGGACCCCGTCGGTGGGCAGTCAACATGGCCGTGTTCAGGCCGGTGAGGCTGCTGGCTGCTGCGCTACAGGCTTTTCCAGGAGCCACACACAGGCAGAGCTTGTCAGCCACCCGCGGGGTCGGCGGCACCGAGGAAGCGCCGCCCGGGGGAGGTGCCTGTTGGGATGCCTCCAGGGCGTGTCTGTGGATGGCCACCAGGCACAGCTCGGTGACTTTGGGCTGCGAGAATGGCAGTCCCGTGGCTTCTAGGTCCATGAAGACAAGAGTCTCCATGGGCCTAGAGGAGGCAGCTTCCAAACCCATGGACCTGGGAAGAGAGCGAAGGGAGTCGGCGGGGGGCTCGGTGCCTCAGGGATCTTGGGGGAGGAGAACGAGGAGCTGCAGAGGGTGAAAGGAGGCAGAAGACCTAAGCTCAGATCAAAAGGGGTGGGGGTGGAGTCTGAAGTCCACCGACCCGGCAGGAGCGGGATACTCTAGCTTAGGGAGGCAGCGGGATCCGAAGCTCCGAGACCTGGCGGGGGCGGGATCCGAAGCTCCGGGACCTGGCGGGGGCGGGATACTCTCGCTTAGGGAGGCAGCGGGATCCGAAGCTCCGAGACCTGGCGGGGGCGGGATCCGAAGCTCCGGGACCTGGCGGGGGCGGGATACTCTCGCTTAGGGAGGCAGCGGAATCCGAAGCTCCGAGACCTGGCGGGGGCGGGGCAGAATAGGCTCGCGGACTCGGACGAGTGACCAGAGTAGTGGAGGTGGAGGGAGCAGGGGGGAGCCTGAGGAACTTATCCGAAGGTGAGTTGGGGAGCTAGTAAGAGGTACCAGGGGCCAGGACAGGGTCAGAGGGCCCAGGGAGACAGCGGGGCCCCTGAGCAAGGGTGCGGTGAGGGCTGACTCAGCCCGCGGGCCCAGATTGGCTAGGCATAGCTTTGGTTCTCCGCCGGGCAGGGGGCCAGTTTGGGGGCAGGGATCTGGAGTGGGGTGAGCCCAGGATCACCCAAAGTCTGGGGCTGGAAGGGGCTTCTGGGGACAGGGTGCCCTCCCTGAGGGTGGACATGCAGCGAGATGAGGAGAGTCTGCACTGGCACCAGCCCGGCCAGGCGTGGGGAAGATTCCAGTCCCGGAGCTTCTGGGCCCTGGAGTGACCTCCCCAGGCTGTGCCTGTGGGGGTCTGTACTCTATACTTACCGGCCGGCTGGATCGGAGGACGGGGCTGGGCTGGGCTGGGCGCTGCGGGGAAGCTGCTGGGACGCGGGGGAACTAGTAGTTCTCCACACTCTTTTGGGGAAACGAAAGTTCCCACTCCAGCTGGGGCTGAGCCCCGCCCTCACCCCGCCTGCCAGCGTCTAGGGCGGGGCGCGGGAACGCCCCTCCCCCAACCAGGGCGGGTGTCTGCCTGTCACCTGTGACTGCGAGGAGCGGCCAGTGCTGGCCCTGGGCTTCCAGTGTAGAAAGGGAGGTTTGTGGGATGCCCCGACCAGGCCTGAGACTGCCCTTCGGGCACACATTGCCCTGCCGAGGACCACGCAGCTTCTGGTTGTGTGACTGACAGTGGTCCCAGCATCTATGCAGGGCACCCGAGTTCTGGCATCTGGTTCTACAGCTGGCTCCCTATGGGGACTCCAGGAAATCCAGGTGGGACTCGCCTAGGTCATGGCCACATCTCCCACAGTTCAGCCGAGCTCTGAAGCATTTGGGGGGGGGACCCAGAAAGAAGGTTCCGGGTGTTGCTTTTCCAGGGACCCCTACTGCTTCCTCTCTCCAGGGATGGACAAAGTGGAGTCGGTTCCATGGGGAGGAGGGGTTGCTTTTCTTTCCACACAAGTGGAAGCCTCAACTTGGCTTCCCCGGGATGCTCTTCAGTTGCCAACAGTGGGGCCACCAAGTGTTTTTGCTGGGGGAGGGACTCCTTGTGCTTATTTCCAGATAGAGAACCTTGATGGGAAGAACAGGCGACATTGCAGGGCTTCAGCAAGTGACTTAACCTCAGTTTCCCAAGCTCCCAAATAGAAGTTGCATTGTTCTCTCTAAAGCCCATTGTAGTTCTAAAATTTATGAATCCATTTTCAGAGGTTCTTCCAAATGCAGAATTAGGTAAGGAAGGATCCAGACACAATAGTGATTAAAAACAACCACCATAATATTCTTTGAATTGTCAATGACATTCATTCGTCTTTAATAAGTTGATACAAATTCTAAAACTTCTCTATAAAATTCATGTCTAAAGCTGAAAAGTTGGTGGCATTCGTACCACCTTGTGGTTTAGCTAGGGTCCATGTCAGGGTCATCCAGGTCTGGTTCTGTGCGGCACAGGTCTTCCAGAGCTGTCTCTAAATGGGAAACAAAAGGATGAAGTTGTGATGGGCTTGATCCAAAGCATCAGGGTCATAACTGATGATGATGGTTGTTTTGTCCCTTGGAGCAGTGCCTCAGGGACTTCCCTGCCTCCTGGCCCTTCCTCTCCCTTTTCCAACACACCTAGGGGCTGGACACCCAGGCTTTGGTGTGGAGTCAGAACTAGCTGTGAAGGCAGGCAGCAGTTGTGAGCACCAGACAGCTGGTTCAGGAAATCGGACAAGGCTGAAAATTCCACAGGCTTTGGGGGTTGGGCATAGGGGAGGTTGGGCAGCTAAGCAGCATTTTTAGGAAAGACAAGTTGGAACTGAGATAACAGGAGATCACGTTTGAGGCTACTGTTGAGGGCAAGGCAAGACTTTCTTCCCTTTGGCATCCCAAAGCCCAAGAGACTCAGAACTGACAGTGCCCAGCTTCCCTCTCTCACCTTCATAGTTTGTCCTATCAGGAAGGCCTCGAAGGAGGGCCTGGATACCAGGAATCACCTGGTCATACTGGTGAAGAACATCCATGCAGTGCACATGGAATAGTGTGTCTCTCTGAGACAGACTGTGCAATAATAACAAGGTATCCCGGAGACATCGGACCATTTGCTTCCTCTGCCCTGTGTGTACATGGCCTTCTAATCTCCGAATGGTCAGCCACTGTCTGTGGAGCATCACTATGAGTGCTTTGACAACCTAGGAAGCAGGAGGAAGAACTGGTTAGTAGAAGAGGGTAGGAGAACTACTTTTATTTAGGGCTTGGTTCAGAAGGGGAAGAGAATGCTTCCTGCCACTGATTTCATTTTAAATACTGCTTCAATGAATGAATCAATTAATAAGTATTCATTAAACACATACTATGGACCATACATCTGTGCCAAGGATACAAAGCTAAAAAAGAAATCGTCCATATCCTCAAAAAACATACTCTTTGGGAGGAAACATCATGTGCATATGTGCACACACAGACATACATCTATATATACGAATGCGAGGTGATGGTTTTTATTCTTAAGGGAGACACAGGAAAGGCTTCATGCATAAGCTGGTGCTTGGGCAGTGTTTTTTTTTTTAAAACCCTTACCTTCCGTCTTGGAGTCAATATTGTGTATTGGCTCCAAGGCAGAAGAGTGGTAAGGGCTAGGCAATGGGGGTCAAGTGACTTGCCCAGGGTCACACAGCTAGGAAGTGGCTGAGGCCGGATTTGAACCTAGGACCTCCCATCTCTAGGGCTAGCTCTCAATCCACTGAGCTACCCAGCTGCCCCTTGGGCAGTGTTTTAAAGGAAACAAGCCATTCTAAGAGGCAGGCAAATAAGAGAAAAGAGCATCCCATGAATGGGAACAACCAATGCAAAGGCTCAAAAATGGGAGATGGAGTGTCCTATCCTGCAAAAAAGGGCAGTTTGGCTGAACTGAAGAGTGCAGGGTGGGAACTAATGTGTAATAAAGCTAGAAAAGTATGCCAGGGTCAAGTTGTGAAGTTTTAAAAGCCCCACAGAGAAGTTTATAACAGGTCCTCAGAGCAACAAGGAGCCATTGGAGTTTACCGAGTAAGGCAATGATAGGATTAGAATAGTGCTTCTGTTTATGGATAATGCTGAACCAAGTTGCCTGGCCTACATTGTGCTAAATAGGCAGGTTCCTTCTTGCTGGAGGCTAAAGAATCAAAATTGAGGCCACAAAGGGGAGAAAAATGTGAAAAACTGAAAAGCACTTTTCTCTGTATCATTCATTCTCAAACTTTTTGGTCTCAGAATCCCTTTATACTTTTAAGAAAAAAAAAATTTTAAACCCTCACCTTCCATCTTGGAATCAATACTGTGTATTGGTTCCAAGGCAGAAGAGGGATGAGGACTAGGCAATGGGGGTCAAGTGATTTGCCCAGGGTCACACAGCTAGGAAGTGTCTGAGGCCAGATTTGAACCTAGCACCTCCTGCCTCTCGGCCTGGCTCTCAATCTACTGAGCTGCTTAAGAATTCTTGAGAACCCCACAAAAGAACACACAAACACAGAGTCTCTCCATCACTGTTTAGGGAAGTACATGTTGAATATACTATTCAAGAGATCACTACATAACTGCTAAGGAATGACAAAAGGATTATCTCAGGGGCTGCTATGAAATATAGCCAAACATGAGTTTTTGTATTAAAAAGCAGAAGAAACCATCTTCAAGCATGTGGAAGAAGAAGACCCAAACAGCCACTTTTTTTCCTAACAAGTACTTGCCTCTGGCTCAGTGGAGAGCTAGTTTACATTATTCTCCTTTCTGAGGAAGTCTAGTGTCCTGAGATTTGGAGAGAGGGATAAGGAATTTTGAAGGGCAATGCCTGGATACATGACCAAAATGTGGTTTTAGGTTGCTATGATTAAACAAGGGGCAGTAGTGACATCTTCAGTGCTGTCCCTATCCATCCCAGGTCACCCCTGGCCACTTACCTCTAGGCTGCACTGGCAGTCCGATCCTATAAGGGCAATAGGAGAGTCGGGACTCTGCATCATCTTGGCCAGGAACCACACAGTCTAGGACAAGAGAGCACAGGGACGCAGGGTCCTACCACAAACTCTGCAGGCAGAAGCAGGACCCTTCTAGAGTAACCAGGCTTCTTGGGCTGCCCATCACTCTGATCCAGCTAACTCAGCAACTGCTTACCTGGACAAAGGGAGGCACTCAGAAGTATGGCCAGTCTAGGCAGAGTGGAACCCCACCTTCAGAGATCCCCACCAAGGTGAAGACCATTACCAGAACTCAAAGCAGAGTCTGTCCCTCATCTGGGAACTTGTATATAAACGGGTTTATATTGTGTCTTGACTGCTTCATGCAAGTATATCCTATTTCCAGACCAAACTGTGAGCTCTGACAGGGATCATGCCTTACTTATTATTCTCTCATCTCCCCAGCAATGCTTAGAATGCTGAGCACTTGTAGCTGAATAGATGAAAAGCAATCTTTCCCTAGGAACTCTTTAGCAAGGTCTTTAGTGTTTTTTAAAAACCAGCATGCCCTGATGTTTACCTCTTGTTCCAGTTGAAACCACTGTGTTTCCACCACTGCTTTATCTGGCCTGGAGGTGATATACATATACAGCAAAAGGAGAAGACAGGTTTCTGGGAAGAAAAAATAAAATTTCCAATTCTTTCACTAAGTAGTCATCTCTTTGTTCCCTCAGGGCACTTACAGCTGAAGTTTTCATAGACTGTTCTACAGATGAAGTTTGGCATCTTGGGCATCTCCTCTTACCTCTCAAGATAGGAAGCACTCATCCCGAGGATAACAAACTCCCTAACCCTGCCTCCCCTTATCACTGAGGATTCCAGACCTTCTTATGGCCAAAGAGAGTACTTCTGATAACACGGGAGAGGAGGGATGGAAGGAGGGAAAGAATAAGCATTTACACAACACCTACTACGTACCAGGTACTGTACTAAGCCCTTTTTACAAACATTACCTCATTTAATCCTCACAACATCCTTGCCAGTCAAAGTGCTATTATTATCCTCATTTTATAGCTGAGGAAATTAATGCAAATATGTTAAACAGAGACAGCTAGTAAATGTCTAAGGCTAGATTTGAAATCAGATTTCCTGACTCCCGGCCCAGGGCTTTCTATCCACCATATTTACTACCAGCTACGTGAGGGCACAGTATTCTGCTTCTACTACATTAGCTCCTAAATCTCCAGAAATGGCTTTTTTACCTGACTGAGAGCAGAGCTGAGGAGCTAACTTCTTATGGTCGCAAAGCAGGGACAGAAGATGAATAGTCAGGAGGACAGTTGACAGATGGGCTGTTGAGGAAAGGCACTGGAGCAACCCATGGCTATTCAGCACACACTGGAACCTGTAAAACATAGATAACCAAGGATGCTGCACCAATGAAGAGACACACAAAGGATGTAGGCTTAGCTATCCTGGGCCCCCTGAAGTTCCCCCTCTCCCCTGACTTGTACAAAGCATTGCCTATGTTAGCTTATGCCCTGGCCCACTTCCAGACCACAGGCATGTGGAAGGTGTGGACTTGACAACAGATTAAGCCCCTTGTGGAGCCATGTATAAGGAAAAGGTTTTTATTTCTTGTAACATGAGTTTGTACCCTGGTCCACACCCAAAGACAGTGTGCCAACCTGGGGATTACTGGTGTGTATAGGCCATAGTAGTTTGAACAAAGCAAAGGGAGAACTTTGGATGATGGTCTTTAGATTCACTGGGCCCTGGTACCAAAGTTATTAGGGAAACTGGAAGATATAACTCTGGCCTGGATATAACAGGCATAGGGGGCAAAAAGGAGAAGAAGCCCAATGGGCTGGTGGAATTTAACTGCTTGAATGAGGAAGGAAAGCACCTGTGAGGCTGGAGGCTATGTGGTACCAACAGGACTCCAGCTCCACTCCAAGCACAAGACTCTGTTCTACATGGGAGGTAGAGTAGAAGTGGGTTTTCCAGTATCTGTGTGGTACAAGAATATGCACTGCATGTTTGGTGTAGAGCATGTGGTCTAAGAGGATATTTGTCATCAAGAAGTAACTATATGGCAACTTACAAAAGTTTTAGTTTGACAACTAGGGTGTTTTAGGCTAAAACAAATCACAGGACAAACTCCTTACAGTTTGGATTGTGACTTGAAATTTGCTCTACTGAATCCTGGTACTACTTTAGATCTTTTTCATATAGACTTTGGGAAATGACTATAAGAGACCATCCATCAATGAGACATAAGTGTCTTGTTAAGCATTCAACAGTATCCCAAAGAATATGACAGTTAGAACATTAACTTTTTTTAAAACCCTTACCTTCCGCCTTAGAGTCAATACTATGTATAGATTCCAAGGCAGAAGAGTGGTAAGCGCTAGGCAATGAGGGTTAAGTGACTTGCCCAGGGTCACACGGCTAGGAAGTGTCTGAGGCCAGATTTGAACCTAGGACCTCCTGTCTCTAGGACTGGCTCTCAATCCACTGAGCTACCCAGATGCTCCCAACATTAACTTTTACATAATAAATCAGTTTGTTACTTTAAGCCTGGAATTGAAGTGGGTCCTGAGAGAAAGAGCTAACCATTATAATACAGGAAGGAAACTTAATAGTGCATTTTCCTTGACTTTTACTGAAAGGTTGTTAAACTGAGATGCCTCAGACTCATACAGGCCTGGAATGCTAGAAGGAGCTAAAAGATCACTAATCCAATCCCCTCTCTGATGAGGCAACTCAAATCAAGATATTATATATAACACTTGCTAAAGGTTACACAGCAATCTGACCCACGGCAAATCTAGATGGGCAAAATAAGCAATTTTTTAGCTAGATTCAGTTATATCAGAATGTGATAAAGATAGAGGTTCTCAAAAGGAAAGTATCAGCGAATGTCATCATAACCTAGAACCATGTTCAGAATGACAGAACAAGGACCAATAACATAGACTTTTGATAAATTAACTTTTCTATAATCTAGTGCAGGACTCGGGACCCAACAGCTCATATGCCATGATGGTGGTAGGCTATCAAACTTTACCACACAGTGTCTGCCAAGACATTGGAAAAGGACATTTGTGCCTCAAAATGGATTTTCCCTCTGTAACTCTCTGTGTGCCATGGTATGTAGCCCTCATTTTACCTGTCACATAAAGGTTGAGTTAAACAAAAGGTATCCCCTTTTCCTTCTCCAAACCCAGTCCAACTTTCTCACAGATAACAGCACTCCCTAGTGTAATAGAACACAAGTCTTGAAGTCAGACAAGCTAGGTTGGAATCCAGATTCTACCATTTAATACTTGTGTGACTATGGGCATATCGCATGCCACTTTCCTTCTCTGAGGCTCAGTGTTCTCATCTGTAAAAGGTGTAAAAATAATCACACCATGTACCTCACTGGCTTTTGCAAGGATCAAATGAAATGGCTTAAGTGTTTTGTGACCATAAATTGTCTTTTAAACTATACTTCATAACTTAGCAAGGAAGGAAGGAAACTACTAGTGACAGCACCTAATGAGTTGCAGAAAGTTCAAGGGAAGGCTGCAGAGAAACTTAACTCCCATTTTACCTGGGTAAAAAATCAAAAGCACAGTTTTCAGCTAATTTCACCAAAACCTTAAGACACTGGTTTAGGACTCTAACTTGTAGGTGACCTGTTGAAGCAGAGGAAAAAGACAACAAGTAGAGGAGCATCTTCAATAATGGTTGTTGGTCTTGGCTATCTGAGGTCTCCTCTGGAGTTTCAGCCAGTTGGTCTTCCACCATAGGGTTTTCTGAAATCTTCTCCTGACTCCTTTTGCACATAGTTTTCTTGTTCTCTCCTAAGAGAGGATCCTCTCCATCAGTAACATCTCTTCTCCTCCCTTCTGACAGTAGTGCTTGAACAACAGCCCCACTATAACACACCAGGTGCTGAAGAATGCCGAGTGCTACCATAGTGAATCCTTCCAGAGCTGACAAGGAATCTTCTGTGTTAGATTCCACACTGGTGCTCACTCGAGAAGAGCAGGCTGATGAGTCCCCAGAACTACTCCTTTTCACTGTGGCCACAGCCTGCAGAGTCTGGCAGTAAAGGCTGATGTGGTATCTCACAAGTGGGAGAAGGTGCACAGCCCCTGGGAGCTGGCAAAGCTGAGTGACCTGAGATGCCCTCTTGTTCCCCTCTGTGAGGCTTTCATCAAATGAACCATCATCCCTGGCAATTAGATTTAGTCCTGTGGTGGCCAAGCTCTGTGCTTCTCTCAGGGATAAGGCAGAGAATGACCCTTCTCGAGAACATGTGGTCTGGATATTTGACATTCCTGATGAAGTACTAAGAGAAAACACAAAGTAGGGAAGTCCACTGTGAGACTGAATATATGAATATGTTTTTAAAAAACCCTCAACTTCCATCTTAGAATTAACACTGTGTATTGGTTCCAAGCAGAAGAGTGATAAGGGCTAGACAGTGACTTGCTCAGGGTCACAGCTCTAGGCCTGGCTCTCAATCTACTAAGCCACTTAGCTGTTCTAGTGAGACTGAATATTAATGCTCTGTATAAAGTTGGTATCTTGATAAAAATTTGTTATATGGAAGTGTGTGGCACTGCATGTATCATGATCCCAAGCTGGGAGGAGGCAGTGTGTGCTGCAAGCAGGTTTAGCCATAGCTAAGAGGCCCCAAGTAGTTTTCTCTGATGACTTATCATACCCACCCACCCATCCAGAAAGCACACAGGTCAATAAAGATCAGGTCAGCTATGTGCCATGGCTCTAGCTGCCTAGAAAGAAGGCATGTTCACAAGGCCTTTCCTGAGAGGAACTGCTCAGAAATTATATACTTTACCTGCCCAATTTTGGAGGCTGGAACAAGCCAGCAGGGACTTCAGGATGACTGCTCAGAAGATGACACAGACTTAGAGACAGCCCTGAGGTCAAAGGCTGCTTCAGAAGCAAGTTTATCAAAACAGAACCTGCAGGAGATAAGATAGGTTGAAATGATCTTCATGTGAGATTTTTTCTAGGGCATCCAAAGGAAACTTTGATGTTCATTTGAGATACCCAACCGCCATGTGAGCCAAATAAACATTGAGAACCTTATTTTTCTTCTAATGTTAGATGTTATATATACCTTCTTGTAGAAATTTAACAAAAAAAGGCTTCTGCTTTTGCTGTTCATTTCCCATTTTATGAAGTCTGTTTAAAGGATTGATCCTGTGTATGGCTTAAGCCCATCATTTTGCCCTACTGACTCTTAGTTGTCAGGAAAGTTGGAGAAGGAAAAAAATTCTTCTGTCAGTTGCCCTTCTCCCTCCTCCACCAAGTGGAAACTGTCCCTTTGCATACATCACATCCTAAAATTTACTGTAAGGTTGCCTGGAACACCCTCATAAAAAGATGCCCTAAGAAGAACAGTCATAGCTATGGTGTCCAGTATCTGAGACTTCTAACTCCAGTACCTTGAGTGTTTGGTTGCTGAACACAACTGGGAATAAAATTTCTTTGTGTCTCTTCTTGTTTTAGAGATTCATTTCCTGAACTGTGGGCTTTATTATCTGAAACAAGAAGGTACAAATTGTAAGCTGTGCACAAAAGACATGATCTCTTTGTTCAACATACACACTTCAGAGAGAGGTAATATAAGCAACTTAATCAGTCCCATCAAAGCCTGGGCATTCCATTGGGTGCAGACACACCCAAAGTCCGATCAAAACAAGATTTGAAATTTCTAGAAAAGCTTTAATATCTTCAGCTCTAGAAGTGAAAAAAGAACTATTCATTGAAAATAAAGAAGATGAAAATAAAATTTGCCTTTTCTTCTAAACTCAACTATAGATAAACACTAAATTGTGACTGACTTTTTTTGCGAGTTAGGTACCAAAGTATAAGGAGGCTACAGTAAGCTTTTCAAAGATAGAGATTTTGCAGAGAAAAAAATATATAGATTCTGTATCATGACTAAGAGAATGGAAAGAAAGATTCTTTAAAATGTAGTTATATTTAATTTACTCCACAATGCAGTACTTTATCTCCTAGTTGCAAGGGGTTGATAGGAAATAGCCAGACAGTACTCTCAAAATGAAACCCTACCACTGCCAGCTTGTTTCTGCAGAAAAAAGGAGCAGTATCTCTTCAAATCTTCATTGAGAGAGTCAAAACACAAGGGTAGCTTTTGTAAATCAGAACAAAGTTGTTGCATGTTGCTCCTCTCCCTTATAAACCATGCATAATGAGCCACAACTCCTATTGATCATTGCCTCCCCCAATGTCTTGTAAACCTGCCCCTATTTCTCTACTCCCATTGCCATCACTCAAAACAGACCCTCATTAACATCCACCTGGAATATTTCACTTGCTTGTTAATAGATCTTCCCAGCTCCATTATTCCTTCTTTAAATCCATCCTTTATACTGAAGTGCCAAATTAGTCTTTTAATGCACAAATCTAAAACACCTCTGCCTGGCATTTAAGGCCTCACAACAAGAGGCCTTTCTAATCTTATCTCACAATACTCTCTTCCACATGTGCAACAATTTTAACTGGATTGTACTTCTCACAAATAACCTATCATCTCTTATCTCCATGTCTGGTTACTCTGTTCCCTATTCCTAGAATGCTTCCCTTTCTCTCTTCCCCTAGTCTTGATCTTTCAAAATCTTATTCCTTCTTCAATATCTAGTCCAGATGTGAAATGTTCCCTTCTTCCAACTTCACATGGCATTGTGTACCCGTCTATTCTCTTTTTATATCTACTTCTGCACTAGTTATTTTATATTTATTGCCCAGTGTTGCATGTTTGTGTTGTAGTTTCTTCCAAGGACTGTAAGCCATAGAAGGTCAGTGATCATACTTTAATAAGCTGGATACTAGTAAGCACTTAATAACTGGTTATTGAATAAAAACCAATTGTATTTCCAGAATGTTTTGGTAGGGCTATCTTACCCTCTCTGTAGGAGAGTGCCATGACACAGGACTGTGTTGAGAGTTGGCCGGGATGGGGAGGGGATGTTCTGGCACTGAAGGACTCTTTTGTAGGAAAAAATGATTTTCCAATTTGTGGAGAACAAGCTTCTGTCTTTATAACTCTGGAAGGGCTTTTCCTAGGACTAGAAAACATTAAATCAGATTTGATAATGATTCTACTGAAACTAGTTCAAAGTATTAAGTAACAATTTTTCAAAAGTCATGGTAGAAAAAATGATGACAAAATGTTTTTCTATTTGTCAAATTCAGTATAAAATCTTGACTATATTTGTCCCATTTTCCAGCTAAAATTTTGCCCTTGTAAAATTCAAGGCATTTCCATTTACCTGGTAATGAAAATAGACTAACCTTTCTAGTCAAACATGAATATTAGCCACATTTATTATAATTTCATTAAATTATATTTTCTCTATTGAGAAATCATGACGTTAGTATTTAAGAACTGAGACACAGGGGGCAGCTAGGTGGCTCAGTGGATTGAGACAGGAGATTCTAGGTTCAAATCTGGCTTCAAACACTTCTTAGCTGTGTGACTCTGGGCAAGTCACTTAACTCCCATTGCCTAGCCCTTACTGCTCTTCTTCAGTAGGCAGAAGGTATGGATTTTGAATTAAAAAAAAAAGAGAGAGAGAGAACTGAGACCCAAGACTCAAGGAAAAGGAGGTAAAACTAATGTTGGGAAGATTAACATGGTGCTGCTAAACTGAAGCAAATGGAGAAATTTAGCAAGTTTCTCTGCAAATCTCAATTTCTTTAAGGGCAATAACAGTTTTATTTTATTTCCTCAATGAATAGAAACCTGGGCTTTAGCTCCTAGGAAAGAAAATGAGGGCTAATGATAACTTGTATGGGACCATGCAGATGCATGTGGAAGGAGGGTTTATGGACCTGTTGCAGAGATAAGGCCCCCAACCTTTCAGCTCTCTCACTTGGACTATCTAGATGCTCCCCACCCCACACAAATCAGAAAGCTGCTTACACCATGCTTATCATGAGGAAAAGTACGTCCTTCAGGTAGCAATAAGAAGATGTCAGAAAAATACTTTTAGCGGTAGTCTTCCAATTCCAAGGATGATAGAGTTCAATTATTTTCAGGATAAGTTACTATTTACACATAGGGTTAATTTAGAAAATAAGAAAGGAAGGGATAAGACAAGCACTTACAACCAAAAGGAATGGAGGTTGTTAGAGAGAAGTAAATGCCAAGACAACAGATGAGAACAGATATTTTAAGTAGCTGGGTTAAAAAAATTTTTTTTAAGTAGCCAGGTTTGAGTCACCCTTGGCCTAGATTATAATTTTTGTTCTTTAAAAAAGGTTTAAATAGTAAAAAAAAAAAGTTTGAGAATATTTTATTTTAGTTTAAGCAAATTTAATTTAGAGAAACTCTGCTTACTCAAAATCTGGTATAACCGAGCATCTCTGAGATGCTAGGCTAAGGCTCCTGAGTAGGGGCGATAACCCAAGCTGCTAATCTTTCCAAAGCTTGTCTTTTACCAAGAAGGCCTATTAATGACCATCACTCAGGGCTTTCCTGCTGGCTTTTACTAAATAAAGCCAAGGTGAACTTCTCTTTCCACAGGTCAGTCCATACCTGACATGGGAGATGGACAGAGTAGTGGTGGCTTTACTGGCTTTTCCACTGTTCTGCAGCTTGGTCCTCAATTCATTCATTTCAGCATCTTTAAACTGAAGTTCTGACTGCAGTGACTGGAGCTAGAAAGTAAAAGAGAGCCCATTCCTTCAACAAATATTATTTAAGCCACCTATAAGTTATGATATACTTGTTAGGTGATGTAAACACAAAGATATGAATGAAAACATGTCATGGATGAATGGGTTCATGGGTCCAGACCACGTTTAACACTGATCTCAAGATCTCATTCTGTAAATAGAAAAGGGAAACCAATAGAAAACAATGACAGGAGGCACAATGGCACAGTGGACACAGCACTAGGTCTGTATTTAGGAGGACCTGGATTCAAATCTGGCATGAAACAGTTCTTAACTGTGTGACCCTGGGCAAGTCACTAAGGGATTAAAAAAAATAAAGAAAAAGAAAACAATAAGTCTGCTGTGAAAAAATTAACTACATTTAATAATTCCAAGTTCTAGTCTTGTTTCTGATCTAGACAAGAATTAATATGCTATAATTCACCTCATTTATAAAAGTCATTTCCAAAGGCTCTTTGATATATATCAAGTTCAAATATATAGTGATCATGCAGCATCTACAGATCCATTTTGTAGGTGGCTTAAATGAAATGGGGTAGCTCAACTACAACTGTAGGAATTTGAAACTGTTGATAGAACTAAGAGTTTGTTTATCACCTAAATTCTACACCAGAAGAGAACAAAGTGTAGGAAATCAGTCTATCAGGATAGCCTGTGTGTTAAGTTTACTGGTATGAAGAATTCTTCAGGAAGCACTAAACCTGGGACCCAATATGACTTTAACAGGAAATTAGAAAAAGCCAGAAGAGCAGAACCAGAGATTTTAAACTAAGTTCAGCAGGGTACTGTCATGGAATAGAAATATTATTAGATTTGGACCTATGAGGTCTGGATTCTGACATTTATTAGATATATGATCATGGGCAGATTTCTTAGCTTTTCTGAACCTCATCTATACAATGCAGGTAATAAAAGAAAGATGATCAACCCAAAATGCAGAACGAGACATACATTTTTTGATTTGGCTATTAAGGGAATTTGCTTTATTTGACTGCATATCTGTTACAAAGGTTTATTTATTTTTTTGATTATTTAATGGAGTGGGGAAGAGAGAAAGAATGGGGAATGGAAGGCAAAGAATAAATATTTATTAATATAGTAGGGGAAAAATGAACACTAAAATTTTTATGGATCAGTGTAATATCTAGGTGGGGATTATAGCCAATGTTTTTCCTTTGATGATACTCTGGACCTAGTATAGTTTATTTGTTAAGTGCTCAAGGATCTTTTGATGTTTACATTTGTAGTAAGGGATTTGTTGTGTTAAAGATAGTGAGTTTCTGGTGTATTATTTTGACCACTTGGTCATATTTTTCTAAGTATCCAGTAGGTGCTAAATTTTTGAAAACTGCAGTCATTTATTGTACTATTTCTTCTATTTCCTTACAATACTTGAATAAACAATAAGTCTGGGCCCCTTTTTGTTACTTCTGGAAGCAATGATCTTATCCTGAACTTCTATCAAAAACTCCTCTGTTCCTATAAACAAATATGTATGACTTAGCCATTTGTTTAATGCTGCTTGGTCAAAATATTATTGATTGAGTTCATGTGGATGATGCCTATGAAAGGCCTTTGGATTCTACTCTGGTGTCTAAAGTATTTAATAGATTCTATCTGGAGGTAAACTAGTCTCAGTTTCATTCAACAAATCCAGTGGTGAATACCTATTTGTCATCAAGTCAATCTAATAAACATTTTTTAAGTGTTTACTATGCTAGGTATTGGGGATACAAATAAGAAAAAAGAAAGTTCCTGATCTCAAGAAGCTGACAATCTAATTAGGGAAGACAATACACATTTAATCTTTAGACTACTTCTTTTTCTCCTCCAATAAAATGAATGAACCTTCCAGGCCTAGGAGGACCCTAAGCAAAAAGGCTGTTCTGATAGAGTAAAGCTGAGATCTGAAACAAAGGCATAAATAGCAAATTACCTTTTTGGAGAATTCCTTTTCTTTGTCATTGAGGGCCTGAATTTTTTCCTGTTCAAGAAGGAAATGTGACCGTTTCTTCTCTTCTAGATTAGATTCTGTGTGATGCAATGAGTCACGTAAGATTTTAATTTCTCCATTTTTAATGAGTATTTCTTCTTGCATTGCTTTCATCTGTAAATCCAAAATTAACCTTATCAGAAAATATTTATTATCAGAGGAAAAGAGACATATATTTAAAAGTTATATGTAATTATGATTTCAGGTTAAAGAGAGGTTACACATAAAAATATAGCTAAATATATGTTAGCACAAACTAAGCAGGTTGCTGGGTAGCTCAATAGATAAGAGTGCTGGTTTTGGAGTCAGGAAGGCCTGAGTTCAAAGCTAGCCTCCATGGACAAGTCATTAAATCCGTTTGTCTTAATCCACTAGAGAAGGAAATAGCAAACCACTCCAGTATTTTTGCCAAGAAAACTCTATATGAGGGTCACAAAGCATCGGATATGACTGAACAACAGCACAAACTAAATGCTAAAAAAATGCTTAGGCTGTCAGGCTCTGTGCAAATCTTGATGAAATCACTCAGATAATCACTCTGTAAGTCAGAAGATAAACACAAAAAGTTGGAGGCAACAAGAAAGACAGTAAGAAAGGGTCTTTCATCTACTTTATCCCTCAATCAAGATAAGGTTCTGACCTGGCTTTAAAGGGCCTTGTTTTATTCTGTTTTGTTCAGTCAAACCAAAGAAAAAAATTGTGCTATACTGGAAAGAGTACTGGAATTGGAACTAAAAGACTTAGTTCTCTCTCAAGCAAATCTCTTTGCCTTTCAGAGCTTCAGTTGCATCATCTGTAAAATGAGATTAATAATTCTTCCATTACCTATAGGGTCTTTGTGAGAAAGCATTTTATAAGCCTTAAGGCTTATAAACTCGGGACACAGCATGTACATATATAGGTATATTTATATATAAGAGGTATACAAAGCAGATACAAGGTACATTAGAAGGGAGGCACTGGTGGCAGCAGAGAGGACCAGAAAAACCCTCATATAGTAAGTATCGTTTGAGGTGAGTCTTGAAGGAAGCCAGGGATATAGAAGTGAGTAGAAAATACAATCTAGGCATAAGGGACAGTCAATGCAAAGGAAAGGAAAGAGGAAGAATGGCATGGCAAACAGGTCCGTATAGCTAGACTGAAGAGTTAGAGGAGGAATATGAAGTCTGGAAACATAAGGAAGTACCAGGATAAGAGGAGCTTTACATGTTAAATGTTAAATGGAGGGATGCATGCATTTCATTCTAGAGGCAATAGAAGCCACTAGATTTTATTAAGTGGCATTAGGGGAGAAAGGAAGGAGTGCATGGTCAAATCTGCACTAGGAACTAGCAAAGAAAATTCTGCATGACTTACCTTTTCCTTTAGTTTTTCATGTTGTATCTTAAGTCTTTCAAATTCAGAAACATCTTTAGCTAAAATTCTTTCTCTGCTTTTCTCTGAAATATTTTTACTTCTGGACATTCCATCTTGTTCGGGAAACTTGGGGATTCCTGCAGATAAGAATTTACTTATATTATGTCAGAATCCAAATATGCTGAAAAGAATAATTTGTCCTTATGAATAACCCACAGGAAACCCCTAGCTTAAGGAGACACTCAATTTACAAATGATCCCATATGTTAAATACCCTTACCCCATATCCATTCCCCTGACAAAGCTTGAGTTGGAGCTCCCCCACTTCTATCTGAAGGAGTCAGTGCCCTTTAAGATTCAACTCCAATAAAACCAAATGGCAGTTTGATTGTATGGTAACACTTTAGTATTATACTTCAAACTTTGGTGAGATAGTTTGGGAACCTAATCACCTCCCTGGTACCTGAGACAATGTTTAGAGGTGTCAGCTGTCAATTACTTGAAACACAAACTTTTCGAATACAACCCATTCAACTTGGAAACTGCCTGAGAGATGACAGGAGTCAGGAAGGTGAGTAAACCTGTAGAAACATGCTTAACTTTATTTTGGAATCAAACTTATTTTCCAGAATCTGGTTTAAAAGTGTTTTCCCTTCAGAAAAAGGATGAATCATTTCAGCCTGTCCATTAATACTGATATCACTGGAGCATATCTAGTCCCAGAAAGAGAGTGAGACCCAGTGGACTAGTAGTCAGAGAGAACTGAGTTCAAATCCTGATTCTGATATACTTACTAGCTGTGTTACCATTGGCAAGTCACTTAAACACTCTGGACTTAGGCTTCTTCACCTGTAAAATGGGAATAATACCTGTAGTACCTACCTAACAGGGCTGCATTAAGGACCAAATGAAATAATGTATAGTGCTTTGAAAGTTTAAAGAACTATATAGATATGAGCTATTATTAGTATCACCCATTTCATTTCCCCAAGGTCAAATTCATTGTACATACCAAGGGAGTATCTTGCTGTGCTGTCATTTCTGGGAAGTTCCAAATGCCCCACACTTTGACTGCAGCTTCTAGCAGTTGAGAAGGAAGTAGAACTTAAGGTAGGATTTGTGTTCAACTGGACCTTACAGTCTAAACTTTGAGTTAAAGCTTGGGATGCAATGATATCAATTTCTTCCAAATCATCTGCTGTAAACTCTTCATTATATCCAAAGGAATCTTCTGTCTCTTTGAAATCAGTAACATCAATATTTCTGGATCGTTTATTAGGTGGAGAAACCCCTGGAAGGTCCTCCTTGTTATCTCTGCCATGGTGTGGGTGCAGCCCATGCAGCTCCGAAGTAGTTCTCTTCTTGCTCCCCAGGTAGCGGTTCCCCGAGTTCCCTGCCATTGTTGACACCCCGAAGATTCCTCGGTGGGAAGTTGTGGGGCTGATTGGAGGGAAAAATGGTAAATATGGGATGGGTTGGGGGAAAGGAAGAGAGGTTTGATTACCTAGGGCTTAGGAAAAAGAGAAACCATCCTGCCTTCTGTCACATAGCTCTACAAGAATCATTCATTCTTCCAGTCATCTCCTATCATGCCCTCGCTGCCCCACCTCAGTCGTTTCCCTCCCGTCTCCCCAGAACCCTTACCTCCACTCCCACCTCCACCCCCACCCCGTCCTCCTCTCATCCTTCCTGCCACCCCTCCCCCCCGGTCTTCTCACCATCTCTCCAGGCATCCCTCCCGCACCAGCCCTCTCTCCATCCCTCCTCCACTTGTCTTCGCCTCATCCCTTCCTACTGGGTACTCCTCTGCTACCTCTCTCCCCATGCCGGGACACGAGACCACTCTCGGAATCAAGCGGGCCTCTCACCTCAGTTCTGCTGCCGCGGCTACCACCCCCTGTCAATCATTGCACACGACCCGCCTCCCAATCATACCGACCAATCAGGCCTCAGCCTCCAGGAGCGAGGTTGATCTCCCGACAGGCCCGGGGATTGGTAGGAGGGCGCCTCCGAATGACGGAACAGCGTCGCTGGCGGACATATCCTGCGCGCGCAATGATGACGTCAGAACGTTGGGCCCGTAGTGGTGCTGCGTCCAAGGCCTGAGTTGCCTAGGAGAAGGAAGCTAGGGAACTATGGCGGCGAAAGTTGTGGCGGGAAGGATTGTGGGAAATAGAAATGGGAGGGATTGGTGGGAGATGTCTGGAGGGAGAGGTGGACGGTACTTGGAGGCCTAGCCCTACGACTTGGTACCAAGGCTCCTCTTTTTCGGGCCCTGTGTCTCCAGAGACTTGATTGAGAATGGAGGGAGGGGGTGGAGGTCAGGACTCCCCAAAACGTTGCCTCCCTCAGGGACTCCAGTCCATTAAGTCCCTCGTCCTTCGCTTAGGTGCAGCCTTAAGGAAGACAGTGCCCCGAAGGAGGGTCCCCCCGGGGGCCGACCGGACACCTCGGACTTGCCAGCACTAGTCCAGTAACTCATTAGTAAATACTTCATTCATACACTCATAGTTCCCTAGCCCTCCAGAAGAGTTTATGTATGGTTTCCAGGGATATTCAGACTTCCAAGATCATGTGAGGAAGGGAGGAGCCCATCTTTGGACTTAATCTTTCGGGGCTCCCAGGGCAACACTAAGAGAAATTACTGTGCTGGAGGGAGTTGTCATCCAGGAGCTCCCAACAGTAAAGATGAAATTACAAACCCCAACTTCCTCTCATCTAGCTCACAAATAGTGAGCTTCTACCTGCTGTGCTCTCAGGGTATGACAGTCTTTTGGCTACGTGGAGCTTACTGTCCAGTTTGGAGATGACAAATAATACAAAAGGGTACCAATATTTTTAACTTGGGGTCTGTAAACTTAAAATAATTTTTGATTTCTATCTTCTGTAAGAGATCTTTAAGTCTTCCAAATCCCAATAAATTCCCCCTTAGAATGAAATTTCTTGAGGCCAGGAACTGGCTTTCACTCAGCTGGAAACCTGACATATTAAGCACTTAGCAAAATGCTTAATTGACTGATTTTATTAATTTAAAATCATTATTCTGAGAAGTGATTCATAACTTTCACCAACCAAAGGAGTCTGTCACTAAAAAAATGCCTACATCCCTTGCAGTATACCCCAGCAGTTCCTTATTCCCTCCAGTATCAAATAGAAAACCTCATTTTGCTTTTAAACACCCTCATGACCTGACCTGTCCAATCTTTTTGCCCTCCATGTATTCCATGATCCAGTGACACCAACCTCCTTGATGTTCCTCAAACTCAATATTCCATCTACTCACCCTGGGTATTTTCACTTGTTCCCACATTATCTCATTATTTCTTGGCTTCCCTAAAGTCACAGCTAAAAGTCTATCTTCTGTAAAAACCAAAAACCTTTTCCAGGGCTCCTTAAGCACCTTCCTTCTGAAATTATTTCCAATTTATCTCTTCAGTATCTTAGTTGCACAATTGTGTGTCTATTGTCTCCCCCATTAAACTATGAGCTCCTTTAAGGTAGTGACTGTTTTTGTATTCCCAGTGCTTAGGACAGTACCAGGCTCTTTTCATAGTAGGCTCCTTCATAAAGGCTTGACTCAATGTCAAGGCCAACATGTCTGGAACAGAGTTCAATATGAAAGTGTGAAATGACCTCAGAATAAAATTCATTAAAACTTTAGCCAGGCCTTCCCAGAGTATTCTAGTTGCCTTTCTTCAAGATCCAGAGAATTTTGAAGCTTTAAGGTTAATTTAGCTAGATTCCAAAATTTGACCTTAATCATGGTCATTTTTCATCTCCAACCCATAGTACCTTGTACATAGAGGCACCTATTTGTTGAATTGACTGGAAAGAACATAACCCCAAAGAAAAAGAGTAGACTAACCATCTGACTTAATTTTACATACACTGCTGTTCAAATTTGAGGCATTTCAAACAGCCTAAGACAGAGAAGTTCCATTCTAACTGAACTATGAAAAGTTGACATAGAAAAAGGTTCAGAACACAGGCCATCACTATGATTTTTAAAAAAAGTTTATTACAATGTACAATAGACTCATTACGATGACAATCTTGACTGTAGGTGGCAACAGATGTTGAAGTAGGAAATGTAGATGTCACAAAGCAAGAAAGAAACCAACAGGAATCACCATCATATCTACACAGGAACGTTTACTTTTTGCCAGATTTCTTAATTCCACCACTGGCTGTAAAGAGAAGAAAATGTAATTTTAGAAAAGGAGGAATGCTGGGGACTCATCTTAGGTCACTAAGCCCTGAAGACTTAATCTTGGATTTCTACCAGAATTACAATACTATCCGATGTGTCCCATTCACTCAAAGTAGGAAGCTCAACAGCTCTCACATTTGCTCCCTTCTCTTCTACACATACAACAAGCCCTTTAGCACCTTTCCCTTGGATTATTGTCATTCCTAATTGGTCTCCCCATACCCAATCTCTTCCCTCTCTCCTCCATATGCTTCATTTATGCCAAATAAAGCTCTCTGAAACACAGGTTTGACCATGTTACTCCTCTGCAGAACTTAGCAATTCCCCATTATTTGGAGGATAAATTACAAGCTCTGTTGGGTACTTGAAGTTCTTCACAAGGTGGTTCCAGCCTTTCTTTACAGGCTGATAATTGTCCCTCACGACTCACGACAGATCACTACAGTTAAATTGGCTGACTTGATACTGTCTATTCAGGACATTCACCTCCTTCCTCCTGACCTTTGCTAGGCTGCGTTCCATGCCAAGATGAGCTCATTAGAACATACAAATCCCTTCGAGTGCCATTTCCCTCAAGAGGCCTTTCTTGTTTTCCCTAGTTCTTAGTGGAGCCCTTTCCCCCAAATTTCTGTGTATTTTGTGAATATAATCTGTACTTCTCTGTAAACATATCTTGCTGATAGAATATAAGCACCTGTAGGATTGGGATTTATCTCACTTTTATCTTTGCATCCTCAGTATAAGGTACAAAGTAGGCAGTTATGTGCCATTTCTTTTACTTCTGTGAACTGAATAGAAATTAAATATTTTTAACAATGGTTAAGAAGACACACACGAAGTTAATGAACAGTACAGGTAATATAAGTGTTGGCAGAAAGAGAAAGAACCCTGTTGGCCAAAGTGATCAGATAAGAATTACTGGAAGGGATGTGGGGGGAGCAGTAAGGAGACAAGAAAGACAGAGGATTTAAAGGGGAGAGCAGTGGGAAATAAGGCTGGACAAGTAGTTTTAGGACAAAATGTGGACTGGAAGGCTAGGCTATGGAGTTTGAGTAAATAAAATGTATTACTCATAAACATTCAGTTAGCATGGTAAGCCCCAAAGCAAAAGGACTTAGGAAGAAGATGAACACATATTAGGAAAAACACAATGTTTTCCCCACATGACAAATGTTTATTTACATGCTCAGAAAATAAGTTAGACAAAAATTAAGCAAAATCATGATACATGGACTTTAGGGTTAAAAACATTGCTGATATTGTAGAAGAACTAACACATATTGAAGACAAAGATCATTATAAAGGCATGTAGTGTAGTAAATGATGTTGAATTTGGATGGAAAGACCTGAGTTAAAGCAGGATTAGACATCTACTAGCTATGTTGCCCTAGGGCAAATCACAAAACCTAGTTGTGAGGATAAAATAAAAAAAATGTCAAATACTCTAGGTCAGCTATATGAAAGAAAAGGATATTATTAAAAATATATTTTTAAATAATAAATGGCCAAAGATTAGTTTGGAATATGACCTTAAAGATTAGAGATCAAGGGAAAGGTGGTGGGATAATTGAGATCGAAGGAGAGATTCTGTTAAATCAAGAACAATAGTAAATTAACATGCTAAGGATTTAGGATGGCAATTCTGATCACTACTAACACCTGCCTAAAACCTACAGTCTTAGTAAATTACCTTATACTAGAGAGTTTGTGACTGTCCTCCAGTCACAGGCAAATAAATTTTCCTGACTCTGGGTAATAGACTATTGTAGAGACCAGTTAACTGCCCCTCCAGTTTAACAACTTCTGAAAAATGCCACCTCCAAATTGTGCCTTCCTGGCCAAGAAGATTATATAGCTAACATTTAGAGGTGTCATGAAGAAATGTGATGTATTGCATAGCAATGAGTTTATAGTTACTCTCATTCCATCTACTTCAGCTCTACATTTCCCATGCCCCTATTCTGTTGTGCCCATTAGTTCCAATGTGCTGCCTCTCTCAGAACCTCTGCTTAACCATTAAATTTTCCTTTCCTAGATCTTTTATCTTCAGATTACTTTCATTTTGGAACATTAATGTTAACCTGGTTCCCCTCAGCATTTCTACATTCCTGGCCACATTATCCAGTATTGGGTTGCTCCTTTTTTTATAACCTTCCACCACAATGGGCTGGGGAAAACACTCCTTGCTCCTCAATCACACTTCCAGACTCTTTTTACCCTAATGTATCTTTTTAGATTTATCACGCTATCTCCCTTTCCAGATCTGGATCGCAGATTTACTAGTTCCCTAGATCATTCTCCACCTCTTCTCAAAAAGTTTAGAATCTGTAGGCTTCTCCATGCCAAAACCTGCCCTCAAACTTAAGGACTTCAATACTTATTTGGATGTCTCCCCTCAAACATCCTGGTCTTCCAATCCACCAGCCTCTTCAACTCCCATGACCAGTGCCATTCATCTAACTGCAACTTTATTCTTTCAGTCACAGAAATGGCCATTCACTTGATTTTGACATAACCCCAAATTATCTACCTCTTTAGTCTACAACTCTGAAATTCTCTGATAATAACCTCTCCTTCTTCAATCTTTTCTTTTACCTCACTTTGATTAAACCTCCCATCTCCAGTTACTCCAAACTCCTCTGCTTCCCCAGTCTCTTTCTCCTCCTCTGGCTATATCTTCCTCTCTTGACCCTACAGTTAAGAACTATAAAACTTCTCTATCCTTGTTTTGTTCTTCTATTGTTCATGTCTTGCTAAATCCTAAGTTTTGGGTCATCTTCATAACCTACTTTCTCCACTCCCATATATTTTCTGTAGAACTCAAGTGGAAGATGTTGAAGAACTCTAGCAAATAAATCCATTACAAAATTTTTTTTATATGGTGAGAATTGACGTAGTTAGCCCAGAGTCATACAAATCACATTATTCTCAGCCATGCTTCCACACTCAGTTTCTGACTCCAACTCAAGCTCTTTTCTTGGTGAATATTCACCACTGTCTAGCCAGGACCTATATCCATCAAACCACTTCCTAGCCATCTTCGAGTCAGGTTACCTTGGGATTACCTCACTTCTCTCCCTCCACATTTCTAAAAAATAATAAGCAAGTCAACACTATTCTTCTTTGAAAAAAGTGTCAATCACTTGCTCTGAATCTAATTACCACCTTTCCAAAACACTCCTCTCTGGCTACTACTCCTTTATGTTTTGTCTTTCCCTACTAGAAAGTAAGCAGAATGAAAGCTCGAGGGTCTTTTTTGTCTTTGTATTCCCAGGACTTTACAGAGTGAGTTATTACTGAATACAGGTTATTTTACATAGTTGTTTGGTTTTTTTGTTTGTTTCCTAATTTGTAAACTGTATATTTTCTTAACTATGGCAATAGTTTCCAGTTGGTATCCCAATAAATTCTTTCTTAACCTATCCTTCCCCAATTACCAAACCGACCATTACCAATTGCCAAAGTCATAACAATTAGGTGGCTCAGGGGATAGAGGGCCCAGGCCTAGAGACAGAAGGCCGTTGGTTTAGGTGTGGCCTCAGACACTTCCTAGCTGTGTGACTTTGGGCAAGTAATTTAACTCTAATTGCCTAGAAATGCTCTTCTGTCTTGGAACAGATACTGTGTATTCACTCTAAGACAGAAGATAAGGGTTAAAAAAAAAAGAACACTATAGTAATACCATCGATCACTGTGCTATACCAGCTATCCTCATCATGTGCTTCAACTAGAATGTAAAGATTTAGAGGTATTCTGTTGGTATTTTTTGCACTGGGAATAGCAACTTAATTTCTGAAAATGCTTTTTACCTTTGTTAATGAGTAATTACAGAAAATTCAAAGAAGGAGGCTTTTAAACAAAACTTACCGAGTGGTCCCTTCCCAGCAGCTTTTGCTTTTAACTCTTCCAGTTTTTTCTGTTCTTCTTTTTGTTTTTGTTTGAAAGCTATATCTTCCTAAAGAAAACGTGGAACATACTATTGAGGCTCCAGCTGAGCTCAGCTGGGTAATAGTAACTATAACTGGCATTTGTCCCTGAGAATGCTGATAGTTGGAGATGAACATATTTGGGTCATATACAGGCTAAGCACGAGGAAGGCCTGGCCTGTATGGGAGGGGGAGTCTGCACTCAGCGCTCTTTCCTAGCCCAGGATTTTTCCTTTTTTAATGCCTAAGCCAGTAAAATCCACCCTCTTCTCCCAATATTTGGGGGACAGTATAATCTTCTGTGGAGCCTGAAATAAGAATACCACCACAGTTTCCTTGCCTATTACCTCCCCCTAAGATCTGAGCAGGATCAAATCTTTGTCATGAAACCTCAAACCACAGCATTTCCCCCTACAGGGTCACCTCAGTTCATAGACCTCACCTCATCCATTTCCTTGGTTTGTTTCTTGGGCTGCTTCAGAGGTTTCTTCTTACCACCTGTCAAGGGATATAGGAAGCTCTGTTGTTAAGGTTAGGGAGACAGAATTAGAAACCTCAGAGCATAGTTACTTTCCAGCCTCATCACCCCATCCTGGGATAGAGGGCCGGAAGCCAAGAACTATAGGCTCCTTCACATCATCTGTTCCCAGGCCTGGGGGGGTCTTGGGCCCCTGGAGGCAACCAGAGACCTCAAGCTTTTCTTTCCTGGGAGTCTGACTTGTCCTGGACAAGCGAGTGTAGAAAGGGTTTTGGAACTCGGCCCTGACGAGACCTAGGATTCAGGGGTTTCCCTCTCCCGGTTCAGGGTGGAGGATTCGGCCAGATCATCCCCTCGCGGGCATGGAGGGAGACATAGGACTCTCCTTTTCGAACCTACTCCCAGATATAGCCAGACCATGCGGCCCCCAGCGGTCATCGCCACCCCTCAAATTTTTGGGAAACTCACCCTCGCGACCGGACATGGTGCCTGCTGCTCAGCTTCCCCAAGCCCCCTCGCTGCCGGAAGTGGACCCTTCAGACCCTCCCTTTCCGCCTCCATCGTTGGGCTGATTGGTTCCTAGCTTGGAAGTGGCGTCCCGGCTTCCGTGTCGGGGTCAGAGGTCATAGCCGGCTTGAGACCAGGTTTCCCGGAGGCAGTAGTTACTGGCCTCTACGTGCCCGCGCCAGGTGAGGGAGCAGGAACGAGGCAGAGGCATTCAAGCCCAAGTCCTCGGCCCGCGAGCGTTCCCAGGGGCTCCCCAGCTTGGGATACTGAGCCCGGAGGATCTCAGACTGGTCTGAGAGCTCCAGAGAGGGAGGTCTCCTGTCTGTCTGCTAGCGCCCTCGGTCTTGCTCAGAGGCCTGGTCTAGGGAGCCCCGAGCCTGGTTGGTCCGGAGGTGTCCTCGGCAGGCCTCCTTCCCAAAACCCTCCTGCCTGTTGTGGGAGAAGCCGCCTACGGGCATTAGGGGGTCTGGAAACGGAGGAGAGGGCGAGAAGAGGGAGGAGAGGCCTGGGAAGACATCTCGAGGCCTTGGGGCTGGGGTGGATGGAGTTTTTTGCCCTTAGAATGAGGTTTTTTCCTTTGGAATTCGGAGCCTTGACCAGGAATGGGTTTGTACAAACTCGTAATATGTGAGACTAGGGGACCTAGCGTTAATTACTCTTCATCTCTGAACCTGCAGATCCTTTTCTCTGAATATTCTGTCTTGAACTGTAGTTCATAGGATCATAGATTTTGAACTCAAAGAGTCCTCAGAGACCATGTATTCCAGTTCTCTTACACATGAGGAAACAAGTCTGAAGAGGTTTAAAAGACTTTGAAGATAGTATTTGAACCTACTTCCTTTGATTCTGCCTTATAGTTAATAGTTATTATATTATTTGTCTCTGACCTTCCTGGGAGCAAACTGGCCTTGGAGTCAGGAAGACCCTTTGATATACTTGCCTTTGTGACCATGGACAAATTTCTTCTCAGTGCTCCAGGTAGTGAGCTTATCTGTATTCTTTGCTGTGATGAAACTACCCCTTTCCTGACAAATATGGAGGGCAGAACCAGGGTTATTTATCTTTGTTTCTTTCCTCCCAATGCATGCTTGATAAAGTTTAAGACCTACTATGTTCTTAAACTGCCTAGTAGACATCTCAAACTGGATGTACTATTTAACTCAACATGTACAAAACTGATCTTGTCTTTTTACCCCAAAACCTTCCTACTTTCCCTATTTTTCTTAAGGGTACTACCATCCAATTACCCATGCTCAAAATTGTCTCTTCATTCTCATCTACCATATGCAATCACTACTTTCATGAGATCTCTTATATTTATACTTCTTTCTCTGATATTGCAACCATCTTGGGTGCAGGCCATAATCACGACCTGGACTCTTGCAGTAGTCAGCCTCATGGTCGGTCCTCTTGCCTCAGGTCTTTTTGAACCCTAATGCATCAAATTGATCTTCCTGAAGCATAGCTCAGACTGTATTTAGCAATTTCCCAGAGCTTCTTTTCACTTCCAGGATCAAATGTAAAATCAGTCTTTTGCTTGACTTTTAAAGCCCCTCATAATATGGTCCCTTCCTATCTCTCCAGGTTCCTTTCACCTTATTCTCCCTGACATAACTTTAACATCCAGTGACATTGGCCTCCTGGCTGTTCCTTGAACTGGATATTCCCATCTTCCTACTCCAGGCATTTTCTTTAGCTGCTCCCCATACCTGGAACTGTTCCCTCCATATTTCTAATTGTTGGCTTTCCTGGTTTCTTTCAAAACTCACTTAAAAGTCCTACCTTCTGCAAGAAGGCTTTCCTAGACCTCTTTAATCTTAGTGCCTTCCCTCTTGGACTATTTCTAATTTATCCTGTATGCTTCTTTGATACATGCTTTGTATTTGTCTTCCCCATTGTCCTCTGGGCTTCTTGAGGACAGGATTGTTCCCCCCACCTTTTTTTTTTGTAGCCCCATTGCTTCCTCAGCATAGTGCCTGGCACAAAATAAGCACTTTTAAAAAAATTTAAATTAAATTTAATTTTTTTGCCTACAATACTCACTTTATTTTCCTCCCTCCATTCTACCCACCCTTCCCGCAGCCCACGGCAATTTCATTGGGTATTGTGTCCTTGATCAGAAACTATTTCAATGATGTTGTTTGCACTAGGATGTTCATTTAGAGTCTACATCCCCAACCATATCCCTTTGACCCATGTATTCAAGCAGTTGTTTTCCTTTGCTATTTTTACTCCCACAGTGTTTCCTCTGAATGTGGATAGTGGTTTTTCTCATAGGTTCCACTGAGTTGTTCAGGATCACTGTATTGCCACTAATGGAGAAGTCAATTACATTTGATTTTACCACAGTGTATCAGTCTCTGTGTACAATGCTCTCCTGGTTTTGCTCCTCTCACTCTGCATCAATTCCTGGAGGTTGTTCCAGGCCCCATGGAATTCCTCCACTTTATTATTCCTTTGAGCACAATAGTATTCCATCACCAACATATACCACAATTTGTTCAGCCATTCCCCAATTGAAGGGCATCCCCTCATTCTCAAATTTTTTGCCACCACAAAGAGTGCAGCTATGAATATTTTTGTACATGTCTTTTTCCTTATTATCACTTCGGGGTACAAACCCAGCAATGCTATGACTGGATCAAAGGGCAGACAGTCTTTTAGTGCCCTTTGGGCATAGTTCCAAATTGCCCTCCAGAATGGTTGGATCAATTCACAACTTCACCAGCAATGCATTAATGACTTTGCCATACCCCCTCCAACATTCATTACTTTCCTTTGCTGTCATGTTAGCCAATCTGCTAGGAGTGAGGTGATACCTCAGAGTTGTTTTGATTTGCATTTCTCTGATTATTAGAGATTTAGAACACTTTTTTGTGTGCTTTTTAATAGTTTGGATTTCTTTATCTGAAAATTGCCTATTCATGTCCCTTGCCCATTTATCAATTGGAGAATGGCTTGATTTTTTTGTACAATTGGTTTAGTTCTTTATAAATTTGAGTAATTAGATCTTTGTCAGAGGTTTTTGTAATGAAGATTGTTTCCCAGTTTGTTGCTTCCCTTCTAATTTTGGATGCATTAGTTATGTTTGTACAAAACCTTTTTAATTTGATATAATCAAAATTATTTATTTTACATTTTGTGATTTTTTTTTCTAGCTCTTGCTTGGTTTTAAAGTCTTTCCTTTCCCAAAGATCTGACAAGTATACTATTCTGTGTTTGCCTAATTTGCTTATAGTTTCCTTCTTTATATTCAGGTTATCTGAGTTTATCTTGGGGTAGGATGTGAGATGTTGAGCCAAACCTAATTTCTCCCATACTGTCTTCCAATTTTCCCAGCAGTTTTTATCAAATAGTGGGTTTTGGTCCCTCAAACTGGGATCTTTGGGCTTATCATAGACTGTCTTGCTGAGGTCATTTACCCCTAGTCTATTCCACTGATCCTCCTTTCTGTCTCTTAGCCAGTACCAAATTGTTTTGATGACCACTGCTTTATAGTATAGTTTGAGATCTGGGACTGCAAGTCCTCCTTCCTTTGCATTTTTTTCATGATTTCCCTGAATATCCTTGATCTTTTGTTCTTCCAAATGAACTCTGTTATGGTTTTTTTCCTAATTCAGTAAAAAAGTTTTTTGGTAGTTCAATGGGTATGGCACTAAATAAGTAAATTAATTTGGGCAGGATTGTCATTTTTATTATGTTAGCTTGTCCCACCCATGAGCAATCAATGTTTTTCCAATTGTTTAGATCTAGTTTTAATTCTGTGGAGAGTGTTTTGTAGTTGTGTTCATATAGTTCTTGTGTTTGTCTTGGCAGATAGATTCCTAAGAATTTTATATTGTCTAGGGTGATTTTAAATGGAATTTCTCTTTCTAATTCTTGCTGCTGAAATGGTTTGGAGATATATAGAAATGCTGATGACTTATGTGGGCTTATTTTGTATCCTGCAACTTTGCTAAAGTTGTTAATTATTTCAACTAGCTTTTTGGTTGATTCTCTAGGATTCTTTTTTTTTTTTAAACCCATACCTTCTGTCTTGGAGTCAATACTGTGTATTGGCACCAAGGCAGAAGAATGGTAAGGGCTAGGCAATGGGGGTTAAGTGACTTGCCCAGGGTCACACAGCTAGGAAGTGTCTGAGACCAGATTTGAACCTAGGATCTCCCATCTCTAGACCTGGCTCTCAATCCACTGAGCCACCCAGCTGCCCCCTCTAGGATTCTTTAAGTAGACCATCATGTCCTCCGCAAAGAGTGATAGCTTGATCTCCTCATTGCCAATTTTAATACCTTCAATTTCTTTTTCTTATCTAATTGCTACTGCTAGTGTTTCTAGTACAATGTTAAATAATAGAGGTGATAAGGACATCCTTGTTTCACTCCTGATCTTATTGGGAAGGCTTCTAGTTTATCCCCATTGCAGATGATGTTTGTTGATGGTTTTAGATATATACTGTTTATTATTTTTAGGAAAGGCCCTTCTATTCCTATACTTTATAGTGTTTTCAATAGGAATGAGTGTTGTATTTTATCAAAGGCTTTTTCTGCATCTATTGAGATAATCATATGATTTTTGTCAGTTTGCTTGTTAATATGGTCAGTCATGTGGATGGTTTTCCTAATATTGAACCATCCTTGCATTCCTGGTATGAATCCTACTTGGTCATAGTAAATAACCCTTGTGATGACTTGCTGGAGTCTTTTTGCTAGTATCCTATTTAAGATTTTTGCATCTATATTCATTAGGGAGATTGGCCTATAGTTTTCTTTCTCTGTTTTTGACCTGCCTGGTTTTGGGATCAGTACCATATTTGTGTCGTAAAATGAATTTGGTAGAACTCCTTCTTTGCTTATTCTGTCAAATAGTTTCTATAATATAATAAGCACTTTAGAAATTCTGTTTAACTCTTGGGCAGATAAAGATGCAAATGATAAAAAATGACAATGCCTACATTCAGTGAGCTTGCATTATACTGGGGTAAGATATGACTCATAGACTGGTATGATATATAGGAGGATTTGAGGAAAGCAAAGGAAAACAAATTCAACTAGTCTTATTGTAGATGCTTTATAACCTTGTCTATTTAGCGATAGGAAAATTGGGAGAGAGAACTAAGAGTACAACAATGAGTAGGAATTAGGGAAGACTTCATGGAGAAAGTGAACCTGCATCAAACTTGATGAGGAAATAATGTGAAATGAGAGTAGAAAGATAAGTTGGAGCCAGATTTTCTTGGGTCATACTTGGTAAAGGAGTTTATATTTTATGCTAAGGGCAATTGGGAGAAAGTTTTTGAGCAGAAGAATGACAAAGTCATATTTACATTAGGAAGATTATTTTGGGAGGCTGGAATAGAGAGAGAGTGAAGGTTAGGAGATCAATTAAATGTCTATTAAAATGGGGGGAAAAAAGTCTGTTGAAATGGTCTAGGATAGAAGTGATAAGGTCTGAACTAGGCTGGCAGCATTGTGAATAGAGGTAAAAGGACATGGATTAGGGGGTAGCTAGATAGGTTTTTGAGAGCCAGGCCTAGAGATGAGAGGTCCTGGATTCAAACATGGCCTCAGATCCTTCCTAGTTGGGTGACCCTGGGCAAGTTACTTAATCCCATTACCTAACTTTTACTGTTTTTCTGCCTAGGAACTAATACACAGTATTGATTCTATGATGGAAGGTAAGGGTTTTTTAAAAAAATCAAAATATGAGATATATTGACAGGTTGGTGAATGAATGAATTCCTTTTAAACTAGCTTTGAGGACATTCCATGATCAGTGGACACCTGTGTTGACTATTAGGCAGTATAAAATGAATGTTGTTCCATACATTAGCGAATTGGGTTGTGCTTTGGGATATTTTTTTCCCATGGGCTTGTAGTTCAAAAGTAATTCAACTAGGAGAGAGAATATTTTTTTAAGATAGGTAGAAATGGTAGAAATCAGAATCGTTTTCTTTGTAGGGAAGTGAATAATATTCAGGCTTGTGGAAATTTAACTCCCATGTGCACTTCTGAAAAGAGAAAGGATCAAGGACATAGTGTGTGTATAAATAATTGTGAATCATTGCTGGTTTTCCTTCTGTGAGTACTATATTTTTTTTTCCTGCTTTGGGGGGGGGGAAAGGGGCTTCCATTATTTTTGATTGCCACCAGGTGTCACTGTAACAGTTTGATTTAGCTATCAGATTTTCTGTTTGTACAGTAATTTGGCCAACACAACACAGAGCAATTTCATCTTCTGGCAGACTTTTAATGGACGGGAGAAGACAGGATGAGATAGGTAGGAATAGAAGAAGGAACTCTGCTTGTTGAATAATGGGGGAATGTCCATATTTGAATAGCCCTCAGCTTCTCTCCATTTGCTCAGGACAAATATCTAAAAGACTAAAAAAAAAAGGAAAGATTAAGGAAAATCAATCTGTTGAGCCTGACTGAGCAGTGACTAAGAATAGTGGGGGGAAGGGAGAGATTAGAGAACTGAAATGTGAGATTTAGGAATCAAATAGCCTGGGAGTACTGTGATTAAATGAAATTAAGAGGAGAAAATTGGACCAAGTACAAGAAAAAAATATTTTTCATGAAGTCCTGGTTTTCTTACATAATGGTGGCTCTGCAGGGTAAAGTACAAGTTACCTTCATTGAAACTTTATGCTTTAGCAGTCATTGAAGTTTCTTATAAAATATCTGAACCCTTAAGCAAAGAGAGATCCCTGATTTTTTTGAAGGAAGGTTGGATTCTGATATGAAGGTAGTTGATGAAGCTTTTTTTTTTTCCCAGAAATGAGACCAAATCCTCGATGTTTCCTGAAATCTCATCTCAGATTTCCCCAGGGGATTTTTATGCTTCACTCTGCCTGCTGAGTTGTTGTCCTCATGTTTTCCTTCAGTTTGTGATCTTTTTTTATAGGAGTTAAAGTCTGAGCAGGCCTGGGCGTCCTTTTCCTCAGGCACAAGATTCATCTCGCTCATAATAGGGACTTAACTGTTCTTGGAGAGTAGCCAAAAGTTTTTGTAGGAAGGTATAAGCTGTGGAAACAAATAAAGTATACATATTATTTGCTGTTTGTATCCAATTAAAGACAAGTAATGATAGAAAATCAAGATATAACAATAACTTTTTTAATGTATTAAATGTGTCATCCCTCTTCAGGATTGAGAAATTGTGGGAATTATTATATATATTGTCTAAAGTGATTAGTTGATTGGTTTTTTAAAAATATTGGTTAATTTTTCTAAAGTTATTTACCCTTTTAAAATCTTTGTTATGGGAGAAATTTTGCTGATCAGAGAAGAGATGAAGGTTATATTCAGGACTGCATGTAATTAAAAAAAAAAGTATTGGTAAAAAAAGAATTTTTTTTAAAGGTGACTTAGTATAGTGCTTATTGGGCAAACTTTGGAGTAAGAAAGACCAGATTCAATACCTGCCTCAGATGCATTTATCTCCTCAGTGTCTCTCAACAACTTCTTCCTCCCCTCCCTCTCCCATTCCCCTCCCCCCTTTCCCTTTCCCTTCTTCTTTCTATTTTAGGATTGATACTAAGTATTGGTTCCAAGATAGAAGAGCAATAAAGACTTGCTCAGGGTCACACAACTAAGAAGTGTCTGAAGTTGGATTTGAACCCAGGTCCTCCTAACTCCAAGCCTATTCAGACTCTCCTGTCTCAAGAGTGAGAAATGCTGGAACTTGGATTTGTGCTTTTTATTAGTTCTTAACAGATGTCTTCTGTGTCCCTTCTCTTGTGTTCCTCACTGTCTTGCATGAATTTTCAGGCCTAATGATGGGGCATACCACCATTTTTGCGATGCAATATATCATGAATTCACCCCAGAAACTGGGACTGAGAAGCCAAAGGACAAAACTCCTTATCATGAGAACCTTCTACAACCCAGGTCCCATCCAATCCAAGGGGAAAGTTTCAGCAAAAACTGCCATCAGATTGTATCACAGACTCAGTGAAATGGGTCAAACCTTGGGACAGAACTTCCAGCAGAGAATATCTTCTACAGCCAAAACTTGGTGGGACAGGTATGAGGAATTCGTTGGGCTAAATGAAGTTCGAGAGGCCCAAGGGAATGTAACTGAGGTAAATACTACATAGCTTATGCAGCTAAGAATTGAGAGCTCTTATCAATTTTTATACTGGGTCTTACTCGGATATGTTATTTCTGACTAACTCTAGCCCCCCAGCAATGTTGAAACCACATCTAGCCTTTGTCTTTCCTGGCTATCAAGCATTAACTCTTTAGTACCATCGTGATGGAGACATTGAATGTGGATTTAGCTCTTTACCCAACCAAACCACTGCCATTTCCCCCTCTGAAGGCCTTGGATATATCCCTGGATAGGTACAATAAATGATTTCTCAGTTACTAGTAACACAATACAGTTGTTATTCACACAAGGCACACAACTATGAATTGGTGATGTTCGTTGCATTCATAATGATTTCATAGCACATTGTAATTAAAGAATATTTGCAAAGGGAAAAGATGAAAACCATTATGCCCTACATAGGGTGCCCCCAAAATCTTAGTTCTTGTTAAGCTTTAAGAACTTAAAAACCACATTGACAAGTGTCAAATCAATCATAACTTCAGTTTAATAATTTCAGCTATTTCTATAATAGCAGTAAGAATGATTTATTTATGAAACACAAGAACTTTCTACCCAAGTGGAGAATTGGGTGAATAGTCTGCTTTTCATTGTGTATCATCTGTATATGTGTTTACATATGTTTACATACATGCACATATGTACATTTATACATATATAAAGACTACATCTGTGTTTTGTCTTTAAGCTTCATTTAACCTTTGTTACTTAGTTGTTAAAAAGCTAAAAAGAAAATGTCCCCTCCCCTATTTGAACAAAGAAACATGAATGAGGAATAGGGGAAGAGAGGAGTAAATGGCAGATTCAGGGATAGACTGAGCCCTAGGTTCCTTCTTTTGTGGTAAAGACATATGCTTTCATAACAGTAATGCCACACTGCACACAGTACTGGGCCCAGATTCAGGAAGACATGAGCTGAAATCTAGCTTTGTGACCATAGGCAAGTCAGTTAACTTCTGGCTGCCTTAGTTTCCTCATCTGTATAATGGAGATCATAATAGCACCTACTTGCCAGATTTGTGAGGATGAAATGAGATAATATTTGTAAAGCATTTAGTGTAATGCCAGACATATACTAAACACTTAATAATTGCTTATTTCCTTTCCCTATTCCCTTCCTTTACAGCAGTATAGGAAGGACACCTCTATGTGAAATTTTCCTTTTCATATCTCTGTCTTCCATCAGAATAAAAATAGAAGGAAAGCAAAATATGCTAGGGCAACCAGAATGCCAGTGTGTACCAGTATGCAGATTATGTCCTCCGCCATTTCCAATAGTTCACTAATTTTAGGAAAGTAGTTCACATTGGAAAGGGGTGCATATTTCACCTCTTTTTTTCTTTCAGGCAGAGAAAATGTTTATGGTAGCTCGAGGCATTGTTCGAGAGGCTAGAGAGACCCTGGAGGTTCACCAGGTCAGACTCAAAGATATTCGGGATCGTTTGGATCGAGTTTCCCGGGAAGACACCCAGTACTTGGAACTTGCAACTCTGGAACACAAATTGTTGCAGGTAGGATGACTCTGTAGGCAGCTGGGTACCTGGAGCTACTGAGATTACAGCTAGTGCAATCTGGAGCTTCCGGGGATATAAATCCTGATCTGCTGATAAATCTGTTATTGGTATACATAGAAGAAGTGGTAGATGTGTTTGCCTCTGTAAATAAATTAAGTTTGAATGGTTAAACTTTACAAAAGCAATTTATTTTGTGACTAGGTCACTAACATCATCAAAGATCATTGCTAGAACTCAGAAAAGAGCAGGAAAGGAATTACTGTTATAGCAAGTACTCTATTAGTATCCTATTGTTATTCATTATTATATTAACATTAATGTAATAACATTGATGGAAGGTTTTAACACTTATTAACCAGTTAAATTCAGATATTATTTACTCTCCCCTGCTGTCTCATTCCCCATTGCCTAAAAACATCTATCCAAAAAACCAAACATCCTTTATCTTGATCTTGTCAACCCCTCAAACTATGGTATTCTTTTTTGCTAAACTTCTGGAAAGAGTCTATACTTCCAGTTTGTACTTGATCAACGCATCATTCTTCAGCTTTCTATAGTCTGACTTTTCATCCCTGTTACTCCATAGAAATAGCTCTCTTTAAGGTTACCATGACTTCCTAATTGTGGCCTTTCACATTTCTTTTCAATCTTCACCCTCCTTAACTTTAGCATTTGACATTGGATTTCATTCCCTCCTGATTATTCTTTCCTCCCTTATGCTTCTCTTACTGTCTAACCTCTTTGTTTTGATCTTTCCTGGTTCGTTGCTTCCCTATAGTTGTACCACAAGACTCAGTCCTTGACCCTTTTGTGCTTTCTCTTTTCCTTAGTAATCTTATCTACTCCTGTGGCTTTAGTTATCATCTCTCTGTAGGTAATGCCTAAATCTATGTATCAGTCTCAGTCTTTTTACCTGAGCTCCATTCCTCTGTCTCTAGCTGCCTTGTAGTGAAGTACATTTTTGTACTGTGGACATCTCCCATTTACAACTGAACTTGTCATTTCCCCTTAAAATTTGCCCCTGCTTTCCTGCTTTCTCGTTTCTTTTAGTAGTACCACCATCCTCCCAGGCTCACCCATTCCACATCTCAGGGTCATCTTTGTCTATTCCCTTTGTCTCACTCCCCAATATCTGATCAGTTGCCAGATTTTGCCATTTTTTTACTTAGACAGTATTGTTCATATGTGTTCTGTCTTCTCTAACCACTTTGCCACAATCCTAAGTCAGGCTGTTATTTGTGGTAGTATGAACAGTTGTAGTAGCCTATCTGACCTTTCTATTTCAAGGCTTAATCCTCACAAATCTGTCCATCACATAGCTTTCAAATCTGTCCATTTGTATATTAGGAACTAATATTCCTAATGCATTGATTTGGTTATCTTTCTAAGAACTCAGAAACTTGGAAAGTTCCTTCTGCCTGTAGGAAACGAAACAGATTGCTTTAAACTGGCTTGGAAAGCCCTCCATCACACAACTTTGTGTTGTCTTTTTGACCTTATTTTGTACAATGCCAGTCATATACTTTATTTTCCATTCAAATTGGACTACTAATTGACCTTATTTATAAAATGAGGGAGGAACATCCTCTGACATCTCTACAGCTATGATCTGATAATTCTGGTCTTGTATTCTTACCTTTTCATTTTTAAAGACCATCCCTTATGCTTGGTACATATTCATTCCTCTTTTCTAACTTCCCTATGATGTTTTTTTTCTTTGAAAATGTTCCCCTGGGGGTGGCTTGGGTGGCTCAGTGGATTGAGAGCCATGCCTAGAGATGGGAGGTCCTGGGTTCAAATTTGGCCGTAGACACTTCCTGGCTATGTGACCCTGGACAAATCATGTAATCCTCATTGCCTAGGCTTTACCACTCTTCTACCTTGGAACCAAATCACAGTATTAATTCTAAGATAGAAGGTTAGAGTTAAAAAAATTTTTTTTAATTAAAAAAAAAAAGAAAACATTCCCCTTCCTCTATGCAACCTTTACAGATCCTCTTCCTGTTGAAAGTGATTACTCTTTCCCCAAATTTTCCCAGAGCACAAAGGGTCATGCCTTTGCTTTTATGACATAAACTTTGTGAAGGTAGGAATTGTTATTTTTCATTATTATGTCCTCAGTGCCTATTATATGTAGTATCTTGTCTGTAGTATAGATTTAACAGATTTTTTTGAGGTGATTTGCATCTCCCATCTCCCTTTGTAGTCAGTGTTCCTGGCACATCTCCTATCTACCACCTTCCCATGGATGCCCTTCCTTGATGGAGGGGAGGGGGAATAAGTTCTACATTCATAGTCTATTTCTCTGGGTTTCCTTTGACAGAGACTTTGTAGCTTTATTTCTGCTTGTTTCTGCAGGAAGAGAAGAGGCTCCGAACAGTCTACGTTAATGCAGAAGAGTCAGAACGAGAGAAGTTTTCCCTCTTTTCTGCAGCTGTGAGAGAGAGTCATGAGAAAGAGCGAACAAGAGCTGAAAAAACAAAGAACTGGTCAATCATTGGTTCTGTTCTAGGTGCTGTGATTGGTGTTGCTGGCTCGACTTACGTGAATCGTGTCCGATTGCAGGAACTGAAGTCATTGCTCCTAGAATCACAAAAGGGACCAATGAGTCTACAAGAGGCCATCAGAGAGCAGGCTTCTAGCCACAATTTGCAAAACAAGAATCTCAGTGACCTTATTGAAGAATTTAGGAGCTTAATACACACTGGAATCATGCTGTCCTCTGGAACTCAAGAAGATGCTACTTCTACTAGAGAAAGTCTCATGTCTCACAAAGATACCTCCTTACTTTCAACCTCTCTGAAAGAACAGCTCAGCCAATCTAAGCAGGTCCGTTCATGTCTAGAGAGTTTACAAGAGCAGCTTACTGACCTGGACAAAAAATTTAGTCAAATGGTTGCAGAGATTCAGCTTGTCAAGGCTACAGCCCGTTCTCAGCTTATAGAGCAAGCAAACCAAGCTTCTCTAGACTCCTCAGTGGACACTCACCAGGCCCTGGTTGCCCAGGGCATAATTCTAGAACTCTCTGATATGGAGCAGAGGTTGGAGGCCCAAGTCAATAGAAACTCTCTCTATAGCACCGTGCTAACTTGTACCATGTTTGCTGCTATGCTGCCAGTGCTATACATTCTCTTCAAAGCAAACTAACTGCCTCTTGAGGGAAGATCCAATGAGGAAGCTGACTCCGTTGGATTTAGTAATGAACTGACAAGCACCTTATTGCTTCGCTCATTTAAGTCACTTGGAGTCTTTTAATGGTGAATCCCCTAGTACCTGTCGAGCCTGGCCCCTGAAAGGGGAAGAGATAGGCAACAGCATTCTTTTTGTCATATACAGATTTACCTTTTAAAAATTCTCACTCATTTTACCAACTTTGCATTTAGGTGATATATTCCACAGAAGGAAAGATGTTATATTTGAGATTATGTTATTGAAAACAGTTTAAAAACTCCAAATTATGATAATAGCTGAAATTTACATGACTCTTCACAGTTTATAAAGCATTTTATACCCCTAACATCAGTTGATCCTTACAACCATACAATGTGATCTAAGTTAATTTGATTGAAGACTTTGGGAAAGCAGTTCAGCAGTATGGATTTACGACTGGGAAGTTTTATTTTAAAATTTTCCTTAATAGTCTCATTGTTCTCCCTAGGTTCTCCCCATTGTTGTCTTCTACTGATGCCTGCATTCTATATTTTCAGTATCATGTCATTGTGTTGTGAGTAATTATTTTTTGATGCTTCATTTGCCTGTATTTCTAATTTTGGTTTTCATTTTCCTTACCTAATTTGCATTTCCCAGGCCTTCTTGTGTCTGTTTATGGGGTTTCCGGTCATTAGAACCTGGGAAATGGGATTCTTGAATGCTCACTGACTGACTGACCATGGAATACACATCTGTGAGGTGGGAAGAGCTCCCTTTGTATTTTGTTTTTCACCCTTCCCCCAAACATGGAGAATTATTGTCGGATACTTGAAAGGGGAATTGGGATGGGAAGTGGAGCTAGTATTAGGGAAAAATGTGAGGCCACTAAGTTTAGGTGGGAATGGATTATGTAGAATTGGCAGCTCAGAGAAAGGAGTTGGCCTTGCTAAATAAACAGATCTTTGCCTTTAGGGAAATAGAATTTGGGCATTACCAAAGAGTATGTATGCTTTTCCCCTCTATGGCCTGGAGATGCTCTCTGAAAGTATCTAATTTTGCCTCAGTCCAGATGGGAGGAGAGCTGGCAAAGCTGGATCCATTGATAGTGTGAACCGAAAAGCAGTGAGCTGGGTGGGGTGAATTCCAGAAGTGGAAGTCACCATGCTAGTTGGGGGAGGGAGGGCTCAGCAGGCAGGTTGTATGGTGGCAGATTCTTTCTGCGTGAACCCCACCCTGACATGCCTACTCCAGCCCAGGAGGGCTCTTTCAAACCTTTCCTGCCCTATCAAGCCTCAGACAGTGGGCTTACTCTATGTCAGCATTTCCTTTCTGTTGCTAGATAAGAATTCAGAGTTGAATTAAAAAACTGACTGATAAGACCCTTTCTCATTTTATCATCATTTTTTCTTTGGGGGAAACTGTATTGTTCACCATATTGGGAGCAAAATGGAGGAATAGCACCACCATTCCATACACATTGTAGTTTATTTGTTGAGCTGGAACTGGAGCCTGGAAAGATTATTCCAGGTTGTGTCTAAATTCTTGGTTATATTCTCTTTTCCTACCTTGGGGCCTGACACCACATCCTTGAAGAACCCTGCTTCCTGAATGGCTAACGGCACATTCAACAAACATTAATAAGTACCTCTGTTATTCAGTATAGTATGTTGGGCACTAAAGACATATTTAAGGAAAAATCCCTGCCCTTATCATAAAATCAAAGCCCAACATACCTCATCCTGAATGCCTTCTACAAAAAAGGTATCAAAGGAGGATCAGTGGAATAGACTTGGGGTAAGTGGGACAAAAATCCACTATTTGATAAAAACTTCTGGGAAAATTGGAAGACAGTATGGGAGAGATTGGGGTTGGATCAACATCTCACACCCTACACCAAGATAAACTCAGAATGGGTGAATGACCTGAATATTAAGAAGGAAACTATAAGCAAATTAGGTGAACACAGAATAGTATACATGTCAGATCTTTGGGAAAGCAAAGATTTTAAGACCAAGCAAGAGTTAGAAAAAAAATCAAAATGTAAAATAATTTTGATTACATTAAATTAAAAAGTTTTTGTACAAACAAAACCAATGAAACCAAAATTACAAGGGAAACAACAAATTGGGAGAAAATTTTCATAGCAAAAACCTCTGACAAAGGTCTAATTACTCAAATTTATAAAGAACTAAACCAATTGTACAAAAAAATCAAGCCATTCTCCAATTGATAAATGGGCAAGGGACATGAATAGGCAATTTTCAGATAAAGAAATCAAAATATTAATAAACACATGAAAAAGTGTTCTAAATCTCATAATCAGAGAAATGCAAATCAAGACAACCTTACACCTAGCAGTTTGACTAGCATGGCAGCAATGGAAAGTAATGAATGTTGGGGTATGGCAAAGTTGGGACATTAATGCATTGCTGGTGGAGTTGTGAATTGATCCAACCATTCTGGAGGGCAATTTGGAACTATGCCCAAAGGGTAATAAAAGACTGTTTGCCCTTTGATCCAGCTATAGCACTGCTGGGCTTGTACCCCAAAGAGTTAATAAGGAAAAAGACTTGTACAAGAATATTCAAAGCTGCACTCTTTGTGGTGGCCAAAAATTGGAAAATGAGGGGATGCCCTTCAATTGGGGAATGGCTGAACAAATTGTGGTATATGTTGATGATGGAATACTTTTGTGGTCAAAGGAATGATGAACTGGAGGAATTCCATGGAAACTGGAATGACCTCCAGGAAGTGATGCAGAGTGAGAGGAGCAGAACCAGGAAAACATTGTACACAGAGACCTACACACTGTGGTACAATCAAATGTAATGGACTTCTCCATTAGTGGCAATGCAGTGATCTTGAACAACTTGGAGAAATCTACCAGAAAGAACACAATCCACATCCAGAGGTAAAACTGGGAGCAGAAACACTGAGGAAAAACAACCACTTGATCACATGGGTTGAGGGGACGTGGTTAGGGATGTAAACTCTAAAGGAACATCCTAGTACAAACACCAGCAACATGGAAATAGGTTCTGATCAAGGACACAAGTAATACCCAGTGAAATTGTGTGTCAGCTACGGGAAGGGAGGGAAAGAATATGATTCTTGTAACCAAGAAATAATGTTCTAAATTGACTAATTAAATAAAATTTAAAAAAAAAAAGGTATCAAACATGACCACAACACTTGTATACTGCCTGACCCAAATGAAAAGAGAATGGGAAATATTTAACAATATAAATATAATATACGGTTACATTTTAAAACTAAGTCAATATGTGGCTCAGAAGGATCCTTATGTATGGATTAATGTACCTCATTTTTTTTTTAATTTGATGTCACTGTTCTATATCCCTGAGAAGTGGTCATCCATCCAATTTGAAGTTATCCAAAAATTTAAAGTCATGACCTCCTGGGGTAATTCAGTTTTTTGAAAACCCAATTATTAATTTTTTAAATCTTGAGCCAGAAATATACTCCTATTTGCCGCCTTATATATGATAGCCTTTAAATACCAGAAGATGATGATTATTTTTGGCTAACCCTATCCTGTTGTTTTATATCCTTGAAGAGTTGGCTCCCCAGTCCATTCACCATCTTGGCCATACTAACTTGAAAACATCCTTCCTGAAATTTGGCACTTGGAACTGATTGTAGTTCACATCATGGTCTGACCAAAGCATTCTGTAACCTCTCATTCTGGACAGTATGTTTCTGTTTCTATGCTTTTAGAGTTGCTTTAGCTTTTGCGGGGAATCATGTCTCAATTTATTGGGTTTATAATTCACTAATCCCACAGATTTTTTTTTTCTTGTGAAAACTTTTTCCATGTCTTTCCCATTCTGTACTTGTATAGTTTATTTTTTTTAACTCAATGACAAGCTTTCCCATTTCTATTAACTTTCCTTTTAGTAGATCCAACCCATCATTCTGTCCCAAGGGATTCGAAAGATCACTTTGGATCCTGATCCTATTCATGCCAAATGAATTTAATAAGCACGCTTTTATCATCCAAGTGCTAAATAGAACTGGGCCAGGGGATGTTTAAGTTTAATAGAGAAGATAACACAAATGATCACAGTGGAATGCTAATTTCACGAGATAAACATAAAATACTCTGGACATTCATGAGGGGAGAGATCATTTATAGCCATGAATATAAGGGAAGGCTTCATAGAGGAGCTGACATTTGAACTGGGTCCTGAACCACAAGGTTTTGATCGGATGGACATGGAAAGGACATTCTGAGAATAGGAAACTTTAAGGAAAGTTACAAAGGTGGGAAAGTTTAGGACATGTTTGAGGAATCTGATTTGTTTAGAATAGTAACACATAAGGGGCAAGAAGTGTGAGATGAAATTAAATAGCCAGGTTAGGAGTAGATGAGCACCTTGAATACCAAACTAAGGAGTCTGGATTTGATTCAGGCAATGGGAAACCATTCAAAAGACTGGAAGAGGTAAGGGTGGGGAGAGGCAGGTGAAGATCCATCCCATAGACAACATGAATCAAGCAGGATATTAGGTGAGAAATACAGGAGAGAAAATCCTCAGTTAAAGGATAGGGGTGGTATCTATGGACTGGTCTCCCTAGTTTCTCCTTCACCTTCCCAACCTACTTCCCGGAAATCTTTTGCTATTCTGCTTCTATTCACTGTAATACCAGCTACAGTTCCCTTTTTTTTTTGTACCATCAAACACTGGACACGACCCAGCCCAGAATTAAGAGATTCAGATATAAAACTTCTTTCAATCAAAACCTCATTTATGAGCAAGGCTGTTGACACCTCTTGCCATCAGGACCTTGAGGTAAAGGGCTGCCCTTGTTGTAGAGCACAATCTCCCATCCTTAGTGCTGGGAAAAGAATTTATTTTGCTCTCTGCCATTACAAATTTTATGGGTAGCAACCCTAGTAAGAAAAAAAAATACATTTCCATCCTAATCGCAATGAGGCAGGACTGCTAGCTGCCAAATGGAAAATCATCCACTCCGTCAACACCATTTCCTGTTCTCTTCTCCCCACCACCCCCCAGCCCTTATCTTTCATCTGGTTTTAAGGCAGAAGAATGGTAAGGGACAGGCAATGGGGGTCACACAGCTACATGTCTCCTTTCTACTCTTTTTTTTTTTTAAGTCCTTACCTTCTGTCTTAGAATCAATACTGTGTATTTGTTCCAAGGCAGAATTGGGGTAAGAGCTAGGCAATGGGGGTTGTGACTTGCCCAGGGTCACACAGCTAGGAAATTGAGGCAAGATTTGAACCCAAGACCTCCTGTCTCTAGGCCTGGCTTCTAAATCCACTGAACCACCTAGTTGAATCTGCCCCTATGGGCCCCCATTCTCTTAATCTCATGCACCTCAGCCCTATCCTTCCCTTTCCATTGTGCCTTATGGAACCCTTGTTCCACTGTTAATGAACTTCCCTTCATCTTGTACCCTTTCCTACTGTATGTTCTTATTTCAGCACTCATGAAAACCTGGTTTCCCTTGAAAACATCTTCTCTAGTAGTAGATACCCTTTCTCTTGTACCCTTTGGCATAAAGAATCAGGAGGAGGAGTAGACATGCTCTTTACTTCCCACTGAGACTTCCAGAGAGCCTTTCTCAGCCACCATCATTTAGCTTCTCCTTTGAGGTTTTTACCATGCTAAAATATTTAGATCCTGGATATATACAGGCCCTCAGGCCATCTTCCCTACTTCCTCAAGGATGTCAATTCCTAGCTTGCCATTTCCCCCACCTTGGACTCTGCCCTTATACTTGGAGACATCAATATACACATTGATATCCCCTCAAACACACTGGCCTCCATGTTTTTCTACCTCGAGTCCCATGACCTACTCTTTACTCATCTCTGCTTAATACAGATATGATCATACTCCTGATCTCAGGATCATCTAAATATTATTGAAATATATCCCTTTCCCTTATCCTTAAAAGAACTTTCACATGATTCTCCTCTCTCCTCAAACTATCATCCTATATTTTTCCTTCCTAGAAAAACTTAACTATACTTACTCTTCCCATTTCTGTCCTCTTGCATCTCATTCCCTTATAATTCTGGCTTCTGACTTTATCACTCACCTGAAACTTCTCTCCAAGATTACCAGTGTTCTTTTTTTTTTAAACCCTTACCTTCCATTTTGAAGTCAATACTGTGTATTGATTCCAAGGCAGAAGAGTGGTAAGAGCTAGGCAATAGGGGTCAAGTGACTTGCCCAGGGTCACACAGCTGGGAAGTGTCTGAGGTCAAATTTGAACCCAGGACCTCCCATCTCTAGGCTTGGCTCTCAATCCACTGAGCTACCCAGCTGCCCCCATACCAGTGTTCTTAATTGCCACATTTAATAGCCTGTCCTCAGTCCTCATTCCTCTTGACCTTTGCAGCATCCAATATTATTGACCATTTTTTTCTTCCTGGATACTCTCTCCTCTCTGGATTTTTATGACCCTGATCCTCTTCCCATTTTTAGTTATTTATTTGTTCATTCATTCATTCATTCATTCATTTATTCATTTGTTTGTTTGCTTATTCCTGACTTTTCTCAGTGTCCTTTTCTGGCAATTATACTATCTGTATTTCGCCCTGATGTGTTTGTGTACCCTAGGGGTTCTTCTCTCTACTTTCTTGGTGACTTCATCAACTCTCATAGGTTAAATAAACATCTATGAAAATATAACTTTAGACCATATCACCAATAGTCTATTGTACACCTTAAATTAATATCCTTTAGGCAGCTCAGATTCAACATGTCCAAAATGAACTCCTATCTTATTGTAATGTGCATAGAATAGTGCCTGGCATGCCTGGCACTTTACAAATGTTAGCTTATTATTATCTGTTATCCAAATCCACTTCCTAACTTCTCTATATCTTTTGAAAGTACCATCATCCTTTTAGTCATTCTCTGACTCTTCACTTCCCCTCACCTCTTATATCTAATCACTTGCCTGGTCTTGTCGATTCTATTTCCAAAACGTTCCTTGTATCCATCTCTTCTTTCCTCATATGGTCACTGCAATAGTGAGTATACAGGGTGTTCAGGAAAGACTAGTACCTCTGGTATGAGGGCTTGCTGAGCCGTTTTTCAGGGCTTCTCACCCTCCTTTGGTGTCCATCTTCCACCCAGCTCTCAACTGTGGCTCCAAGAAGCTATAGCATGCACAACAGCCACTCCCAGTAAACCATCTTGGGAAGGTGGGCTAAACCAGGTTCAAGGTAACCGACAGACCTAAAACCCCTTGCTGAATCAGGCGGGTATCTACCTCAGGTATTTGGAGACTTCTCCTGGCAGAATGGGCAGATTTGAGAACAATTTGTTCCAATGGCCATGAAGATGAATGATACAGGCATTATCGAATGCTTAGAGCTTGGTCAGACATCAAAGATGCTGTGCTCATCCACTGCATCCCAGGCCATTACTGGTCGTTCTGAAGTTTGTCTTGCCACTGATGACTTTGATGACTGGAGGAGAGTAAGAATGAAACCTGAGCAACTGTGCCTCTCTTAAATCCAATTTTTGCATGAGTCAAAGGATATCACCAGTGATGCTATTTTGGTTCTCTTCAAGAGTATGAAGAACAACAACCAACCAACCACAAACACTACCTCATTTCAAGTTCTCACCATTTGTTGCCTGGACCGTTGCAGGAACTCCTTAATTGGTGATCCCTGCCTTGCCTCTCCCCTCTCCCATTCATCTTCCTCATGGCTTCTAAATGGATAGTTATAAAGTATAGGGCTGACCATGCCATTCTTACATCTAGGATAAAATACAATATCCGAATTAAAGCCAACAATTTAAAGTTGTTCACGCTCTGGCTCCAGCCAATTATTCTAGGCTAATCAGATATTCTCCCTCATTGGCTTGACACTCTAGCCTACAATACTTTATATTCCCATGTTGGATATATTCCTGGCAGGATATATTCCTGCTTCTTCTGGTCTGGAGTACTTTCCCTCTTCAGCTTCCATAAAGGATCCCTAGCATTTTTTTTAAACCATTACCTTCTCTCTGAGAATCTATACTAAGTATCAGTTCCAAAGCAGAAGGGGATAAAGGCTAGGCAACTGGGGTTAAGTGACTTGCCAAGGTTCACACAGCTAGAAAGTGTCTGAGCTCATACTTGCACCTAGGACCTCCCAGCTCCAGACCCAGCTCTCTATCCACTGAGTCATTTAGCTGCCCTTCCTAGCATCTTTAAAGGCTCAAATCAAATGCCATCTCCTACACAAGGTCTATTCTCATCCTCCCAGGTTGCTAGTGCCCGCCCCATGAGGAAGTTACTTTTTATATATTTTGTATTTCCTTATATGTAGTCATGTTATTTTCCCTTAAAAGTTTCTTGTTTGTTTTTGTCTTTTGTCTTTCTATCTGACTTGTCTAATGTAATGCCTGATACATATTAGACGCTGCTGGTAAGAATGTATTCTTGTACCTCTTATGCCCATGGCATATTTTTTATTTTATTTTAATTTATTTAAATTATGTATAACATTAATATAATTTATCTTATTAATAATACGTATTATTTATTATTATAGTATATGTGATTAAATTTCTCTGCTAGAATATAAGGTCCTTCTTGAGGCAAAGAATCATATTAAGCATCTTAATAAACCATATTTACTTAAAATTTCCTTATGCTCAGCATAGTGCATTATAAATAACAAGCATTAAAGGGTTGTTCAGTAAATTGGAGAGGGAAGAAACCAGAGGTAGGAAGGCAGTTCATGTGAGATGTAATGAGGGTGCAGAGGAGGGATGGGAATGGTAAAGGGGAGATAAATTACATCAGAGGTAGTACAGAATTAGAGGTGGCAGGATTTGGGGCTTCTGGGAGAAATCCAAAAATGATCCTGTTCATCCTAGGAACCTGGGAGAATGGCGGGAGAACCGGGAAAGTTTTGGAGGAAAAATGATGAGTTTGTTTTGAACACATATTTATTATGTGTGTGCTATGTACACAGAGTGGGTAATTTAGGCTGTGCAGGGGAAGCACTATTTACATAATAAAAGCTGGCACTTAAAAGAGAACAGAAACATTTCTATAGCACTTTATAAACATCTCGTTTGATTCTCACAACCTTGTGATGTAGAAACTTATGGATATTCTCACCATTTTGCAGATGAGTTACCTGAGGCATGGATAGAGTAAGTGACTTGTCTAGCATCACATATCAAGGAAGCATCAGACAAGGACAGCATTGGATCCTAGGTTTGGCCGACTTCAAATATAACACTTCTGGTGTCCATCTCAAATAGAAACAGATGAGAAAATGATAAATTAACATTATGCTTTATTGCATTTTTATTTATTTTGTTAAGCATTTCCCATTATATTTTAATCTGGTTGTAACTTTGTGGGCTGCACACCTCTGCTCTACAACATGCTGCTTCATTTGTGACATCATCCCTGATCTCTAGGAGCTTATAGTCCAGCTTAGAAGATACGTACACAAATAATTTTAACACCAGATACTACCTAAGGGGTACAAATGAATGAAAAGAGCATTTATTAAGTGCTTATGTGCAAAGGAAAGTATTCAGTGCTGGGAATAAAAAAATAATAATAGCTACCATTTATATTCCACCTACTATGTGCCAGGCACCATGCTAAGTACTTTATAATTATGATCTCATTTAATCCTCACAATAACTCTGGGAGGTAGGTAGGTAGGTGTTATTATTTTCCCCTGTTTTACAAATGAGAAAACTGAGGCAAACCGTCAAGTGACTTACCCAGAGTCAAATGGCTAGTTAGTGTCTGAGGCCAGAGTTGAACTCAAATTTTCTTGACTCCAGGGCCAACACTATCCACTGCACCATGAAAAATCTGAGACAGTCTGTGCTATAGGTACTTATTTCAATTGGGGCAGATGACAAATAAAAATTTAGTTGTAGGGCAAATGGCTCTAAGACCTAGGGATCCTCAGGTTCCATAAGTAGGGGATGACTGTGCCAGGGGACTTCAGGGCATTAAGGCAGGGCAGATGGTAAGGCCTGATGGTCCAGAAGGAATAGAATTGTTGACTCCCACTGGATCCAGTCCATGTGAACTTGTCTGTATACAACAAGTGGTGTAGGAATTCAACTAGGAGAGAGAGTGCTTCTAACTTGGGGATTGGTGAAGGCCTTATAAAGGAGATAGTACTCAAAGAATGGGTAGGATTCTGAATTAGAGATAATGGGAGAGTGTTCCCAGTAGGTGGAACAACAGAAATAAAGTCAAAGAGACAGAAAAATTAAGGCATGTTTGGGGGGGGATATGGCTGGACCAATGTGGCCAGATCAGGGAGTATGTAGTGTATAAATGGAGATTTTGAACTCTAGACTTCATTCCCCAGAAGTCCTTGGTATTTCCCAGAATTCCCTATAATCTCTCCTGAGTCTGTCTCCATGTTGGCTAGATCACAATTGCTATTTAACTGGCAGTAACGCTTCCCAGGTGCTCTTCCTTTGCAATGATGTAGCAGGTATAGTGGTAAGCTAAGTGTGGGGATTTTAAATGGGCTAATCAGCCATGGGCACATGGTTTTTATTTTGTATCTTCTTTATTCCTTGATTTCTAATAATACTTAATAAACCTCATAAAATATAATATTTTTATTATTAGAGATATAATTTAATTTTTACAATAGTGAGAGCAGTTGGGGCTAAGGTCAGAGAGGCGGTTTAGGCAGCTAAAAGTGGAGGGCTTTGAACTTCAGGCCTATCTTGGAATCAATGGGAAAACAATAGATTTTTGAGCATGGAAGTGAGTCTTTGAAATCTTTTAGGCAAATTAATCTGGTGCCATGGATATTTGGAGGAGAGAGGAGGCAGAGCTAGGTGAGTATTGCAGTGATCCAGAGAAATATCGGATAAGGGAAAATTGACAGGGAAATGAATAATTGATTATTGTGAGGAGGAAGTTAAAGATAGACAGGGGATTTTTCCTCTCTGGGTTATGTCACTTTTCCAGGTAAAAAGAAATTAAATTAACCCTAAAACATCTTGAGCTGCCTGTTTCCCAATCTCTGAGCCCCATATATTGGTCCTTTATTGTGCAGAGTCCCATCCAAGAAAGTGAGCTCATCTGGATTCTTCCCAAGCTCCAGGCTTTGAAATTCTCCTGAACAGACTTTAAGATGCCCGTGCATGGCAGCAGATGGAAGGCGTTGTTCAGTCTTGCTCTTTCAGACTTTCTAGAAGAAAAATCTGGTTCAGAAGCAGAGACACATTCAGTGTTTTGGCCATTAAATGAGCCTCAACTCATTCTCTAGCCTGTAGTTTGCTAGCATAAAATTTCTGGGATTCACAGAGTTTTACTCAAAGAGATCTCCTAAGGAAAGAGTGCAGGAGGGAAAATTTGTGGATACTGGTGGGAAAGGATTTGATGTGTTGACCAGGTAGTGGATTGAAAAAAGATGGTACATACATTTTTAGAAATGTTTGTAAAATTTGAGGTTGTTAGGGAAGCTCTGGGGTAAAGGAACAAGGACTGGAATGATTCTGAATAGAAGTGATTCCACTAAGAGCCTGAGCAGAGGAATTGAAGGGGATTAAGGATATAGGGACAGAAGACAAAACTCCTTTGGATGAAGGAGGATTTATGGTAGGTATGCTCCTAAAATTTGCAGAATACACAAAGGTGGGAAGAACAGCTACTCTAGTGAATGACAGAGGCATGATGAGTCTGATAGTCAGGCTAGAGCATTGGGCTGACTTGATTACCACTTCTCAGATTATAGTGGGTATTCCTTGGTATATAGGTTCAAATAAAATAATAATAGCAGTTAGTATTTTTATATGCCAAGCACTGTGCTAAGTATTTTACAAGTGTTATTCTGTTTGATTGTTACAACAATCCTCAGAAGTAAATGTTGTTACTATCTCCATTTTACAGTTGAGGAAACCAAGAGAGATTAGGTGACTTGTCCAAGGTCACATAGTAAGTATCTGAGAATGGATCTGAATTCTACTTTTTCTGACTGCAGGCCGGGTGCTCTGTCCACTGCAATACATAGCTGCCTCTAGATGGCCACTAAGGTCCCTTCCAACTCTCAAACTTTGTGGTTCTATAGCATTATTGATTGGAAATTTAATTAAATTTAGTAGGTATATAACCCACTTACATGATGTACTAGATGAGAAACAGCATGATATAGAGCTAGTTTTGGAATCAGAAAGACCTGCTTTCATATGACCCTGAGCAAGTCACCTTTTGGTGCCCCAGACAATGTCTCTGACTATCAATTTCAGCAAAGGAGTCCATCTACATTGATGGAAGAAGTTCTTCACCAAGAGCTTCCTATATAGATGAAATCATATATCTGGTCAAAAAAGAAAAGTGGTAGGCATGAGGGACACAATGACAAAAATGAAAGTTCCTGCCTTCAGGCACCTTGTATTTTATTGGGGGGGGGGGGTAATGAAATGTATCCAGAGAAGTAAACATAAATTATACATAAAGTAACTTCTGGTGGGGTGTGGAGAAGGGCTGTTAACAGTGTAATGGAGAAGGTAAAGACAAAACTGAACTTTTAGGGGAGCTAGGAAATCCACAAGGCAGAAGGAAAGTTAGGAGAGCATTCCAATCAGTCAATAAATGTTTATTATGTGCCTACTATGTGCCAGGCACTGTGCTAAGTACTGGGGATAAAAAAAGAGGCAAAAGACAGTTCCTGCACTCATGAAACTCACAATCTAACGGGGAGACAAGAAGTAAACAAATACGTGCAGGCCAGCTAGATACAGGGTAAAATGGAAATAATTAAGAGAAGGAAGGCAAAAGAAATAAGAGGTGGAATGGAATATCTTGAATGTGTATCATAGGATCTTTGATTTAGACTTGGAAGGAACTTTAGAGTCCATTTAGTCCAGTTTGGTTGAATTGCAAATTTCCTGAGAGAGAGAGAGAGAAGTATCAGATTATTCTGGATAGAAAGTTAGGAGCCACCCTTCAAAAGGCTTTAAATGCCAAATAGATGAGTTTGTGACATAATGGATAGAGTACTGGGTTTGGAGTGAGGAAGTCTAAGCTTCATGAGTTCAAATCTGGCCTCAGAAGTATCCTAGCTGTGTGACCCTGGGCAAGTTCCTTAACCCAGTTTGCCTCAGTTTCCACATCTGTAAAATGAGCTGGAGAAGGAAGTGGCCCACTATTCCAGTATCTTTGCCAAGAAAACTCCAAATGGAGTCATGAAGAGTCAGACACAAAGGAACAACAGCAACAGAGGAGTTTGTATTTTATCCTTGAGGCAATAAGGATCCACTAAATCTTAAACAGAGAAGCAGTAATATGGTCGGAGCAGGTTCAAAGTGAATAGGGAGTGTTTATTACACAGTCCTCCAAGTTTCTTTAGTTCAGAGGTGGTGGTGGGGCATGTGGGAGTGCTTTATGGTTTTGTGTTTGTTCATGAGCTCCTGTGAGCTTTTCATAGCTTACATTTTCTGTGGTGTGTGAAATAAACACCCAGGGTCCGTGTTGTACACTAAGTACCTGTACAAGAGTTGAGGACTTTGCTATTTACTTTTAGAGAAACCTAGTCATGAGCTAGACCAGGATTATATTGTAAGATGTTCCTGGAGAACTCCAGGCAGAAGCAATGAGCTAAAGAGAGAAAACGACTTTCATGGTGTCAGGTCCCCTTGATCAAACCCAATCTATGTGAGATTAGAGTCCTTGGGGTCTTGGGCCATGGATGACAAACAGATTAGCTTACATTAATTGGGGGAAAAGAAGCTAAGGTCATTTGATGAGTGTGGAAACAGGATTTCTTTTTAACATAATATAAGCTACCTAGTACCACACAAGGATGTGAATATATTCTATTAAATATGATCCACTATTCCCCCTCACATGATACCTTCCAGCCAAACTGGCTGACATTCCATCTCTTGCCTCTGCACTTTTTGCACATGACTGGAATGCACTCCCTCTTCATTTTCACCTCTTGAAAGCTTGGCCCCCTTCAAGCAGGATATTTGTACCCCTTGTGCCTCGAATAGTGCCTGGCACATAAATGCATCTGAGAACTATTTTTTTTTTGATTGATTATCACTTTGGAGGATTGGAGAGGTGGGGAGAAGATGAAGACAAAGAGACCAATTAAGAGGAAAAAGGTATAAAGGCTTGAGCTAGGCCAGGTTGTAGAGAAAAGGGAAAGAATTCTAGATCTGTTGTGGGAGAATAAACAAGGTCTGGTATAGGGCAGAGAGAGAAACTGAAGAGATGACTGTAATTCTTGAGCTTTAGAAATAACTTCATGTACCAAAGCATTTAGCACTGTGCCTGGCACTTAGTAGGAGCTTAGTAAATGTTTATTGACTAATAGGCCAACAGCTGGGATTCTGGGAACTGGCAATGTGGTAGATGAATTAGCCAGTCTCTGAATGGGACTGGAGTGAACCTGGATACGGCACAGATGGCATGAAGTGAGACTGGTTAGACTAAGAGAGGAAGACTAAGGCTCAAACCTTTTCCTCTCCAGATACGATTCATTCTAGAGCATCACAGTATGGTGAAGCATGGAGGCTGGTTGTTAGAATGGCCCATGCCCACACATGCTTTCCCTCTTTCAGGCTGGGGAACAACAGTATTTTTGTTTTTCTGAAGCTTGGTTTTTAGTCTTTTACCCACCTCCGGCCAGATCCAGCCCCTGGGAAATTCAGTGGGCCAGTGCAAACTAAAGGCAGAGGAGGCGGGACACAGCCCAGACCCCCAGCTGCCTGACACCTGAGGTCCTGCCTAGCTTTGTCTGGTAGGCGGGGCCTGTAAGAGAAGAGGCACCATTGAGCTGTTTGGAGAGCTGGGGCGAGGGTTGGCTCCAGGGAGCATGGGCGGTGCCAACTCAGCAGGGAGAGTTGGAGAAGGGTGGGGCTGCCCAGCTTCGAAGGTAAATCCCTGTTCTTGCCAGGGAAGGGGCCCAAACAGGGTTGGAATGTGTTCCTGGGGCCCGCCTCTCTAGCTCCTGGACAACATGTAGACCATGCTTGGCAGCTAAGTCCTCACTGCCCTCTCTACATTAATGAATGCCTCTGCTCTTTCCACTTCTCCGTTTACTTTCCCCACCTCAATTATCCCATTCATCCTCCATAAAGGCTGCATGAGTTAGTGGAAAGATCTTGGATTTGAAGTCAGAGGACCTGATTTCTAATGCTAGCCCTGCTTCTTCTCATCCCTTGTGTACCTTAGGAAAATCATTTTCCTAGGGCTTGGTTTCCTTACCTGACAATTAGATGGCTTAAGTCCCTTTCAGCTCCAATTCGATTATCTTGTGATCTTTCCTTGTTCCTTCCCCAAATTACATCCTCTCATTTACCCATCTTTTGCCTCTCCTTTCCCCCAATCCTAAAATAAAGAATTCATTGACATTTCAGAAAGTTCCAGATGTTGACAAAAACCTTTTTGCTGGAGATGGTAAGAAAATGGAAACCACAGGATTAGAGATTATAGCTGGAAGAGAACTAAAAGGAGAAAGAGACACTTTAACCTGTTTCTTCTGTTTCTCTTCATCCATTTCCCACCCTTTTCATGTGAGTCCATTGCAAAGATTTATTCTTGTTTCTCTTCTCTTTTATATGTAGTCACTTGGAATTTTCGTTCACCCCCATGGTGACTAAATCTATGCTGACTCTCAAATCCCCAGCCCCGAGTCCTCTGAGCTATATAGACCTACACCTCTAACTATCTATGGGGTATAGGACACCCACAATTTGGAGGTTTGGTACACTTTACTCCTGAATTTACTGTCTTCAACTTTGAAGCTTCTTTATGACTTTACTATTTTGATGGCTGGTACCCCCTTGTTCACACAGTGTCCTATTTTTGAAAATATAAGATTATCTTGAACTAATTCCATGTCGAAATGTTCACAAATTCTGTGACATCTCTCACATCCATATCCTTCTGTTCCACTGACTGTCATAGCACACTCTCATTACCCCCATCCCAGCTCTATTTCAAAAGCACATCTCTTTCCCTCCTCCTGCCAACCCAGCTTTACACCCCTGCCCCATTATTTTTTCTATTAAATAAATCTTGTTGTATCACTCCTTCAGAAATTTTTTGGTTATTTCTTATTGCCCTTGAGTTGACATTCAGGGCTTTCTGGTCTGGTAGCACTCTCATCTTTCCATCTCACACTATTTCTTCCCTTTCCCATCCTCTGGGTTCCAGTCAAATAGGACAATGCTGTTCTCTAATTCAAATGGCACACTTCGGGGAAGTCTTTTCCTAGCATACCCAGTTGGTAGCAATCCCAGATAGATTTCACATATTCCTGTGAATATCACTCATAAGATCTTGTGTTGTTTGGCTTTGTGAGACTTTGTGTCATATCCCCCATTATACTGTGAATTATGAGGACATGGACTGTGACTTGTTTAAACTAAATGTTCTATCTCCCAGAGCCTAGTCCAATGCTTTCCCAGGGTTTAATGCTTAATTGCAGGATAAAGGGAGAGGAGCTTCAAGGCAGGGATGTGAGGAAAAGGGGGGAGGAGGAGGGAAGGAGGGAAAAATGGTAGAGAAGGGAGGGCAGCCTCAGGTCGGACCATGTCAATCCCCTATTCAAAAATCTTCAATGCTTCCTTATTGCCTTTTGGATAAAATGCAGACTCTGTAGCCTGGCATTTAAAGCTATCCACTAACTTGGCTTCCACCTACATTTCCAGATATTGCACCTTGCTCCCTTAGTAAAATGGACTTTCTTGCTATTTCAGGAATTGGGCATGCTCTTTCTAGTCTCCATTCATAGATTTTAACTCAGAAAGGGTCTTTAGAGATCTAGTTCACCCTCTCATGCCCAGAGATCTTAAGTGACTTGTCCAAGGTCACACAGCATAGTAGAGATTGAAACTGTTATCTTTGGATGCTTTATAAACCTCTCTTTTCATCTGACCACTGCTAGGTTTTCGCAGGTTGTCTGTTCCCCAATTTCTGATATGTATTCCTTCCTTACCTCTAATTCATAGGACCCCCAGCCTTCCTTTAAGGCAGAATTCAGGTCTTCCATCCACTCACAACCCACTATTCGAACTTGGCATTTACTAATTTATTCACATATAGGTAGTCTCCCAAGAAAATGGGAGCAATTCTTAGGCATGGCTTCTCTCTGCCTCGCTGTCTTTCTCTCTGTCTCTGTCTCTTGGTGGGGCGGAGAAAGTGGAGAGAAAGGAAAGGTAGGAGTACAAGCAGGTGAGGGTGCTGGCGGAGGAAACGCGATGGTGCCTCCCTTTGCTGCCCACCCTGCTTTCTTCTGCAGCACTTTTGGGCCTGGCTGTTGGATAGGGAAGGGACTTGGGGGTGGGGGTGGGGGTGTCTCTGTTCCTGGGCAGCCGGGGTCTGGAGGGAGGGAGGAAAGGAAGGCGCAGAGCCCGGGGGAGGACGCGGCTTTGTCTCCATTGTTCCTGGAGGTGAAAGCGCCGGGCCGTGGGGGATGGGCGGGCGCAGTTTTCCGCCCCTTGGTCTCCGGGTAACAGCTGTGGCTTCGCGGGATCCACCTCCGGGGGCGGGGGTAGGGGAGGCCCGCGCAGCTCTGGGGCTCGTCTCAGCCCAGATCAGCGCAGCGCAGCGCAACGCCACTCGGCTCCGCTGAACTCCGCTCAGTCCCGCGCTGTGCAGCCCGGCGCTGCAGAAGAATCAGAACGCAGTCCAGCCGGGTGAGTGCATCTCTCTCTCTCCCTGCAGTAGGGGCCGAGTGGCGAGTCCATGCATCACGGGGCGGGGAGGCGGGGAATGCAAGCACCCTGGGAACTCTCCCCTGGTCACCTGGGGTGGGGAGCCGGCATCCCGAAGGATAGCTTTAGGAACAGACCACTTGGGCCGCTTTGGGTTTTCTGTTGTGTGGATCCCTCACCTGGACTGGGAGAGCGATTGATCTGGGGGTTGGAGGGTGGGTGGGGGGGCTGTTTCATCAGGGGGATTTTGGACCGAACTTCTCTCGTGGAAGAAAACTTCAGGGTCGTTTTGATTGGGAGAGAAGGGAGGCGGGATCGGTTCCCCCTGCACCGGAGTCGAGTGCCCCCTCCCTCCGCCTTCGGGCAGCCCCTCCTCTCCCCCACCCTGCATCCTTACCAGCCAACAGTCTTTCCCTCCCCGCCAGGACCAGATAGGGGCTTTACCTCTTGGACGCTGGGGGCAAGAATCCTGTGCTGAGGAACCCTGGAGGTGGAATACACACAACTTGGGGGTGGAATACTGGGGAGAGGAGGTTCCAGGCTCCTGCACCTTGCCTAGCTCCTAGGACAACTGGGAGACTGTTTCTTAGCCCTACCTTTCCAACCTCTCAGAACTCTATGCCTCTAAATTCAAACACGCTCTGGATTGCGGACCCTCCCCCCCCCCCCCCCCCCCAGTACATCTTGGGATCCTCTTCCCTCCATCAGTACACACCCTAGATCGTGACTCCTCCTTCAATACCTACACGGTGGATTTTGACACTCTTTCTTTAATATGGACATCCTTAATGAGTCCGCCCTCCCTAACTTCCCTCTCCTACTTCAGTACCCACTCCGCAGTGACGCTCTTCAGTAAACTAACTGGATTGTGTCACCACCTATACTACCAAAACACATATCCTGAGTTATGACCCTCCCCTTTCCCTTGGTACATAACCTGAATTGAGACTTCCCGCTCCCCAAACCTCTAAAGGCTCACATCTGAGTGCAACCCATTGGGCTGTTAATGAGTAACTGGCCTCTGTGGCCAGCTCGGAGGACGGGAGCGGTTTCTCCAGCCATTCCAGTGAAAGCTGGTTTCTCCTGAATGTGGCTTCTGGGGAGCCAGCCAGTGGTGAACACCCCCTTTGTACAGGCTGGGGGGGCTGGATGATCAGGACAAACCCTGGGTCCCGACCTCTGAAGAAGGGGAAGAAATCTCCTTTGCTGAAAAGAAGCCTCTCTGCAACCCTATCTCAGCCTTTCACAACTCTTCCTGGGAATGGAGAGGAGGACTAAACCAGGGAATGGGGGTGGGAGTAATCTGGGGGCCATAGCTCTTGGACATCTACCTAACTGGAAGATGAAGAAGTCATACTCCCCCTGGTGGATGAGAAAGGGAGATGGTCTGAAGGAAGTTGGGGAGCCCTGGAATAGGGAATAGTCTGGTGCCAATTTTGGCATTGTTGGAGGAGAGATTTTTTACTTGGGGGGAGGAGATATTAGTAGGCCCAATTGGAATGTGTTCGGATTCAAGGGTAGGTAGTCTTCTTCAGAGTTCTTTGAAGGAAGTTTGGGGAGCCTGAAGGACCAGTACTGCTCCCAAGTCCAATTAGTGTTCAGATCTCATTAACAGACCCGGGTTCATGGTCATTAACTAGTAAAACTATTTCTGAAGCCTCCAGAATTTTTTATTTGATCTTGGTCTTTCTTGTCTCTGCTCCTCTCATTGACCCCTACGTTATCCTCCTCTCATCTGTCTCCTCTATTACTATGCTTGGCACAAATTAAGCACTTAATAAATGCCTTTTCATTCCCATTCATTCTTCCTTGACCCTTCCCATATTGTTTTCCTTGTCCTTTTAGTCTTTCCCTCTCACCATCCCCAATACCATCTCCACGACCCTTCTTGCCTGTCTGGTTTTTGTCCATGGTGGGGAGAGGAATATGGAGTAAGTGAGCCATGATCCTTGGGAGGGAGCTGATGATAGAGAACAGAACAGCAGTCGTCTGTCCTCTCCAGCCCCCTTCCCCTTGAGTCACTCCATCCGTGCAGACAGCTCCTGGGAATCCCTGGGGAGGGGAAAAGAGAACTGATTGGCTCTCCAGGGTCAGTAGAGGAAAGGAGGGAGGAACGCACATGATGGGAGCAGCTTTGGACCTGCCTTGCCCAGGATTCCCTCTCACCCCCCAACTGGCTTTTCCACTGGTCCTCTGTCCCCCACCCCTCATGCTCCTGGGTAAGAGAAGCAACAGTTTGGGTCCTTTGGCATCTACTGTGTCACAGGTTCTTTGAGGAAGCCCCTGCCTATTCCTTGAACTGGCCAGCTATGACAGTTGCTACCCTCATAATGTTTCTGGATGCAGGGTGATTATCTTCTGTTATGGGTTATATTATTGTTTATATGGGCATCTGCCTTCACTTCCTCCAACAAACACACTCCTTAACTGCTCCAGATGCCCATGATATCCATTTGAACAGCCTTCTTGCATTCTCATCCGCTTCCTGCTTGGGGGGGGGGTAGGCATGGAATGGGATAGCGCATGGTGGGAGAAGAAGGAAGGTGCTAGAGAAAGGAGGAGAGCAACCAAGTTGGAAGGGGATGGAGATCCCAGTCCTGGGGATTCTCTTTTTAGGTTCGTCTAATCCCAGCTCCCAGGTTTTGGCCCCGGAAGTGTAACAGTCTTCAGGAGAAGCCCCCTCCATGCCTTTTGTTTGGGAGAGGTACAGTTGGGTCTTCTGAACTTGTCTGTTACTAGGTCTGTGTTGTGGGCATATGCCTGTAGTCAGTGGGGGTGGGGTGGGGGAACATGGGGGTGGGGCTCTGCCAAGATCCTTCTCCCAAGGCTGCTGTCCTCTGAGATTGCCTAAGAGGCTCCTGGAATCTGATGCTTTGGCTAAAAGAAAGTAGAAGCAAGCACTCCATCCAGACACAGACTTCCTTCCTTTTAAAGTAGGAACTTTAGACAAACTGTAGATTCTCTCTGGCCAGTGGTGTTTTGCAGTATTTTCTGGAGTCTGTGGGATCCTGGGAGAGAAGATATCCCTTCTTTGCCCTTTTCCTGGTCTGGATCTGAAAATGACCCAAGCCAGTGGCATGGGAATCAGGAAATTCCCTTGTTCTCCCACAGTAGGATGTATGGGGTAGAGGGAAGCTTTCAGCCAGCTCCTACTCCCCCTTTTCCAGCCCTCCTACTCTCCATCCTCCCTTCTCAGTTCTCACCCCCACATCCTCTCTTCCATGCCACTCATTCTCCCTTGCCCCCCACCCCCACCTTCATCCTCCCCCCCACCCGCCTAGGGCGGATAAACAAAGGCAGTGTTGTTCCCGCTCCCACAGAGCTGCCCTGTTCTCTCCACACTAAAAATGGAAACCCCAGAGCTATTTTGGGAGCAGTGCCCAGGCCGGGCCGTGGCCTACTGCCTCCCCATTCCCACCCAGCTTGGTCCCCACCCCCTCTTTCCCAGCTCCTTCCTTCTGGGGCCTAGGCTCAGGGTCCAGCTCTGAGCCCCTCCCCTCTGGCCGCTTCTGTGAACTGACCATTCCCTGCAGTGCTGTTCTCTGACTTGATTGGGTCAGGGGTTAGGGAGGATTCGTTCACGGGGAGCTGACTTCAGTGCCAAGGTCATCACTGTCTCCTGATTATTCCTAATGCTGGCAGCTGGTCCGGGGGGTCTTACGAGCTGTGCCCTCTTGCCTTTTCTCATACTGGGAGGCAGAGATGTCTGAGTACACAGAAGAGCTTTTCCAAACAGGCCTCCTTGGGACTCCCAAGAAACCTCTCCAGTTTGTCTGTCTGTCTCTTGGCCTCTGGGTATCTGAGATACACTGACCATTCAGGCGAGACTCCCCAACCCTAAACCACTTAGGAGATTGAGCTGCGGGCCAGAGGGCCAGAGGGCAGCTGAAGACAGAAGATTCAGGCACTCCACCCACTTGGGAGGCTCCTAATTATCTCCCTCAACTGCCACTCCTGCCCTTCTCAGTTCCCCAAACCCTGCAAACCCCGCTCCCTCCCAGCTCAGTTCTTTAGCCACAGTTTTATTGAGACTCTGTGGCAGAGATTCTTACTGTGAACTTGTTTTAAAAATATTTTAATAACTATTTCAGTATAATTGTCTTCCTTTGCAGTCCTCCATATTTTATTTAAAAACATTATTCTTTCTGAGGAAAGGACTACTGGGCTGCCAAACCCCGGAGTAGGCACAAAAGATATGCCAGACCCCTGGCTCTTCTGCTTTCACTTCTCTCCATCCCCAGATTGGACGCCATGGTCTGACATTTTAGGATCTAACTAGTTATTACCATAGAATACCTTGTTGTCCTGAACCTGATAATCCTCATCACTGGGTAACCCCTCCTGTCTATTTTCTCCACTGCTTTTAGGCTGAGGATTAGTGGCCAAATTAAGCTAATTTTATCTACTGCAAATTGATGGCACACAGCCCCAGGTGGCCCTTGCTTCTGTTTGACAGGCAATTCAGCAAATATTTTAAGAGCCTTCTAGGTGCTGGGACCTGTGCTAGGTGTTTGCAATACAGAGAGAACAATAAAAGGAATTTCTGTCCTCCTGGGAGAAAAAAATGGGTTTACAGAGAAGTTAATATAAGATATATATAGAATAAAGACTAAATGATTTTTTTTTTGTGGAGGAGACACTGTTGATTGAAGGAATCAAGAAAGACCTCTTCTAAAGAGGTGCTGGAACTTTGAAGAGAGTTAGGGATTCCAAGAGGTGAGGGTGAGGAGAAGGAACATTCCAAACATGGGGAACAGCCTGTTCATAGGCAAGGAGGGGCAAGATGGAATGTCCTGAAGGAGGAACATAAAGTAGGACTGTTTGGAGAGAGTATATGTATTTGGGGGAGTAGCGAGTAATTAGCCTACAAAACGTAAGTTGGAGCCAGCTTATGAAGGACTTTAAATCAGAAAAAGCTTCTTTATCCTGAGGGCAATAGGGAGCCACTGATGCTTCTTGAGCAGAAAAGTGACATTATCAGACCTGTGTTTGAAGAATGTCAATTTGATAGTTGTGTGGAGAATGGATTGGAGAAAGATGCCTGTCAAAAGACCATTTGGGAAACTATTGGAATATTAATAGTATGAGAGATGTGATGAGTGCCAGAGCTAGGGTGGATTTGGATTAACGGAGTGACAGGAATAGAGATGCAAGTGGTGTTGTGGAAAGAGAATCAAGATAAATTTGTTAAGTGGTTGGATCTGGGGGAGAGTGGGAGAAGGGCCAATGAGAGGGAAAAATCAAAAGTGAAAACATCTTTTCCTGGAACCCTTACCTTTCATCTTAGGCAGAACAGCAATAAGGGCTAGGCTATGGGAGTCAAGTGAATTGCCCAGGGTCACACAGCTGGGAAGTGTTTGAGGCCAGTTTTTAACCCAAGATCTCCTATTTCTAGGCCTGGCTCTCAATCCACTGAGCTACCCAGCTGCCCCCAGTCAGCTCCTTTTTAAAGACATATCTCCATTTTAGGAGATGGTAAGCAATTTGATTTGAGTTATACATATATGTGAAACTTACTTCCATATTGGTCATTGTTGCAAGAGAATAAATATTCATACAAAACCAAAACTCCATAATAAAAACCAAATAAACTACAATGAAAAATAGTATGCTTTGATTTGTGTTTTTACTCCAACAGTTCTTTCTCTAGAGGTGGATAGCATTCTTTGACATAAGTCCCCTAAGAATTTTCCTGGATTATTGTATTGCTGAGAGTATCTAAGTCTTATCACAGTTCACAATATTTCTGTTTCTGTGTACAGTGTTCTGGTTTTGTTGATTTCACTCTGCATCAGTTCATGTAGGGCTTTTCAGCTTTTTCTGAAATCATCCTGCTCATCAATGTGTTCAGCCATTCCCCAAATGATGGGCATCTCCTCAATTTCTAGTTCTTTGCCACTTCAGAAAAGAGATGCTATAAATAGTTTTGTTCAAGTAGGTCCTTCCCCCCTTTTTTAGACAGATTTTTTTCCTAAGAGTTTGGCTGTGAAAGGGTGGAGAGATCTAGAACAGTGATGTTTTTGGGAGATTGGGCATGTTTGTAGGCAGTAGCAAAGGAATCAGTGAACAAGGAGTCTTTGAAAATTAGAGAGAGAAGAGAGGGGATTAAAAGATTGATAGAATGGGATGAAGGGCAGAAATAGAAGAACTAGCATCCTGCAAAATGAAGGACAATTTCTTCTTTTTGAGGATGAGCAACAGAGAAATGAGAAATTATAACAATAAACAACATTTACTAAGAGCATACTATGTGCCAGACCCCATACTAGACCCTGGGGATACAGGCAAAAAAATAGATTCTGCTTTCAAGGAACTCACAGTCTAGTATGGGAGAAACATGAAAACAGCTCTGCACAAATGATACATCTCTGTGTGTGGATGTCTATATCTATATAGCTTGTACAGAGCTGTCTATCTATCTATTTAACTTTAGATGACAGTGAAAATGCTTGGAGTAGGGTGATGAAGTGTCTAGTTCAGAGACAAGAAGAATTCCAGGGTCATTAGATTGCAGAGTATGGGGGTGAGAGGACGTAAGATGTAAGAAGACTTGAAAAATTGTAACCCTAGAATTGGGGAGCAAAAGGAGCTCAGTTTTTCCAGTCAAGTGCAATGCAAAGTCTCAAGAGGTTTGGAATGGGGGTATGAAACTCTCTGCCCTTCAAACCCCTCAGTATGACTGAAACAAAATTAAAACTTAATTGGGGTGGAGGCTGCTAGGTAGCCCAGTGGATTGAGAGCCAGGCCTAGAGATGGGGGATGGGACTCAAATGTGACCCTACTCACTTTCTAGCCGTGTGACCCTGGGCAAGTCACTTAACTCCCATTGCCTAGCTCTTCTACTTCAGAGCCATACTCAATATTGATTTTAAGACAGAAGGTGAAGGCTTTAAAAAATACAATTGTGAAATGTTTAGCAAAATAAATAAAGATACTATATGACATGGATAATGTTAATTTGTGATTTTCTAAGTTTGACAACTCTGGTTTAGAACACACCCTGTAGGAAGTGTGGTAATGAACCTCTGAAGGGTGAAAAGGATATGTTTTATGAATTAAAAACAATAATTCTGGAGAACCAATCCCTTCCTCTGGCCACAGTGGGGTTGCTAATAAAGTTTATTATAGTCTGGGAAAAATGAGGGTCCAGGTGAGGTTATATAACATAAATTCAGCACAAGAATATGACATACTATCTTTCAGCAGGACATAACTAGAAGTAGGGAAAGTGGATTGAGTGAAGTCAGAGCTGGGATCTGAAAAGGAATGAAGGACCGATAGGACAAGAGGACAGAGGACTCAAGCCTAGAAGTCAAATGTACAAAGTTCAATTTGTTAATATAGGATTAAGCTTTTGAAGGGGGACAAGAGAAGCTAGAGGGGAGGAAATGGACTGGGAGAGCAGAGAGCAGAAAGCTTGAGGTTCTGATGAGGATGGAGCATAGGTGAGGGGTGAGGAAAAGATTGGAGGTTATGGTCAGAACATTTCAAGGCCCTGCACAGTGGAAGTGGGCTGCTTATTCCTAGTTTGTGGCTAGGTAGAATGAAGGTACAGAACATGGAATGTAGGGAGCTGAAGAACTGGGAAGCAAGAATACTTGAAGAGATGGCAGTATGTAAACTTAAGTGGCTAACTTGAAAAGCAAGGCTTGGGATGGAGAGAAGACTTTGAACCAGGTATCCTTTTTTTCTCTTTTTGAACACTTGAATCAATTGATTCCAAGACAGAAGAGCAGTAAGGGCTAGAACTTTGGGGTTAAATGACTTGCCCAGGATCACATAGCTAGAAAGTTTCTGAGACCAGATTTGAACCCAGGACCTCCTGCCTCTAGGGCTGGCTGTATCCATTGGGCTACCTAGTTGCCCAGGTGTACTTCCTGAAAAGGAGGGAGAATGATCTGGGAACCATTACAGAATATCCACTAGGGTATAGATAGGCTGATAAATCTGGTTATAGTGAACCTCAAAGAAAATGTTGCTGAGTGACGGTGGCAGAGACATAGGAATGGAATCAATCTGGAAATGGCATTGAGGATTTTGGCTAAATGTTTTGTGAGGCAGGAGTGAAGGAACATGCATTACTAGACAGCTTGGCCAGGGTTGCAGTGTCTTCTAGGAGGAGCAAGGTTTCTGTGATTGGAAGAAGTGAGAGGGGAAAGGTTTTAATATGGAGGGAATGAGTGAGGGAGGGCTAGGGATAACACTATTTCATAAGAGGACATAGAAGGAGGTAACAGAGAAAGGACGTTTTTGTCTAGGCAGTCCATGACTAAATCACAGGGATGCTAAATAGAAAAACAGGACAGGAGATGGTCATATCTTTTCCAGTAATAATAGTCAGTTGGTTATTGTCTTCAAACTCAGAGAGGACTACAATGACATCATTGGTGATGGTTTTTCACTTGGGCACAAATTGGATTTAAGTGAGGCAGAGTTGCACAAAGTCATCAGCCTCATTCTCTTCCAAAAGTTCAGTAGCAGGACAGAAGTCAAGATGACTGATGATGGCTTTGGATGCAGCGGATGACCGTGGCATCTTCGGTGGCCTTGGGAGCTCCACATCTCCTGCTTTCCTTTGCCTTTATGGCCATTGGAACAAATTGTTCTCACCTGCACCTTCATATGCCTGGGGTAGACACCCTCAATTCACTGGCAGATTTGAGGCTGTCAGTTCCCCTCAATCTTGTTTAATCCATCTATTGGAATAGATTGCTAGGGTATGACTACTAGGCATTCTACAGCTTCTTGGAGCCACAGGTGAGAGCTGGGTGGCAAGTGGACACCAAAGAAGGAAAGCAGTCCTGAAAAGGGCTCAGCAAGCTTTCACACCAGAGGCACTAGTCTTCTTTGAACACTCTGGAGTGGTAGTATTGCTAATTTAGGGATAATTCCTTGGTCGAGTGGTGGGAAGGGGGAATCAGAGGGGTAGAGAGTGAATCTTGGTAGTCAAAGTCTAAAGAGGAAGGGGCCTGAGACTGGGTTCTAGCAAGTTATAGAGTAATGAGTCATGGTTCAGTATACTCATCCTTTAATCATCAATTGAGGTAGTTCTGTCCCAGGGCCAGCTCTAACATTTAATCACTAATCTCCTTTTAAGAGAGAGAGTGAGAGAGAGAGAGAGAGAGAGAGAGAGCAAGAGAGAGAGAGAGAGAGAGAGAGAGAGAGAGAGAGAGAGAGAGAGAGAGAGAGAGAGAGAGTGTGTGTGTGTAAGTTAAGGGAGTGAAGTGGCAGGGGCAGCTTAGAAAGGGTTGATCTTTCTATTCTTTTTATTTATTTATTTATTATAGTCTTTTTTTTTTAACCTTAACTTCCGTCTTAAAACTTAAAAAAAAAAAATACTAAGAATTGATTCCAAGACAGAAAAGTGGTAAGGGCTAGGCAATGGGGATTAAGTGACTTGCCCAGGGTCACATAACTAGAAAGTATTTGAGACTAAATTTGAACCTAGGACCTCTTGTCTTCAGGCTTGACTCTACCCACTGAGCCACCTTTGGGCCCCTGATCCTTTTATTCATGATGCCCTATCTCCTTTCCTCAATGATGATTCTAATACTCACTCTCCTGCCCCCCCCCCCTTATAGTAGGTGATATATATGTTTATTTAAATATGAAAGTGAAAATTCCTTCTTCCATTTCTCAATATTTCCCCCTGTTGTCATCCATTTATTTCTCTTTCCTTCTGGCCAAAAAAGAAATATCTCTATCTCTTGTTAGAGTTTTTCCCTTGATCCTATTGCATTTTACCTCTTAGGATTTTGTTCTAGTAATAGTCCCTTTTATTTTATCTATTTTCAGTTTCTTCCTTTCTGCAGATTCCTTTCTAACTGTCTATAGACATGCTCAGATCTCCCCAAATTTTTTTAGGCCCTTAACTTCCATCTTAGAATCAATACTGTGTATTGGTTCCAAGGCAGAAGTGCAGTAAGGGTGAGGCAATGAGGGTTAAGTGACTTGCCCAGGGTCAGATCTCCCAAATTCTTTTTTTTTTTAAAGTCTTCCTTTGTTACTTCTGCCATTCAGCTGTGATTCACCACATCTCTTATTTCTTCCTGCACTGTCAAACTTAAAAATCTTTATGCCTAATGTTCATCATCTTTTCCTTAGCCTCCTTACAGTTTGGCTTCTACACCTACATACTACTGAAATTACATCTCTAAAGTTACCTATGATTTCCAGATTCCAGATCAAATAAATAGCCTTTTTTCAGCCTTTTGCATTGTTAGCCACTCCCTCTTACTGGATACTTTTCTCTCTGGACTTTAAAGACACCTCCATCTCCAGGATGATGCAGCTACTTCTCTAATTTCTCCTTCTTTGGGTTTGTAGCCTCATCGTAATTCCTTAGATTTTTGTCCTTGACCCTCTTTCTTTCAGTATTCTTTCCTTTGGCCATTGTGATTTATTTCTCCAGCTTCAAGTATGACCTCTATGCACAGGAATTATAGGAATATAACTACAAAGCACTTTTTACGGGAATAAAGGAAGACAAATAATTGGAGAAGAATTAATTGTTCATGGTTGGGCACTGCTTATGTAATAAAAATGACAATACTACCTAAATTAATTTACTGACTCAGTGCCATACCAATCAGACTACCCGAGGATTGCTTTATTGAAGTAAATAAAATTATGAAAAAAGGAGTAGCAAAAGGTCAAGAATTTCAAGGGAAATAATGAAAAAGTGGGAAGGAAGGCCTAGCATTTTCAGACCTCAAAGTAAATGACAGAGCAGTAATCAGCAAAACAATTTGGTATTGTTTGAAAAATAGAAAGTTGATCAGTGGAACAGATTAGATACACAAGATCAGAAACAATTGAGCACAGCAGTACAGTGTTTGGTAAATCCAAAGATACAAACAGCTGGGGTAAGAATTCACTATTTGACCAAAAATGCCAAAAAAAAATTGGAAAGTAGCCTGGGTGAAATTAGGCTGCTTATATGACACCATAGTCCCCAATAAGTTGTTTTTAAAAACCGTACCTTCTATCTTAGAGTTCATATCTGTTGCTATCCAAATATATCTTAGAAGTGATTCCAAAGCAGGAGCTGTAAGGGCTAGGCAATTGGAGTTAAGTGACTTGCCCAGGAAGTGTCTGAGGCCAAATTTGAATCCAGGATCTCTTGACTCCAGCTTTGGGGCTCTATCTACTGGGCTACCTAGCTGCTCCTCACAAGAAGCTTTAAATAGACCCATGGTCTCTGTATCAGGGTTATTTAATAAATTAGAGGAGAATGAAGGAGATGCTTTTTGCAATGACTACTGAGGAAGAATTGCCAAATAAGGAAGAGCAAGGATCAAAGGAGATCATTTTTGTACAGTTTTGATTACATAAAATTGAAGAGTTTTTATGCAGACAAAAACAGTGCAGTTAAAATTAGAAGGGGAACAATTTACTGGAAAAATATTTGCAGCAAATTTCTCTGAGAAAGGTTGGTAGCCAAGATATATAGGGAATTGGTACAAATATATAAGAACAAAAGCTGTTCCCCAATCAGATAAATTAGCTAAAAGATTTGGCCAAAACATTCTCAAAGGAAGAAGCTATCCATAAACATATGCAAAAATATTTAATTATAAATCAGAACAATTCTGAAGTGCTACCTCATATGCCCATCATTAACAAAAAGGAAAATGACAATTGTTAGAGGAGCTTTGGGAGCATAGATCTACTAATGGATTGTTGGGAGAGCTGGTAAATGGGTTTAATTGTTCTGGAAAGTAATTTGGAACAATACACCTAAAGACACTAAATTGTTTATTTTTTGATCTAGTAATACCACTTGTTTGGTTGTTTCAGTTATATATTACTCTTCATGACCCTATTTGGGGTTTTCTTGGTGAAGATACGAATTGGTTCACCATGTCCTCCTCGGGCTCATTTTACAGATGAGGAAACTGAAGCAAACATGATTAAGTGACTTGCCCAAGGTCACAGAACTAGGAAGTATCTGAGGCCAAATTTGAACTCAGGAAAATATTTTCCCGACTCCAGGCCCGACACTCCATCCACTGCACCATCGAGCTGCCCAGTGATAGCACTATTAGTCATAAATTAGTCAAAGAGACCAAACACAGAGGGAGAAGGGACGCTGTCCACAAAAAACGCTTATAGTGACACTTTTTTTTTTTTAAGTATAGAACTGAAACAGTGGGTTCTCACTGCCTGTAAAATGGCTGAGTGAATTATGGCATATTGTTGTGCCATAAAAAGGGATAAAAGGGATGGATTCAGAGAAACAGAGGGAGACTTATATGAACTGGTGCAGAATGAAGTAAGTAGAACTATTTATACAATATTATACATTATATATATATTCTACATTATAAAGTAAAATAAAAAACTTTGAAATCTTTAATGACTCTGATCAGTGAACTAGTCTCTACTCTAGAAGACTGATCATAAAGCGTGCTTCCTTTTTTGTGTTAGACTGTAGGTTTAGAACCAGACTTACATTTTCAGACCAAAGCAACACAAATTTATTTTATTTGACTATTTATTTGTTAGTAGAAAAGGTTTTTTTTGGCAGGGAAGAAAGCTGTGAGAGGGAACGATCATGATAGTGATGTAAAGAAAAAGAAAAGAGCATCAGTGAGACAAAGGTACCAAGAAGAGATTATAAAATTCAGAATAAGAACAGATGAGAAGGGGATTGTTGTTACTACCATGTTAAATTTAATATATATTTTATTTATTCATTTAAAAAAATCCTTGCCTTCTGTCTTAGACTTGATAGTAAGTATTGGTTTTAAGGCAGAAGAGTGGTAAGGGAGAAGCAATTAGGATTAAGTAACTTGCTCAGGATTACCTAGTAGAGGTGAGATTTGAACCCAGGTCCGCCCATCTCCAGGTCTGGCTCTCTATCCCATCAGACACCTAATTGCCCATATTATCTTTCATCCTAATTTTATTTCTCCTTGTGTTTTCACAATTTCTGTTAGTGGCTTGACCATTCATTCAGTCAAAACCATAGCTATTCCCTCTCACCTTTCATATCCTATCTAGTGCTGTTAAATATATTTCAATTTTACACATTTTCTTACATCCAGCCATCTTTCTACCCATTCATTCATCCGTTCATCCATCCATCCATCCATCTATCCACCCATCCATCTATCCATCCATTCATCCATCTTCTCTATTCCCTTTGCCACCCTCTTAATACAGGTCCTATTACTGGACTATTGTAATAGTATTTTTCTAACTTAATTTATTTCAATTAACACAAATCTATTTTCTCTCATTCTATTAGGGAAAAAATACAAAAAACTAAACTAAACTCTTATAACAAATATATATGTGTAGTTAAGAAAAACAAATTTCGAAATCGACCATAACAAAAAAATACTTATTTAATGTAGCACTCTGAGTTCATCCCCTCTCTGTCAGGAGGTAGTTAGCATGATTCATCATTGGTCCTCTGGAATTGTGGTTAGCCATTGTCTTGATCAGGCTTCTTAAGCCTCTTAAAAGTTTTTGTCTTTGCAATGCCGTCATTATATAAATTGTTCTGGGTATGCTTACATGAGTCCATACAAGTTATCCCAGGTTTCTCTGAAACTATCCTTTTCAACATTTCTTATAATACAGTAGCATTCTATTACATTTATATATCATGATTTGTTTAGGCATTACTCAATTAATTGGCATCCTCTTAATTTCTTCTTCTTTGCCATCAAAAAAAAAAAGATTGGCTCTAAACATTTTTGTACAAATGAGCCCTTTCCTTCTTTCTTTGATCTCTTTGGATACAAAGGTCTGGGAATGGTATTTGAAATAGCCTTTTTCTTTTCCAAAACCCTTACCTTCTGTCTTAGCATCAGTTGTAGGATGGAAGAGCAGCAAGGGCAAATGGGTTTAAGTGACTTGTCCAAGGTCACATAGCTAGGAAGTTTCTGAGACCAGATTTGGACCCAAGTTCTCCCAACACCAGGCCTGGCACTCTGTCCACTGTGCTACATAGCTCTATGTCTCTTGAAATAGCCTTCTTTTTTTTTTTTAAACCCTTACCTTCCGTCTTGGAGTTAATACTGGGTATTGGCTCCAAGGCAGAAGAGTGGTAAGGGCTAGGCAATGGGGGTCAAGTGACTTGCCCAGGGTCACACAGCTAGGAAGTGTCTGAGGCCTGGCTCTCAATCCACTGAGCCACCCAGCTGCCCTCTGAAATATCCTTCTAAGGACTCTTTTTCCACTTTTCCCTGCAGCCTCCAATTCATCCTTCTTGTTACGACCAGAATGCCTTTCCTTTGGAAAAGATCTGGTCATTGAATTCAATTTGACAAGCATTTATTATTTTTGCTGTTGTTGAGTTGTTTTGGTTGTGTCTGATTTTTTATGATCTCATCTAGGGTTTTCTTGACAAAGATTCTACATTCATGTACATTTTTCTCCTCCAGCGCCTTTTACAGATGAGGAAACTGAGGCAAACAGTATTGAGTGACTTTTCCAAGGTCACACAGCTATTACTTGTCTGAGGCTGGAATTGAACTCCAGTCTTCCTGACTTTGGGATAAATAAATAAACATTTATTTATAAATTTATTATCTGTAATATATAATATTTAAATATATTTATAGATAAAATAAAACTATACAAGTAAATAAAACACAAGTGTATTATTTAGTGTCTACTATGTATCAAATTCCATTATATCTCTCCTTGGCTCAGAAATCTTCAGTGACTCCCCGGTGCCTTTGAAATACAGATATCCCTTCTATATCTTGGAGGTTAGGTGCCCTCTCAATCTGGAAAATCCTCATAAAATTTTTTGGCCTTCCCTTCGTACCTGAGAAGTCTGATTTTTTTCTTTTGCTTTTATGGAATGTTTGCAGTAACTTGTATACATTTATGATCTACTAAACTTTGTAAAGTCTCTCTACATTTCTTGCCTTTGTGTGTCATCTGTTGGTTTTCACATTCTTTCTGCAAACTTTAACTTTTTAATTATTTTAACTGTTAAAAAAGAAATTGTGCATATTTATGGCATTAAAAGATAAAATATGTGGATATTATGTAATATAATACACATTTTATGCATTTCTGAGTTCCTAAACTTTTTCTATGGCGTTTGCTGGCCTTTGTGTGTTGTCTGCAGCTTCTGCAACCCCCCTCCCCCCCCCAAATTCCCGTTTGACTTCTTACACTGACCTGTGATATAGCAAAACCACGATAGGGAAAATTGAGATGTAGAAGGGATGCCTGTAAATCACAAGATCATTGCCTGACCATCAAGGCCTCCCACAATGTAGGGCTACTCCTTTTCTAGCCTGATCTCCTATTGCCTCAAGACATTCTTTCTCCTAAGCGTACCCTCCACTTCTGTAGCTTTGTCCAAACTATTCCCTGAGTCTAGAATATCTTCTCTGTTGGCCTGACAGATTTCTACCCCACCTTCAAAGCCAAACCCAAATACCACTCACTTGATGCAACTTTCCCTTTCGCCTGTTGGTAATGAGCACCCCCTGGGGCATTGCATACCTGAGAGGCATTGTGCTGGAATGGAAAGAAGGGCCACATTTAGGAGTCACAGAAGCCTGGGCATGCTTAGTGGTTTTCTGACTGCACGCACAACTCAGGTTTTTTAACTTCTCAGAATTGTATTTTCTTATCTGCAAAATGGGAATAACCTCCCAGGATTGTGATAAGGACTAAATGAGAGAATGCATATGAAGTATTATTCCCTAAATGTCAGCTACTGTTTAAAAAAAATTGTCATCTTTTGTTTTCACATTGCCTTTATTTTCCACACTCTTCTGCTCTCCCAGAGAAGTATTTCTAGAACAAAGAATTCAATCAAAAGAGAAAGAAGCAGTTAACTGGAACCAACTGGTTCATTAATGAAATCTGTCAGTGTATGCTATATTCTTCTTCCATAGACTCCCCCCCCCATCCCACCCCCGCCACTTCTGCAAAGAATGGAGCAAGGCATACTTTAATATCTTTTTAAAAAAATTATCAATGGGGGTTAAGTGACTTGCCCAGGGTCACACAGCTAGGAAGTTCCTCAGAATACGTTGGAACCCAGGATTTCTGTTCTCTGAGTCTGGCTCTCAATCCACTGAGCCACCTAGATTACCCCCCCCCCCCCATCTTTTCTTAGGGGCCACAGGGTTCTGTTTTGTTGCTGCTGTTGCTTATAGATACATTATTATAGTTGGATTGTTTTTCTGGTTCTACTTACTTCACTTTTCGGTTGATATCTTTTTCCATGCCCCTTTGGACATTTTCGTCACTGTTTTTAGCATATTCCAAGTTGCTTTCTAGGATAGATGTTCTAATTCTTAGCTCTGTCAAGAGTATGTCAAAGTACTTGTCTTTCCATAATCCTTCCATTGACTATGCCTATCTGTTGTCATTTTTACCAATTCGTGGGTTGAGGTGAAACCTTAGAGTTGTTTTGATTTGCATTTCTCTTATTAGTGACTTGAAGAAATGTTCCAAATGGTTGTTAATAACTTGTAATTCTTTGGTTGATCATTTTGTTCAGATACTTTTTTTAAACCTTTATCTTTTGTGTTGGAATTGATACTAAGTATTTGTTCTTAGGCAGAAGAGTTATAAAGCCTTGGCAACTGGGATTAAATGACTTGCCCAAGGTCACACAGCTAGGAAATGTCTGAGGTCAGATTTGAACCCAAGACCTCCTGTCTCCAGGTCTTTCACTCTATCCATGGAGCCAGTTACTATCCCTCTTATCCCTTTTAAATGTTGGCTATCATTAGAGTGTCATGTTTTGAACCTTCCTAGTATGCTTATCATAAAACCTGTGTATCATAGAATCATAGATTCTCAAAGTTGGAGGAGAAAACAAATGATCTAATCCAAATCCTACCTGATAAGGAATCCCTATTCAATTTCCTTGTTCTATCATTATCCAGACTTTGCTTGGGGCCCTTAAACTTTTTTTTAATTAAAAATTTGTATATATATATATATTTTCTATTTATAAGTAAAACAAAATTTCAAATTCATTTAAAAAATGTTGAATTCCAAACTGTTTCCCTCTCTTCTCCTTGAAAAGGCAAGTAACATGACATTGATTATACGTGCAATATATATTTCCATATTAGCCATGTAAAAGAGAACACAAACCAAAACAAAAAAAGAAAAAGAATGTTAAGAAAGCATGCTTTAATCTGCCTTCAGACTCTACCAGTTCTTTCTCTAAGTGGATAACATTTTTCATCCCAAGACCTTAGGGATCGTCTTAGATCACTGAGAATGGCAGTCATTCACAGTTGATCATCGTACAATATTGCTCTTATTGTGTGCAATGTTCTCCTAGTTCTGTTCACTTCATTTTGCATCAGTTCATATAAGTCTTTCTACATGTTTCTGAAATGATTCTGCTTATCATTTCTTATATAGCACAATAGTATTCCACCACAATCATACACCACGCCACAACATGTTCAGCTATTCTCTTGGGGTCCTTTATTGATTGAGAGCCCACCTTTAACTTTTTACTAAAGGCTAAGATTCAGAAATTCGGGGATTGTCCCTTACCTAAGCTTTGTATTTCTGCTAAGGTTTATCCAAGGTCTCTGCACATAACAGTCATTTAATAAATGTTTGTTGAATGAATGGAAGTGTCAGAAGGGTTCGGTCTTTTAAAGCAGAGAGCATTCTGAGAAGAGAAAGCTGCTTGAATGTGCTCCATTAGGTAGTGGATTGGAAAACCAACATGGTTGGAGAGGAGAAGGGTGCCCAAGGGAGTGGTGAGAGATAAAGTGGGTAGAGTTGTTGAGACTGTGAACATCATGCAGAAGATGTTAGATTTGATCTCATGGGTAACAAGTAGCAGCTGAAGACATCGGAGTCAGAGATAGGACGTAGGGAAAGCAATCTTTAGGAACATTAATCAAACCACCACCGATAAGCAGGCTGGGTTGTAGGAGGCAGAAACTGGAGAGAAGGGAGGCTAGCTCGAAGCTAGAAGGTCATTGCTCATTTTAGTATCTTGGCGTCAGGGCTGTGATGCCATGTAATAGGTCAATGCCACTTGAAACTTGAGGTCTTACTCTCTCCCTGATAACATGGGGCAGTCATACCTAGCCTCTGGCCAGCCCCATGATGTTCCTATTCTCTCTGATCACTTGTTCTGATTCCCTGCTTTCCCTTCTAATAGTCCATTAAGGCTTTAGGACCATTTCCTGGGGCTCTCTTCTCTACTGGGCTTAGTCACCTCCCTCCCCAGCCCCCCAGCCTCCCATACACACATAGCCTGGTCTTAGACTTTCTAGGGCTGGGATTCTTAACCAAACTTTTATATAATTTTTGAACTTGGTTGGGGAAAAAATGACACCTTTATTTTCTCTAACATTTCACTGAAACCTGGCATTTCCTTCAACTTAAAAAAAATCAAAACATCATTCTGAGAAGTGCTTTACACTAGTCAGTGATCCAGGACACAGGGAAGGTTAAGAGCTGCTGGATGAGGGCCTCTGGGTTAAAACCTGCTCTCTCTATTTTTGATGAACATGCCTTGGGCTTTCTCCCCGAGACCCCCTAAATATCTGTCTCCAGGACTGTGTAAAGATTCCTTTGGGGGTGTGGGGGAGAGGACTTGGTGATTCCTTGTTTCTCTTGCCTGGTAGGTGTGGGGAGAGGGGAGGCAGTCCTGGAGCCCTGGGATGGGAGCAGTAACCTACTCTGGAATGCAGTACCCTGGACTCCCCCCACCCCCACCTCATTGGAATGTGTGTAGTGGCAGTCCTCCAAGCTAACTTCACTGCCTCTCAGCCTTCTGTGGGGACAGTGAGGGGGAAAGCCTGACCACAGCCTCCTGTATACCCTACGTAATGACCTTACAAGAGGGGTGGGGTGGCCCAATCCCCTCCCTCCCTCCTATGTGCAGTGTTAGGATAACCTTCAGCGTCTTCTCCATCCTTGCTGACTGTGGCAGGGAGCAGTGTGGTGACTTCAGCTTTTCGAACTCAGTATGTGCTCTTTTTCCAGCCTAGGTGACTTGATCCATACTGGCCATGCTGCTGTTTGCCTGCTTTGCGTGCTCTACCAGGTAAGCTCAGCCAGGGGCTCCACTTGGCTTAATTGAAAGGATCTGAGTTGGGGGAGCCCAGGGACAGAGCTCCCCAGAATTACATTGGCCTGATGGGGGAGCCCAAGGTCGTAATTCCTGAGGGAAACTGAAAGGGTGATCTGGGGGTGGATGGCCACCTTAGAGATCTGGTCTTGGTGACCTCCTAGAGGAGCTGGGAGCTGGTGGCCCTAGGTGGAGATGAAGAAGGTAATGATCCTTGGGGAAATTGAGAGGGTAATGGTTCCCAGGGGATCAGGGAAAGTAGTATTCTTTGGGGGAAGTAGGGAGAAGAGTATTCCTGGTGGGAGCTGCTATTCTCTGGAGGCTTTGGGAGCTGGTGTTTCCTGAGGTTGCTGGGAACCTGGAGCTGGTGTTCCCGGAGAGCTGGAATCAGGGAGCTGGTGTTCCTCAGGGGAGTTATGAACTGATTATTGTTTGAGGGGCAGCCAGAATGGTGGTTTTCCTGTGGGGATTGAGGCCATTATGTCTGCTGGGAAAAGTGAGAGGCAATGTTTATGGGGACTTCATGTACTTCATGTATGAATGCCTGGCACTACTAAGCCCTAATCCCCTTAAATGTTCCATCATCTCTCACTAAATCATTGACCTGCTTCCTGAGATCAGCAAGTTCATTCCTTTGCCAGGTATCCCTTCATTGCTACTGCTTCCTCCATCCAGCAAGGTCTATTACTACTAACCCTAATTCCCACATTATTCTCTGATCGATTCTCTGTCTGTTGATGGGACTGATAGTCCCCAGGACCTGTAATTATCTATTTTCCCACACTGGCTCACTGGTCATGGTTATCCAGACTAAGCTCCGCCTGTCCCCCTCACTCCCTCCACCCCCTCCAGTTCAGCCTCTGTCACAGCTGGGCCGGATACATGTCCTCACATCCTTGTCCCTCTGTCCAGGAAGTATGTCAAGTTGTGGGAAGGATGGGGTTGGGATGCCCTCCCCTCCCTGCTCTCCCCTCTTCACTCTCCTTCCCTCCCCTCTCCTCCTCTCCCTTTCCTTCCCTGTTTCCTTCCCTTTCCTCCCTTCTTTTCTGTGCCTCTGAGTGCCTTTTATCCTATCTCATACCTCCTGGGGCCCTGATGCTGGTGGTGTTTGGTTTGTTGTTTGCTTTCCTGTCCCTTTAGGGGAAAGGAGGATGAAATGTTCCTCTGGTGTCTATGTTGGGGCTTCTTCTGCCTCCTGTCTCCTGCCTTCTGGCTTACTTCCCTGTAGGCTAGGGCAAAGGAAGGGTAGGGAGAACCTAGTATTGGGTATAAGGATTCAAAGGTTCTGGTGATAGGGGTTCCCTGGAGGCCATCTCACCCAGTTCTCTGCCTCCAGGCAGGATGACCATATAGACAGAGAGAAGTCAATTGGATGTTTAAGTTTCTAGTAAAAGGCTTGGTTTGGTTACTTATTTTTAGAAATACTCGCCACCCCCATCTCTCACCAGTTCTTCCTTAGGTCTAACCTAAATCCCTAGTATTTCAGGAATTCTTGTACTCTAATACTAGTATACCTAGTTTTAACTCCTCACCTCTCTCTCTCCCTGAAAACAAAACAAGAAAAACTCCTCACACAACAAATAAACATTGCCAAGCAAAACAAATTCCTACACTGGCCATGTCTAAAAGTAGATGGTTCATTCTGAATATTAGCCTGTTACTCCCTGTCATTTTTCTCTTGTTCTGATCTGAGTCAAAATGAAGATTCCTCTTCTCTGAGTCCCTTATCAAGAGGATAATTTTTCAGTGACCTCTGACCTTTTCTCACACTAAAACATTTCCTCCTTCCCTTCTTCCCCTCTTCCTCTTATCTCCCACTCTTCAGCCTTCCTTTCCTCCCTAGGTGTCCTTGAATTCTCCACATTCTTGGGCTCTGGGGAATCTCAGGCTTCTGAACATGATTTAACATCTAACCTGAACTTCCCTCCCACCTCCCACTCTAGTCCTCCATTCCTTTCTGAGTGTCCTTTCATTCCCCATGTCCTTGGACTTAATTGGGGGAGAGCCTAGGGTTCTGGCCATGACTTTTGACTTACATCTCTAAGCCCATATAGCTCTTATCACAAGGACCCTGCTTTTTTGACTCCTTCCTCTGTAATGCACACACTTTCCCTCCCTTCCCCTCTGCTTATTTGCTTATTCAATTTAACTCAACAAACATTTTTTTAAGGGTCTGTCACTGAGCTAGGCAGACCTTGAATAGTCAAAGACAAAAGTAGATGGTGCCTCTCTTCTGGCTCGTGTGTGTGTGTGTGTGTGTGTGTGTGTGTGTGTGTGTGTGTGTGTGTGTGTGTTTTGGGGGAAACAACCTGTACTTAGCAAAGCAATTTGGAGATGTTGAGATGTAGAGAACACAGGCAACCGGGGAGACTTCACAAAAGATGTGGCATCTGAGCTAAGTCTTGAAGAAAGATATGGATGCTAAGAGGTAGAGATGAGGGAGGAGGAGTGCATTCTGGGTGTGGGGAGCAGCTAGTGAATGGAATGTTGAGATGGGTAACTGCTTCCCTTCTGTTTCCACTGATAAAGAGACAGCATGTAGAGGAATAATAGGATATTAGGAAAGAAAGGCAGGCTCTAGTTATATTGTATATCTATCTATCTATCTATCTATCTATCTATCTATCTATCTATCTATCTATCTATCTATCTAATTATATTGTAAATCAGTCAGTCTGGCACCAGCATTTATGAATCATTTAACAATGTGCTAGGCATTGGGATGCAAAGACTAAAAAACCTACTCCCTCCTCTTGAGGACTCTACATTTTAAAAATTAATATTTTATTTTATTTTAAAAATTTTCTCCCAATTACATATAAGAACAATAAAAATCCCATCCTTTACCTTCTATCTTGGAATCAATACTATGTATTGGTTCCAAGGAAGAAGAACAGTAAGGGGTAGGCAATGGGATTAAGTGACTTGCCCAGGATCACACAACTAGGAAATGCCTGAGACCAGATTTGAACCCAGGACAATCCATCTCTAGGTCTGTCTCTCAGTCCACTGAGCCACCCAGCTGTCCCTGTAATTACATTTTTTTTAACACACATTTTATGAAAATTTGAGATCCAGATTGTTTCTTCTTTCCCTCCCCTATCTTTGAGATAGAAAAGAGCCTATATCCTACTAGGTGAAAAAGCTGGCAAATATCTAGATACATACAAGATGTATGCATAGTGTTGAAAACAATCTGAAAGAAAACAATAACAGCTGGGGGAACCAGGAAAGCTCCTTACTGCAAAAGGGAGAATTTGAGCCAAGTCTTAAAGGAAGCCAGGGAATCTTAAGAAATCAAGGCTTAGAGGCAGAACTATGTAGGCAAGGAGCACAGTTAATGCAAAGACATGGAGATGGGAGATGAGAATATCCTGTTTGAGGAAATGCAAGTAGGTCAGTATAGTAAAATTTATGGAGAAAAAGTAGGTGTAAGAAGTTGGGTAAGAAAAAAAAGTCTGGTAAGAAGAAGAGACCAGGTTATGAAGAACTTTAAATGCCAGAGGAATTATATTTGTTCTTAGAGCTAAAAGCCATAGGAGCTCCTAGTGTGAAGGTGGTGGTGACATGGTCAGACCTACTTTTCAGGAAAAGAATTTTGACATTTGAGTAAAGGATGGGTTGGAGTGGGAGAGACTTAAGGCAGGGAGACTAGTTAGAGGACTATTGTAATAATTCTGACGAGAAGTGATAAAGGCCTGAACTAGGACTGTGACATTCTGAATGGAATGAAGGGAATGTACATGAGATGTTGTGAAGGCAGAAATGACGAGACTGGTAGCCAGGCAGAGCAATTTGTATTTTATCTCAAAGTGCAATAGGCAACCACTGAAGGTTTTTGAGTCGGGGAGCAAAATAATTCATTGTGTGACTTAAGAAGTTTTATTTTTTTAAGGATGGATTGGATGGGGCAGCTAGGTGGCTCAGTGAATTGAGAGCCAGGACTAGAGTTGGGAGGTACTGGGTTCAAATTTGGCGATAGTCACCTCCTGGCTGTATTACCTAACCTGAGCAAATCACTTAACACCCATTGCCTAACCCTTACTGTTCTTCTGCCTTGGAACCAATACACAGTGTTGATTTTAAGACAGAAGTTAAGGATTAAAGAAAAAAAAAAGTATGGATTGGAGAGGGGAGAGCCTGGAGATAGGACCCTGGGTATGAAGTGATGAGGATCTGAATTAGGGTGGTGCCTATGAAAATAGAGAAAAATGGAATGGATATGAATAGTGATAAAAGCAGTAGGACCTGGCAGCTGATTATGTCTGGGGGCAGGGTTAGGAGAGGAGAGGGTCAAGGAAAAGTTTGAGGTTATGCATCTGTTTGATTAGAAGAATGGTGGTACTCAATAGAAAGTGGCAAATTTAGAAGATGTGATTTGTGTGAGAATAGGATGGGAAAGATGATGGATCTTATTTAGACTGTTCATGGTATCATGAACCATGAACAAATCAACTTCACTGTTGTTTTTAGATGGGTATGCCATAGGATACTTCCCTACGACAACAATTACTATCCCTGTATTCAGACCAAAGTGCTCCTCCTTGGTCACAGCTCTTCTATGTATGCAGTTTCTTCTATCAGAATATAGGCTCCTTGAGGGCGGGGGTTGTTTTTGCTTTGTATTTAGGGCTTAGCACATTTTTTGACAAATAGGAAGGGCTTAAAAATACTGCTCATTCATTCATTATTTCATTCATGTTCAGCTTGAGATGGCAGACATTTTGAAGGACTAGAGTTCAGGAGAGAAATGAAGGCTGGATTTATTTTGGCTCAGTGATGGAAAAATTGTGGCTGAAAAGCTAGCCTGAAGGTCTCCAGGCAACAGATGGACTCCTAGAGATGATAATTGCAGCTGCATAAAGATCATAATTTAATCCATGGGAGTGGATGAAGTCACCAAGGAAGGGAGGGTAGAGAAAAAGGTTCAGAATTGAGCCATACATATTTAGGAAAAAGGAGGTGGCTGATAGTCTAGTAAAGGAGACTGAGGAATAGTTAGATAGTTGGGAAGAAGACCAGGAGAGAGAAGGAAGCTAAGGGAGGAGAGAGAATTTTGGAAAAGTTGAAGAGAAAAGAAAGAGGTTGAGGACTGAGAAAAGCCTAGTGAATTTAGCAGTTAGTAAATCTCTAATAGAACAGATTAATTAGAGTGGTGGAGTGGGAAACCAGGTTATAAGGGAGAGGGTGACGGGAAAGCTGAGATAGCAGTGCTTTCACATCTTTTTATAGGAATTTGGGAATAAAAGGAAAGAAAATCCAGGATGGCAGAAAGGAATGAGCGGAGTGTAGGGAGAAATTGAAAATAAAAAAGTGGGTGTGATCAGTGGGAAAGATATGGCAAAGGATGGAATTAGGGCCCAAGAAGTGGGTTAACCCATACCCTTTCCTTATAGGCCTCCTTATCCAGACTAATTAGATCTCTCTCTCTCTCTCTCTCTCTCTCTGTCTCTCTCTCTCTCTCTCTCTCTCTCTCTCTCTCTCTCTCTCTCTCTCTCTCTCTCTCTGTCTCTCTCTCTCTCTCTCTCTCTCTCTCTCTCTCTCTCTCTTTCTCTCTCTCTCTCTCTCTCTCTCTCTCTCTCTCTCTCTCTGTCTCTCTCTCTCTCTCTCTCTCTCTCTTTCTCTCTCTCTCTCTCTCTCTCTCTCTCTCTCTGTCTCTCCCCCTTTCTCTTTCTTCTTTGTCTCTGTCTCTCTCTCTCCCCCACTTTTCTCTATTTTTCTTCCTTGTCTCTGTCTGTCTCCCCCCCACTTTTCTCTCTCTTTCTTCTTTGTCTCTGTCTTTCCTCCCTCCACTCTCTCTCCTCTCTCCTCTTCTCTCTTATCCTCTTTTATCTTCTCCTCTCTCCTCTTCTCTTCCTCTTCTTCATTACCCCCCTTCTTTCTGTCTTTCTCTCTGTCTTTTCCTATCTATCTCCTTTTCATATTTTATTCCCTCAGGTGACCATGCTTATCCTTGGCTCAGCCCTTCTCCAGCTGCTCTGGGCTGTGTGTGCTCCAGCCTCTGAGATGCAACAGACCACTCTTGCCTCCTTCACCCCAAATAGCACTCGTCTCCAGCATCTGGTCAGAGACCCAACCTCAGGGACCCTCTATTTGGGGGCCACCAACTTCTTGTTCCAACTGAGTTCAGAGCTAAAGCTGGAAGCAGCTGTGTCCACAGGGCCTGTCCTGGACAGCAGGGACTGTCTGCCCCCTGTGTTGCCTCTTGAGTGCCCACAGGCCCAACCCACAGACAACCCCAACCAGCTGTTGTTGGTGAGCCCTGGTGGGCCTGGTAGGGACGAGGGGGCCTTAGTGGTGTGTGGGAGTGCACACCAAGGGGTATGTGAACAGCGACGCCTGGACCATATCGGGCAGCTCTTGCTTCGTCCAGAGCGCCCAGGGGATACTCAGTATGTGGCAGCCAATGATCCAGCCATCAGCACAGTGGGGCTGGTGGGACAGGGTCCCACTGGGGAGCCTCTCTTGTTTGTAGGCCGGGGTTATACCAGCCGGGGCGTGGGAGGGGGCATCCCTCCCATCACAACCCGTGCCTTGCGTCCCCCTGATCCACAGGCTGCATTCTCCTATGAGGAGACAGCCAAGCTAGCTGTGGGCCGGCTCTCCGAGTACAGCCACCACTTTGTGGCTGCCTTTGCCCGTCGCACCAGCGTCTACTTCCTGTTCTTGCGTCGAGACCTCCAGGCCCAATCCCGAGCCTTCCGCCCATACTTGTCTCGCGTCTGCCTGAGTGATCAGCATTATTACTCCTACGTAGAGCTTCCGCTGTCTTGTGGAGGGACACCTTATGGACTGGTGCAGGCAGCAGCTGTCGCCGTTCCTGGGACAGGGTCCCAGGGAGATGGTGGAGAGGTGCTGTTTGCTGCTTTTTCTTCGGTCAACCCTTCCGCCACCGGCCGTGCCCCTGCCGCTGGGGCTTCTGGGGCCTCCGCTCTCTGTGCTTTCCCGTTAGATAAGGTTGACCAGTTGGCCAACCGAACTCGAGATGCTTGCTATACACGGGATGGCCGAGCAGAGGACGGAACCGAGATCGCCTACATCGAATATGACGTCAACTCCAACTGCGCCCAGCTGCCTGTGGTGAGTGAGCGTGTAGCCCCTGCTCCTTTCCTCCTCTCATGGATGCTCCGATTCCTCCTTGCCCTTTCTCGTCTCTAACACTCATCACAGGCTTCCATTCCCTCCCAACTTGCTGGGGATCGAGGAAGTTTTAAAAGATTTATCAGAATCCCTTGTGAATTGCTTCCTGTTTGTCCAGTGCTGTCCTAGAAGTTTTGAAGTTACAAAAGAAATGGTCTCTGCTCAGAGGAAACTGTCTAGCCAAGTGATCAAGTATCAACTTAAAATGGAGACGGATACCAGATTCTTGGTAGTAAGATGCAGAGTTGTATGGCACAGATAACGTATGCGGAAGGAATTCAGAGATGGATGATGTTTGTCTAAGCTGGAGTAGTCAGAAAAAAACATTATCATAGAGATGGAAATGGAACTGAGACCGTGAAGATTGCATTGGATTTGTATTGGCACAAAAGGTGTGGGGAGAGGATTCCAGGTGGCAGAGGGTGGGAATAACCTGAACAAAAGAGCACAGGCAGAAACAAGCCTGGCGTATCTATGAAAGGGATAGTTGGCTTAGGAGAATAATTTAGCTGGTTGAAGAAGGTCTATGTTGGAGAGAGAGAGATTCAGACTAGGACAGCTGGGACTGTAGTATGGAGAGCCCTGAATGTTGGACTGAAGAGTTTGAATTACTTGGACCCGCACGCATTGGGGAGCCATTATAGACTTTGGAGTAGGAGAGTAATGCAATGAAAGCAGTGTTTTAGAAAGTTAAATCTGGTAGTGTGAGCAGGGCAGATTGGAGAAGAAGAGACCAGAGGTCAGGAAGAGCAACTGTATGACTATTAATAACCCAACCACAAGACAAGAATATGGACTAATGATAATAATATCATTTTTATGGCAGCTTACACAGTCTTTTCCTGTTTATAATAGCCTTTCTTTTTTTAAACAAAATTTAAAATTAAATTTTATTTTGTTTTCAGGACTACTTTTTTCTCTCTGTCTCCTTTTCCCTTCTCCACTGAGAAACCAAGAAAAATAAAACCCATTACAAACATGTACAGTCATGCAAAACAAATTCCCTCATTGGCCATGCTTTTAAAAAAAGTCTCATTCTGCACTATGCAGCTATTAGCTCTTTCAGGAGGTGGGTAGCATGATTCATTATGAGTCCTCTGGAATCATGGTTAGCTATTATGCTACCTTCTTTTTTACTATTGGGGTGGTGACCTTGAAAGGGGAGAGAAGAGACTAATCTGAGAGACATGTGGAGAAAGAATTGACAGAACAAAGGTGATAAAGAAGAAAGGAAGAGTTAAAATGGCTTTAAAGTAAAAAACAAAAAACCCTTACCTTCTGTCTTAGAATCAATACTGTTTATTGGTTTCAAGACAGAAGGGAGGTAAGGACTAGGCAGTGGGGGTTAAGTGACTTGTCCAGGGTCACACAGCTAGGAAGTGGCGTTAGGTCTCTAGGACTGAAGGAATGGTACCTAGACAAGGCAGTTAGGGAGGTTTGGTTTGGTAAGAAAGGTGGAGTTTGTTTTTGGACATGCATGGGTTTGAGGTTGTGTGAGTAGCTGGAACTAAGGGATGAACTTCATTGACAGTTTTGGGGGAGCTGGAGATGTGGATTTGGAAGTTGTTAGTGTAGAGATGATAGTGAGAGCCTTAGAAGGGACTAAAATCTCTAGGGGAGAAAGTGGGGGCAACTCAAATATGGCAGAATGGGATTTCCATGGTAATGTCTACCAGTTGTGGGTGATATGGCAGGCTGGGTGGGATGGGCATAATGGTAGGAAGAGAGAATCCCAAGATTCTTCCTTCCTTTTCAAATCCTAACATCCCTCCTTCCTTCTCCTTCCCACTAATGAACTCTCCTGAGAGTGGGGGTGATGATTATTTTGGGGTGGTGGCAATGGTGGTATTAACCTTTGCTTCAGTGATCATACACCCTAGATTTTCTAGGAAAGTCCCAATTAAAAAAATACACTTAACCCCCCCCCCCACCTTACTTTCCATCCTAGAATCAGTATTGCTTATTGGTTCCAAGGCAGAAGACTGGTAAGGGCTAGGCAATGGAGGTTAAGTGACTTGTCCAGGGTTACACAGCTAGAAAGTGTCTGAGCCTATAATTGAAACCAGGACTTTCTTTCTCTGGACTTGGTTCTCAATCCACTAAGCCATCCAGCTGCCCTTGAAAATACCCCTTTTTTTTTCATGAAGCTTTGGAAAAGGAACATGTTTATACTTTTTGGTCTGACCATACATCCTGAGTTTTGGTTCAGAAAATAGCCATGCTTTTCTGTAGATACTTAATGTCCTCAAGGATTCTACTTACTCCCAGGGATGTTTAGGGCTCTCTGGGGCATGTGGAAGGAACCACCTGGAGGTTCTAGGTTAGAGTGTGGTGGGATTTGTCATCCCACCCTGAATTTCTTCCTCATACTAAGGACACACTGGATGCCTACCCCTGTGGGTCAGACCACACACCCAGTCCAATGGCCAGCCGAGTTCCTTTAGAGGCCACACCCTTGGTGGAGTGGGCAGATGTCCAGTTAACAGCTGTGGCAGTCAGTGTGGAAGATGGACACACCATTGCCTTCCTGGGAGATAGCCAAGGACAGCTGCACAAGGTAAGGTCAGGGATTGGGACACCCATAAGAAGATGAGTGTGCATCGGGACCATAGGTTAAGAGGGATAAATTATAATGTGAAAGAAGAGACTTTTGGGTGTCTTGATCCCTCTGGTTTTGTGTGTGTGTGTGTAGTACTTTTCTGAGGACCCCATTCTTCAATGTGTCATCTCTGAACCTGGGTCCAATTCCATGTACTTATAAACCTCTGAGCTAGGGTATGCTAACTCTGATTCCAGGGATGGGCCATGGAATCTCTGATCCCAAGGTGATGTGTGGTTTCGGGGCGTCATTGTCCATTGTTTAAGTCCCTGACCCCAAGGCTGGGCCTTATGATCTATGATTTCTGGATTTGGAGACATCTCACTGTCCTTACCTCCTCGCTCTCTTTACCCCACCGACTCTCCCTGATTATCCAGGTTTACTTGGGCCCAGAAGGTGACCATCGTCCTTATGCAACTCAGCTCATCCAGAGGGACTCAGCCGTGAGCAGTGATCTGATCTTTGACTGGGCCCTGGAGCATCTATATGTTATGACCCAGAGCACAGTGAGTGATGGGGCTGGGCCTAGGGGTACAACTGGAGTTGGTATGGCATAGTGGAAACCGTGTTGGACCTGGATACAAGAGACTTTGGTTTGAATCCAGACTCTTGACACTTAGGCAAATCGCTTCACCACTCAGAATTCCATCTGTAAAATGGGGATACTCTCACAGGGTTCAAATCTTAAAGTCCTCTAGTGGTTTTTGTTATCATTTAGATCATGATTCGAATGATCATGATGGAGATATTGATGATGAGAGGGAGGAGGCCTAGGCCTGGAATGGCTTTGTTGCTACCTCTCCGGCTCTTGGTGGGCAATGTTTTTTAAAACTTTAAAGTGCGATTGCAGTGGGAATCATTATGTTCCAGAACATGGTGAATTAGAATGGGGTTTGAAAATTAATTTGGGTGTGGGGTGAAGAAGAGTCCTATTTCATTTGGGCCCTTTTTTACCCTGGGAATTACCCTGGGATGCATTGACTTCTTTGTGGGTTTCTTTGTTGAGGTGACCACCTTGTTTTCCCAGGTAGTGAGGGTCCCAGTGGCCTCCTGCTCTCAGCATTTGAACTGTACATCATGTCTGGCCCCCAAGGACCCCTACTGTGGATGGTGTGTTCTTCTTGGACGGTCAGTGCCTTGCCCCTCTTGAACATGTATCTGGGGAGTAGGTGGGGGAGAGGAGCCTCTCAGACGTTTGGGGTTCTCGACCCTAAATCCCAAGGATCCCTCTGATGACATTCAGATAGCTTTCTATGACTTCTGAAGAGTACTTTGCTGGTTCTAGAAACTCCCTAGAATGTGGGTTTGGGGTATATATATATATATATATATATATATATATATATATACTCAGGAGACTGAGGTGGGAAGGTATTTCTTTTTTTTTTTTAACCCTTACCTTCCATCTTGGAGTCAGGCAGAAGAGTGGTAAGGGCTAGGCAATGGGGGTTAAGTGACTTGCCCAGGGTCACACAGCTGGGAAGTGTCTGAGGCCAGATTTGAACCCAGGACCTCCCATCTCTGGGCCTGGCTCTCAATCCACTGAGCTACCCAGTTGCCCCGGGAAGGTATTTCTGATGTCAGATTTCTCTTGACTTGAGGAGCCTTTGTGATCCTCATCCCTAGCAAAAGGCACTTAAGGAAGGATTTCTTTCTTCTCTGCCACCTCTATTGGCTTGTGGATACTCTGAGAGCCTCAAATGCTTCCTCTGCCTGTGCTAGGTGTAGCCGTCGTGCTGAGTGCTCTCGGGGCCGGGGCCCAGAGCCCTGGCTATGGAGCTTCAGTAGCGAGCCCAAGTGTTTGCAGATCCAGGATGTGAGTCCTGCCAATGTCAGCAGGGAAGAGAAGAGAAATGTAAGTCTCTAAGAGACTGGGGAGGGGGGTGTCTCTGAGGGATCCAGAAGAGGTATATGGTGGGGGGGCTCCATGAAGAGAGGGTGCAGAGGGTATATATGGGAGGGAACTCCTTAGACTGAGTCTCTCTGGAGAGCTCTGTGGTGGGGTTGAGGGGGTCTATGGGGGACTCCATGAGGGTTTCTAGGGTAGTTTTCATTTTGAGGGGGAAGTATATGCTGGAAGGCTCTGTGGAGAATATGCCAGAGGAGTTTCATGAGGCATATGGATAGGTGAGGTGGTATTTTCCACGTGGGGCATGTTGAGGGGTCCCTCATCTCGGGGAGCTTCATGGGAAGACCTTCTGGAGGTGGAAACTCTATGGATAGTGTCTGTGGTGCTACTTCATGGGTTGGTGAATGTAGGAAGCTTTGTAGGGATTATGGATAGGGAACTCCATGGAGGGATGTTTAAGGGTGATTTTCCTGGGGGAGATGATGAGACTTCTTGCTGGAGGTCTCTACAAGGGATGGTTGAGGGACCATTGACGCTATATAGGTATGCCTCCTAGGGAAGCATGAGGCATGTCTGTGGGTGGGATTTCATGAGCATTTGTCTATGGGAGGCCTTCATGAGGAGTTGTTTGTGACGGGCTTCTTGAGAAGTGGTTGTAGGAATTCCATGGGGGGCATCTGCGGGTCTCATGAGGGATCCGACTGATACTTTTGCTCCTTCCTTCCACATGCTCTCCTAGGTCTGGAGGGGCAGAGTATGTGTGGGCTCTGAGTCTTTCTGGGCACGTGTGTGTGCATATGTGTGTGGGTTCCTTTCTCCTATATGCATAGGCTGATATGCTTGTCCTGCCCTTTGATTGGCAGATATTCCTGTCAATCTCAGATTTGCCTGTCCTGCGACCAGATGAGTCGTACTCATGTTATTTTGAAGATTATGAGAGCCCAGCGGTTCGGACTGATGCTGGTGTGATGTGTCCCTCCCCAGATCCCAGTCGGACCCCTGCCCTGCAGATGGATGCTGGTCAGTGATGGACGGAGAGAAGTTGGGACAGGAATAGGAATAGGATTTGGGGCAGTGGATATGAGAGGTCCAGGGAAATATAGCAGGGGCCAGATTAAGGGGCAGGTCCTGGGATAGGGGAGGAGACAGCCCTGGAAGAGGGGCAGTCTGTGGATGTTTTTCTCCCTCTCCTCCCCTCCTTCCTCCCTGTGTCTTGGGTTTTGGGTTCTCTATTATAGCAGAACCTGTGAGTGTGTATGAGTTCTGGGCTCTGATCAGAACTCCCTCCCAACGCTTCACAGATCATGTCTTGGTGCCTTTGTTACTGAAGTTTGGGGACGTCGTCATTGCATCCACAGAGTTCTCATTCTATGACTGTGCTGCTGTGGCTATGCTTCATTTGTCTACACCGTGAGTCCCCATGCCTTGATGTTCAGGTTTCCTGACCCTGCTACCTCACCCCCTCTCAACTCTGCCACATATCTTTACCCTGATCCTTCTCTCTTAAGGCCCTCTTTAGACGGCAAGTCCTTTGAGGGAGGAGATCGCCTTTTGCATTTTCCCAGACCCTCAGTGCTTAGTATAGTGCCTGGTACAGAGTAAGCATTTCATAAATGTTTATTGATCACTTAAAGAACAACGCCTCTACCCCCTAACATCTGAGCTCGTCCTATTTGTCCAGTCTCTGCCATTTCTTACCTAACACTGACCCATCCCTCTAGCCTTGGCTTTGAGCCGTCTTCTCTGATCCCTGATTGTGACCCCTCCCCTCCCCCCAGGCCCTGACCAGAGATCTTCTTATCTCTGACCCTCAAAACCAGTGTGACAGATTTGACTGATTTCCCTGACCTGCTAGTGACAGGCTGTTGGGTGAGGTCGAAAGATCACTAGGCTGGCAGCCAGGAACTGATTTTAAGTCATGTCTCTGTCTGTGACTGGACATGCCACTTCTCCCTAACGCACTGACAGAACAAGGGTTGTAATAACAATTCTGCTTCCCTGATCCCAAATATATGTACAGCGTTTTGTGCCCATAACCCCCCCTCAGCCCTGTCATCATCCCCCTTTCTGCGCTCCTCTCCATCAGTCTAATTTGCCTTGTCCTAGATGCCAGGCCTGTGTGCAGAGCACTTGGGGGTGCAGCTGGTGTGTCTGGCAGCATCTGTGTACCCATAAGACAACTTGTGAAGGAGGGCCCATTGTGTATAGCCAAAGGGTGAGTGCTCTACAAGAGGTATGAGAACAGAAAGGGGGTGCGTGTTTCAGGAGCAGGACAGTGGGTTTCTCAGAGTGGGGCTTCCAGGGTGGGAGGGAGTGAGTGGACCCTTGGCGCTGACCCCCAGGGACAGGGAGCATAGCAGCTCTTGACCCCTCCTTAGTGACCTCACTAACATTTCCCAAACTTTTATCCTCTCTGCCTCCCAATGCCCATGTCCTTGGCCTCAGTTTATCACAGTGTGCCTAGCTCCTGCGCTCGACATGTGTCTTGGATGGGAGGGTTAGAGGGACACCACCTTGAGTCCTTGTGTCTGTGCTTTGGACATGTGGGTGACTGATCCTTCTGTATGTGACCCTACGAGTGAGTGTGAGGCTGTCAGACAGGTCTGCGTGATTGCAGACATTTGGGTGTTTCTCACTGAGTGACTGCATGTGAGACCACATTATCCCTCCATCTATATCACTGTCTGCCTATGATCTTGTGTATGAGAATGTGTGTGACTGTGTGTCAGTGCAATTCCATGAGCGTCTGTTCATGTTTGTGTGACTCAGTTCATCACTATGTATGAGGTCATCTGTGTTTTATGGATTGTGTGTGTGTGTGTGTGTGTGTGTGTGTTGAAGTGGTTGTCTGGACGTGTCCACCAAGCCCTTTGGTTCCATTCCTTTCATGACAGTTTCCTGGGGCCCCTCCTTTAGTCACAAATGTTCCCTGGGATTGTTTCCTACCTTAGAGAATTAACTAGATTTTTTTTGTGTGTTTCTCTTTTCTTTGGTCTCCTTATCTTTTCTTTGAAACATAAACCTACACCTTTTGGCCTTCTCATTTCCCAATTGTGTCCTTTGAGTGCGTCTCCCTTCTCCCTTCCTTCTCTGCCTCCAATCTCTAGCCGCCATTATCGGCCTCCTGGCCACTCCTCTCTTCGGTGGCTCCTACAGGAGATGTTCACACTTTTCTCCCTTCTGTGCCCCCCAAATCCTCTGTTACTCCTGTTCCTAAGCTTCCCCCGACAGAGCCTGGCACTCCCCTTGTGGCTCTCAGTTCCCCCTCCACAGATACTATGCCCCCCCCAACAGAAGAGGCACCCAGGACACCCCCTCCGGAGCTTGGGATTCCCCTCACAGTCCCCATGCCCACCACCATAGCCCCTCCAACCACAGAGGCCTTTGCCTTTATGCCCAGCACTGTTGGGTCAAAGGTGACTCTTAGTCCAGCCCTGGAGATAGCTCCAACTGAGGAGCCCAGCCACCTCCCCAGTATCTCTGTGGATTCCGGGAGCATGGAGGGTGTGGGTGACATTGTCACCCTAGTGGATGTGCCTGGAGCAGTGACCGAACTTGAGGACCTGTTGCCCCCTGCCCCTTCACCCTCTCCTTTAGGAGATACGGCAGTTCTGACCTCTTCATCTTGGGACCTTGGTACCCTGGCCCTTTCCTCCTCTCCTCACTGGGATCAGGCTCCCAGCGCTGGCCCCTCCACCACTTTCCCAGGGGTTGCTGGCTCCGAGGAGCATGCCCCTGACTGGCTGCTCACAGAGGACGAGCTGCCTGAGGCGGACGAGTGGACAGGGAGTGACGCATCGCCCTTCTCCACTTCCACCCTCCTCTCAGGTGACGGAGACTCATCGGAATTCGAGGGCCCCAACGCCCCCCACATCCTCCTCCCTGACCTCGACTACCAGTATGACTCCCCCGGGCTCTGGGAGCTGGTGAGGCTGAGAGCCAGGAGGGAGAGAGCAAGGTTTTTGGGGCAGGAAGAGAGGGAGGCAGGACAGAGGGTGGGATAGGGGCAAAGGGAGAGGATGCTGCCCTATTCCTTCCCTCCCTGTTATCATCTGTTTCTGTGGGAGGATGGGGATGGCCTGATGGTCTCCTTTAGTGTCTGGGGTTTCTGTGGGAGGAGGGAAGAAAGGAGTGGGTGGGAGGGCAGGGAGAGAGAATACAGCCCCACACTCTCCTTTTTCTGGATTTCTATAGGAAGAAGTAATAAACCAGGGTCCTGCTGCATGTCCCTGTGTGGAGGGTATTGAGGGCTCTTCCTTGCTGCCTGTTCAGATAGGACGAGAACTGACCCTCCTAGGAAGGAATTTTCACTTGTACCAGGTTAGTCTTTGGGTTCACTCAGTGGCTTTTCCTATTCCTGAAGCTAGGAGGATCCCAGGAAACTTTTATTTATCATTTACTGAGCCCTTGGGTTCTAGACATTGGTGAGAAGGAAATGTTGGTACCTTTGACACCTACTGTTTACAGATAAGGCCTTTACCCTCTAGTTTCAGGGAATTGGAATAGTGTCAGGGCCAGAGGCAATTGCCAAATCTTACAATTTGGGGTCAGCCTGTCTCCCAAGTATGTAAATGCTCCCACCATGTCACTGTAGCCCCAGAAATTATTTTAAGATATCCTAGAGATGTTTTTGAGCCCTAGCAACATTCCCCAAAGTCCCCAAAGTGTCCATGAGGTTCCAGAACTATCCCTGAGGTACTTGAGACATTCTTAAGGTCACCAAGATATCCTTGAGGTTCCAGAGATGTCCCAGAGGTCCCAGACAATTGCCATTAGGTCAGTCCTGGAGAAATCACCGAGACTTCAGAGACTGACCTAAGATCCCAGAGCTATCTTGACTGCCTTATAAGGATCTTGATTCCTTAATGCTAAAGAAGCTACTCTGCTTCTGGAGTTTTCCTTAAAATTCTTATGATATGCTCAAGGTCTTATAGACACCCCAGAGATGTCCTCATGCTACCTTAAGACCCTAGACAGCTTCAGTGAGGTCTTCAGGCTTCTCAGTTTCTAAGTAGTTTGGCAGATGTTTATTGAACACGCCTAGGATGAATAATCTTCAGTAGTCACATGTCCCAATTTTTCTTTTCCTTTCCAAGGATGGACTAGGGGACTATGAATGCGTGCTAGAGCTGGAGGGCAACATGGAGGTGACAGAGGCCAGAGTGGAGTGTGACGGGGTCTCAGGCACACTCTGTCGAATCATCTGCCAGTTGCACCAGGTAGAAGAATTGGGAATCCCAAGGTGGGCTATGTTTGTCCTCAACCTCAGGCAGCTGCTTATTCTAGTATATTAATCTTCGTTAACAAGGGGGCCTCTGTCTGAAGAGAGAGAACCACTGGCCTCAGTGAATCTCTTCTCCCTGCCCTGCCCCCTTCTCTTCAAAGTCTTTTGACCTTAGTGATCCTCCATGTCTGAAGAAGACCCCAGTCTGAGGGTCTTTCATATTAGAGAGCTCCCCAAGTCTGATGGATGGCACATGGCCTTTTATCTTGGGGAGTCAGAAAACACAGTCCCTGCTCTTTGAACATTTTGAAGCTAATTCTCCTTTTCTATCCTCTTTTGGGTGACGGCTCTTGTTCTGAGCTGCTGACATTCCTTCTCCACTTTAGCACCTTTTCTTTTCACTTTGTCTCACTTCAGCTTAGCTATGAAGCCCCACAGCCTGAGTTCCATGTGCCTGTGTTCTTGCGGAAGTCAGGAAGGCTTCGCGTGGACAGCGCTGAAGGGCTTCATGGTGAATACTTGAAGGGAGCGGGGAACGTGGCATCTTAGGAAGGAAGCAGAGCAGCGGTCAAATTCAAATAGAAATGGCGCCCACCAAACCATACCCAAGGAAAATCACAAATTAGCATTGTCTTTTATTGTCTTTTTATTTATTTTGTTAAATATTTCCAATTATTGTTTAAACCCTCCTGTCTTAGAATCAATGCTAAGTATTGGTTCCAAGGTTGAAGAATGGTAAAGGCTAAGCAATTGGGCTGAAGTGACTTGCCCAGGGTCACACAGCTAGGAAGAGCCCAATTGTATTTTAATCTGGTTCAGGCAGACGTTGGCCAGGTGTGTGTTTGACCGCTGATTTTGGGGGAGAGGGAGGAAGTCCTGGGAGATGGCAGATAGGGGATGTGACTCTTGCTGCTCAATCTACCCTGGCTAAAATTATTTTCCCTCTTAGTGACATTGTATGACTGCTCTGTGGGTCGCCCAGACTGCAGCCTGTGCCGTACAGCCGATCCTCGGTATAGCTGTGTGTGGTGTGATGGGGATCGTCCACACTGTGCAGCCCGTGAAGCCTGTGCTGAGACTGAGGCAGCTCTGTGCCCTGCTCCCCTCATCCACATGGTATGTGGGTAGCTGGATGCACCAGGAAAGAGCTCTGGGAAGCTTTGGAATAGTGCAGAGGGGCCCACTGCCAAGCCCGGGGACAATTCGAATGGGTAGAGGATGGAAGGGTGACTGTGAATCCAAACCTTGAGGAAGCTGGGGGGAAGGATGGGTGAAGTCCAGGGTGTCTCTCTCTTGGTGGGTGGCTTGGGGCTGCGACTGTGGTGTAACTGGACAGGTGGAGCCACTGACTGGGCCTGTGGATGGGGGCACCCGAATTACCATTCGAGGATCCAACCTGGGCCAGAAGCATCAAGACATTGCTGAGACAGTCACTGTGGCTGGAGTGCCTTGTGCTGTGGATGCCCAGGAGTATGAAGTTTCAAGCAGGTATCATTTTGTAGAGAATGGAGGGCACAATGCCTGCTGATCAGCCTAAACATAGACGAGGATCCTGGGGTCTGCTATTCTGGGTTCTTTTTGTTTGCTATAATTCCTCCTTGCTTTGGGGCCCCATGGTCTGGTCCTTGTTGGACCTTCCTCACCACAGGAATGATGATGATCAACCTTCATTTCTTATCTCTGTCTTAGACCAAGCACCCCTCCACCAGCATCCCCTCAATATTCCTGCCTGGTTAGTCCTGATCTCCTGGCTTTTTCTTTGGCTTCAGGCCACTTCTCCTTGTCTCCTGCCCTACACCCTGAAGGAGAAAGATACTTTCCTTTCTGAAGCCCTGGTTTCAGGCCAACCCACCCTGACATTTTTCATTATTAGAGATTTCTCTGACCCACAACCTCAGAAAAATCTTTTTTTTTTCTCTTTTGTCTCAATGGTCTGTGGCTTGAGTCTAGGCTAGGTCCCCTTGCTAGAGATGTTAGGTTCCACTGCCCATTTTATTTATTTATTTTTATTATTTTGGAAAATTTTATTTAATTAATTAGTTTAGAATATTTTTCCATGGTTACATGATTCATGTTCTTTCCCTTCCCTTCCCCCCCTCCCATAGCCTATGCGCAATTCCACTGGGTTTTGCATGTGTAATTGATCAAGGCCTATTTCTATATTATTAATAATATTTGCACTAGGGTGATCGCTTAGAGTCTACATCCCCAATCATATCCTCACTGACCCATGTGATCAAGCTGTTGTTTTTCTTCTGTGTTTCTACTTCCTCAGTTCTTCCTCTGGATGTGGATAGTGTTCTTTCTCATAAGTCCCTCAGAATTGTCCTGGATCATTGCATTGCTGCTAGTAGAGAAGTCCATTACATTTGATTGGACCACAGTGTATCAGTCTCTGTGTACAATGCTCTCCTGGTTCTGTTTCTTTCACTCTGCATCAGTTTCTGGAGGTTGTTCCAGTCCCCATGGAATCCCTCCAGTTCATTATTCCTTTGAGCACAATAGTATTCCATCACCAACAGATACCACAATTTGTTCAGCCATTCCCCAATTGAGGCATCCCCTCATTTTCAATTTTTTTGTCACCACAAAGAATGCATCTATGAATATTCTTTTTTTTAATTTTATTTTTTTCCTTTTTTCTTTTTTAATTTTTATTTGGTCATTTCCAAACATTATTCATTGGAAACAAAGATCATTTTCTTTTCTTCCCTCCCCCCCTCCCACCACCTCTCCCACAGCTGACGCGCAATTCCACTGGGTATCACGTGTTCTTGATTCAAACCCATTTCCATGTTGTTGGTATTTGCATTAGAGTGTTCAGCTATGAATATTCTTGTACAAGTCTTTTTCTTTATGATCTCTTCCCCCCCCCCCAACATTTGGTTTGGTATATATGATCATAGTATGGTAGTATCATAATATAGTATAATAGTAACATAATAGAATAGCTATATAAGTGTTAGCTATTATTATTAGGTTCTTAATAAAGTCTGTGGAGCTGAGTTGAATTAAGCATTGATTCAACTTCTAGGGCATATTATAGTTTTTCTAATCTTTAATTCCAAGTTGTCATAGAGATCCAGTCTTTTCAGTCTTCATATGACCAAAGATGCTGGGGCCATATTGTTCCTCCCTCATTCCTGCCATGATTTCCTCCATGATTTCTGTTCCACCAAGCTAGAGTTGCTGTTTCTGGCCAGCAGACTTTCACTTGTTCCTCTCTGGGTACTCCTCAGATTATTGACTTGAAGAGATGATAGGTCTTATTTAGGGTAGGTGGCTCTCATTCCCCAGTGCCTAGTCAGCTCAGGCAGATAGCTTTGCCCTCTTCCCCAGATTAAAGTTTTATGGAGAACCCAAGAGCCTCCACTTATGGGCCAAAAAGGTGACTGGCCATCTCATTCCCTTGTGACACATAGTCTGCTCTGATGAGAATGTCAGGTGTGTTTACCCCATGGTTATAATGAAAAAAGGGGAAGAGCTGCTCCTTTGGGTGCTAATTCCTGGGGATCTCCTGTTGGGGCCCTGGGGCAGTCTCAGCAAGGGCTACCTGAATGGTGGGATTAGAAGAAATGAGGTTCTGGTGGGACAAATGAGCTTAAAGAGGATCAATTTGACTGCTTGTTTTCCACAGCATTGTCTGTGTCACTGGTGGCAGTGGGGAGGAGAAGGTGGGTCATGTGACTGTGGAAGTTCCTGGTGGAGGACATGGCATCTCTGATCACAAATTTGCCTATCAGGTAGATTGACCCTCTTTTGTCCACTTCCCCAAACACTGAACTTCTACACTTCCACCCCTTTCCTGTGAGACCCTCAGGCCTCCCTTCCAACCCCCATACTTTTTTGGGGGCTTGTGCCTAACATACCTGTCGTGTTTTCATCACTGTCTCTGATTGTCTCTGATTGTATGTCTGACTCCTTTGCTCTTCCCTTTCCTTCTTGCCACTCTCTCTCTTTCTCTCTTTTTCACCTGTCTTTGAGGCAACTAGGTGGTACAGTGGATAAGAGCACTGGACCTGGAGTTAGAAAGACCCGAGTTCAAATCCTACCTCAGATGTTTACTAGCTGTGTGACCTTGGGCAAGTCCTTTAACTTCTCTTACCCTCATTTTCCTCATTTGTAAGATAGGAATAATAATAGTGCCTACCTCATAGGGTTGTTGTGAGGATCAACTGATAACATATGTACTGTACTCTTCAAACCTTAGAACTCTACTACATAAATGCTATTATTATCTTAATTATCTATATCCTCTTTTGTCTCATCCCCCAATGGTCTATTTGTCATCCTCTCCCCCCCCCCTTGTCTCTGTTTTGATTTCTGCCTTCATGTCTCTCCTTTTCCTCTCTTCCTGATTCCATGTATCTTTTTCTTGTTTCAGTTATCTATATATATATATATATATATATATTTGCTATTTCCTTTGTTAAATACCTTTTTTCTTTCTTTGTATCTCTTCTTTTCTTGTCCTGTTACAGGGAATGTATTTGGGATTCCTATACTAACCCTTTACTCTCCTTCCTTTACTATGCCTGTATATATGTTTCTCTTTGTCCCTCCCAATGTGTGCCTCTCTTTCTCTTCCACATCTCTCTTCCTCTCTATTCATCTCTCTCTGTTTTCCTTAGGATCCCGAGGTGAGGTCTATCTTTCCTGTTCGAGGTCCCAAGGCTGGGGGTACCTGTCTGACTCTGCAGGGTTCCAAGCTGCTAACTGGACGACTGGAGGACATCCGAGTATTGGTCGGTGACCATCCCTGTCAACTGTAAGGGCTGTTTCCACACCTTTTTCATGCCTTCATTTCCTTCCCTCACTACCGTCTCCCTAATGGTCTGGCTCCTTTTTTCTCCTCACTTCTCACAAGACCCAGACTTTCAGAGTTGGTAGGATCTTCAGAAGTCATATGTTGTAACTCGTACCAGAAGGGGAATCCTCTCTTCAGAGATCCTGACACTGATCTGTCAACCCTGCTGTTGTTGTAACGTTTTTTTCTTCAGTTATATCTGATTTTTCATGACCCTGTTTGAGGTTTTCTTGGCAAAGATACTGGAATGTTTGCCATTTCCTTCTCCAGGTCATTTTGCAGATGAGGAAACTGAGGCAAACAGGATAAAGTGACTTGCCAAGGGTCACACGGCTAGTCCATATCTGAGGCTAGATTTGAACTCAAGAAGATGAGTCTTCCTGACTCCTGGCTCAGGATTCCATCCACTATCCAAGCCCCCTAGCTGCCCTTCAGTCAGTAAAACTTATGCTTAAAGACCAAAGTTGAATGGGGAGGAGGAGAGGGGGCTCATCATCCTCAGATGCAACTTATTTTGTCCCATTGTTGGGAAGTTTTGAGCTGAAATTTGCCTTTTTTTTTTTAACCTTACCCATTGCTCCTATCTGTCCTCTTTCTGTCCTCTGAGAACAATTAAAATGAGTCTGATCTTTCTACATTACAGCTCTTCAGATTCTTTTAAAAAAAATAACCCTTATGTTCCGCCTTAATTAAATGGAATTAATATTATGTATTAGTTCCAAGGCAGAAGTGTGGTAAGGGATAGGTGATGGGGGAGGGGGGGTTAAGTGACTTATCCAAGGTTTCAGAGCTAGACAGTGACTGAGATCAGGTTCGACCTGACTCTAGCTCCTGAGCCACTTAGCTGCCCTATTTGTCTGGGTTCTTAAGTCTTTCACAATTGTTATTTTTATTTTTAATTCCTTACCTTCTGTTTTAGAATTGATACAGGACAGAACTATAAGGGGTAAGCCGTTGGGGTCAAGTGATTTGCTCAGGGTCACATAGCTAAGAAGTTTCTGAGTTCAGATTTGAACCCAGAACCTCCTGTCTCCAGGCCTGGCTCTCTATCCTCTGACCCACCCAGCTGCCCCTATGGTGTGTCTCTTCTTCCTCTGACATCTCCTGCATAACTTCTCTACTTCTGGGGCCACATTTTCCTTCCTTAGAGCACTGGAAGCTTCCTATCCCTTTAAGGGTTCTGCTGGAGCCCTTTAGGAAGACATATTCTATTACATAGCTCCAAAGTTGTCCTTTTCCCCCTTGTGGCATATTTTTCTCTTCTCCAATCTCTAGACACAGATTAAGATTTCCTTTTTGTTTTTCTAGATTCTCTGTCCCCTGTGCTTCTCTTTCAAAACATTTATTCTTTGAGGCAATACTGCTTTGCCTTCACTAGCTGGTCTACTGACTTGGATTTTAGCACTTTTCCCATCTTCAATCCTCTCAAAGTTTCATAAAATCATCTCGTTTTGCTTGGACCAATCAAAATGCACATTTGAAAGGATACTTTTCTATTTAGTTTAACCCCGCTTATTCACACTTCTTTGGCTTGATCTACTCTGGCTTTATTTAACAGGAGTCAAAATAACTCTATAAACTAGTAATTAAAGACTTTTTTTTCTTTTTTGTTGTTTTCCATCTTAACAACAGCTCTAAGACAGAAGGGTAAGGGCTAGGCAATGGGAGTTAAGTGACTTGCCAAGGGTCACACAGCTGGGAAGTGACTAAAGCTGGATTTGAACCCAGGACCTCCTGTCTCTAGACCCAATGCTCTATCTACTGTGCTACCAGCTGCCTTGTGAGCTAGTCATTTCAAGATAATAAGCCATACTCCTGGACCCAGATAAATTTAGTTTCAGGCATATATCAGTAGTTTGGATGAAGGTATAGATAGCATGTTTAATAATTTGTAAATCATATAAAACTGGAAGGATTGATTTTTTTTTTAACCCTTACCTTCCATCTTGGAGTTAATACTGCATATTGGTTCCAAGGCTGAAGAATAGTAAGGGCTAGGCAGTAGAGGTTGAGTGACTTGCCCAGGGTCACACAGCTGGGAAGTGTCTGAGGCCAGATTTGAACCTAGGACCTCCCATCTCTATACCTGACTCTCAATCCACTGAACCACCCAGCTGCCCTCTAAGGATTGATTTTTTTTTTAAGGGAAGGCTTAGATTAATTATATATAGTAATTACTAGTATATAATAATGGTATATGATACCTACTAAGCTCAGATGAATGCTATAGACATAGTAAATCTGAATTTCAGCAAAACATTTAATTTTGGCCATGCTTTTTAAAAACTGAAATATAATATTTTTCAATGAACAAAAGTATTTTTTCTTTCTTCCTCTCATTAGAGAAAAAATAGAAAAACAAAACTTTGTAACAAATATGAGTCAAGCAAAAGAAATTCTTGCATTGACTATGTCCCAAAAGATACATCTCATTCTGAATTTTGGGTTTTGTCGATACTCTTGATAATCATCTTTCCTGCTATCCTTATGGGCAAGTTGGTGAGGTTTGGACTAGCTGATAGCATGTTTAGGTGAGTTCAAAACCGATTGAATAATTGGTTTAATTTAAGGAAGAAAAGACTTGAAGAGGATTTGATTGCTGCCTTCAAATATTTGAAGGGAAGGGCTTTTAGTGAAAGAGAGATTAGGTTTGTTTTGCTTGGCTCTAGAGGGAAGAATTAGGAGCAATGGGTGGGAGTTACTGAGAGGCAGATTTCAGCTCTATGTAAGGAAAACTTGCTGACATTTGGAGCTGCCTCCTGGGGTCTTGAGATCTCTGACAGTGAATGCCCTCAAGGGCAAGATGGTATGACTGTTTTGTGGAAATGTTGAAGTCAGGATTTCCTGAGCTGGGAATAAAGGGAGAACTAGGACTAGAAGACCTCTTGAATTCTCCCTGTCCATGAAATGCTATGATTGTATGAAGAAATAAAACAGCACAAGTCTTATTTACCAAATCCTGGATTACTACAATCTCCTCTGATACCTGAAAAAAGTAAGTTTAGGACAAAGAAATAGACTTTACACAGTGAGTAATAAATACACTTATAGAATTTGGAATCTCAAGATGCAGGTATTTGGAAATATCTTTTATTTTTGCTTGGACCCGTAATTTCACTGACTATAAGGAGCTTCTCTGAGGGCAGTTAGGTGACACAGAGGATGGTGTGCCCACCCTGGAGTCAGGAAGACTGATTTTCCTAAGTTCAATTTTGACCTCAGATATTTACTACCTCTGTGACCCTGGGCAAGTCACTTAACCCTATTCATCCCAGTTTCCTCATCTAGAGGATGAAATGGCAAACTAATCCAGTATCTTTGCCAAGAAAATTCCAAATAGGGTCAAAAGAGTTGTAACTGACTGAAAATGACTGAAAGAAACTTCTGGTATAGAAATTCTTTCCACCAATGGAAATCTTACATTCATCTGGAACTTCTAGATGAAGAGAATTATTTGAAGTAGTTAGGTGACTTGTCTGTGATCATAAAAATAACATTTGTTAGAGGCAGATTTTCTTGACTCTAAGGCTGTCATTCTATCCATGTTTCCATTTTGGAAATATTAAAAAAAAAGGTTTGGCTAACTCTCTGGATGACAGAGCTGCCCCATGTTACTGAGGAAATCTTGAATATTTATATGCATCCTGAATCTGGATGATGACTCCTGAACAGAATGAGAATTCCTGACCTCCTGATTATTTTTATATCAGACCAAAGTTATCACAATTGATCAGGATTTGTCACATTCCAGATGTCCCATCCATGACCTTGCTGGCACTCCCTTTTTCTGCACTCTCCCATTAGAGACTGTATAGACCATTGTACGATGTTTTGTATTCTTACTCTTTTCTTCTTTCTCCTTCCTGCCCTTCTTCCTTGCCCTCATCTTTCTTCTTTTCTCCTCTTCTTTCCACATTCTCCCCACCAGTCCTACACACCCCTACCTTTGTGCCTGTTTCCTTGACCCCTGTCCTTGGTTGGGCAGATTTATAGAATCTTTCCCTTCAGATCCTGCCATGGGATCAGCCTCCCTTTGTCTTCTTTAAACCTGACCTGGATCCTCTTCCTTTCCGCCTTGACACCCAGCTTCTCAGTGGCCCAGATGGAACAGCTCCAGTGCCAAACGAGTCCTAGTCCTGTGCCTGCAGCACTGCAGGTGGCTGTGTGGTTTGGGGGTGTGGGTAGGCAGCTGCAACAGGGTCTCTTCCAGTACACACCAGACCCCAACATAACCTCTGCTGGTCCTGCCAAGAGCTTTGTCAGGTACAGGGCATGGCTGGTGGGCAGGGCTCTCAGAAGGGTGTGGGGGAGAGGACTGGGGAGCTTGTGTGGCTTGGTGTCCCGGGGGCTATGGCTCACATGGCTGTGTTTATAGTGGAGGGCGTGTAATCTGGGTGCATGGGCAGAACTTGGATGTGGTGCAGACGCCAAGAATCCGGGTCACCGTATCAACTCAAGAGCAGCATCAGCGTCAGCGACGAGGGCTGGGGCGAAGACGCCGAATTGTCCCAGAGACTGTAACTGAATGTCCCCCAGATGTCCCATGCAGCACACAGCACGTAGGTCATTTTTTTGCCACACAGGTTCTCACTGTTTAGTCATGCACTACATTCTGTACTATTTTGTAGCTCCCTGTCCCAGAGCCTTTTCCTAGCACAGTGCCTTGTATGACACATAGGCTCCCCTATCTAGTTCTGGAGACTTTGCCCAGGTCAATCTATCACCAGCTCCCCAAACACTGCTTTCTGTCCCTAGCTCCCTAGCATTCTGTACTTCTAGCTTCTCACTTTCTCACTTCTTTCTTCCCCTAGTTGCCAACCCTTCAGTCTGCTTCAATACAAGACTCTTTTTCAAGATTCATGTATTTTTTGGGGGTGGCTAGATGGCTCAGTGGATTGAGAGTCAGACCTAGGGATGGGAGGTTCTTTTCATTTACATTGTCCTGGTCATTGCATCTATTGTTTTCTTGGTTCTGCTTCCTTTACTCTGCATCAATTCAAGTAGATCTTTTATGCTTGTCTGTATATATCATATGCATCATTTCTTATAGTACATTTCATTACATTCACATGCCTTTGTTTAGTCTTTTCCCAGTTGATAGTCATCTATTTTGTTTCCAATTCTTTGCTATCACAAAAAAATGCTAATATAATATTCAGTGTATATAGAGACTTTCTTTTTGTCAGTGGCCTTCTAGAGGTATTAGCCCAGTAATGGAATCTGTAGATCAAAGTGGACATTTTAACAACTTTATTTGCATAATTCCAAATTGCTTTCCAAAATAGCAGTGCCAATTCACAATTCCACCAAGGATGCATCAGTGTGCTATCTTCCCACAATCCCTCCAACATAGATAATTACCATCTTTTGATATCTTTGCAAATTTGCAGGGTGCAAAGTCAATTCTCAGTGTTGTTTTGATTTGCATTTCCCTTATTATTAGTGATGTGGAGCATTCTTTCATGTGGGTTTTTTTCAATTCTGTTTATTCATGTCCTCTGACCACTTATCTATTGGGGAATGACATTCATGCATTCAAATGTGTACAGTGAAGATTTTTGAGGGAGGAAATAATTTTTGGCTGTGCACCTTATTATTTGATCTTCTGGAGAAACTCAAGATTTTGTTCTGTTAGGTTTTATCTTGATTTTCCACTGTACCAGAAGCTTCCTTGGTGGCTGGGGGAATGGATGGGACTAAGAGAGAAGCCATGACTACCTTACTGGATGAGGTGCTTCCCAAGGGCAGTGGGCTTGGCATGATAGCTTGAAGGGCCTGGGGCTGAGTGGCTGAGGCAGATATAATCCCACTGTCACCCTCTTCTTCCTTCCTCTCAGTTTGAGGAGCCATGCCATATCAACTCCTCCCATCTGCTTGTGTGCCGTACACCAGCCATACCTGGGCTCCTGGGTGGTACATGGGTCCAGCTGGAGTTTGTCCTCGACAATCTACTTTTTGACTTTGCTACCCTGCATCCTACACGCTTCTCTTATGAGGCCAACCCCATCCTGAAGCCTCTCAATATGGAGGACCCCTCCTCACCATTCCGACACAAGCCTGGAAGTGTGCTGTCTGTGGAGGTATCTATCCTCCCCTCACAATAAATACCATGCTTTTCTGGAAGGTCATAGTAGAGATCCTGCTCCTCACTGTTTTTGTCAGCTATTGGGTACTGTATTCCTTCTTCCTAATTGCCTCTGCTTCCCTGCCCGTGTAGTGGAAAGAGGGGTCTGGCTCTAGCCATGTTGCCTGAATGGTTTTGTGGAGTTGCAGTAGTCATCAGATAGATAAGGCAGAATCTTGAGGCTCATTAAATGTGGGAAGATTGGAGGAGTTGAAGGACTCCAGAAACATGGAGGGTTGAGGCAAGATTGTGAAGAGTTATGGTGTGGCACAATAAGAAAGGATCATGGGGAAGGAGGAAATAAAGAGATAAGGAGGACTAAAATGCAAGGAGGAGAAGTTGGTGCCTATTGGCTTTTTATTCTAGGAGGAGGGAAGTGGAATTAAAGCTACTTATTCTCCCTTTGTTGCATGGAGAAGGAATTCTATTGTTCCAGTGTCCCAGGAAAAGGGTGGTTGGAGTGACATGCTTTCCTTCCATCCCAGGGGTCTGGAATCAGATGGATCTATTGTCCCTGCCTCCTAGTGAGAGGAGGGGATTATTTATTTGCTCTCTGTCCTACAGAGAGGGTGTGGATTGATTTTGATGCAACATTCCCATGTTTTAGGAAAAGGCAGGCCAGAGTGATCCCATATTACTCTTATTTTGAGGGGTTGGGGCATCTTGAGTGACCCACTATCTCTTGCCCAGGGGGAGAATCTGGATCTAGCAATCTCTAAGGAAGAGGTGGTTGCCATGATTGGTGATGGTCCTTGCCTAGTGAAGACCTTGACTCGGAACCACTTGTATTGTGAACCTCCAGTGGAGCAACCCCCTCCTAGACACCGGGAAGGACTGAATTCCCTCCCTGAATTTACAGTAAGGCATGAAAGATTTTGAGACTTGGGAGGGGGAAGCCAGCAATTATTTGGACTCACTGATTCTGTTCCTGAAACAGGTACAAATGGGCAACCTGAACTTTACACTTGGCCGAGTGCAATATGACATCGAGAGTCCCCTTGCCTTCCCTGTAGGAGCCCAGGTTGGACTGGGTGTGGGTGCCTCTCTCCTTGCACTTGGTGTCCTCATCATCGTCTTCATCTATAGGTGGGATACATCTTAGAAAGGGGATAAAGGAAAGGGAAGGAGAGGGACTTCAGGGGATCAGGGAGGTCTGTAATCTCCTTTACCCTCCAGTGACATGTTATTCACTTATGTTCTTTTTCTCCCACCATGAGTGGTCTTTTCTCCACCATATATTCTTTTTCCACCTTTTCTACCTATTTGATATCTGCCCATGAATGCTCCTCTTTTTTTTTCTGCATGGTCTCTCTATTCTTTCCCCCACCACATGGTTCCCAATTTTCTCTATTGTGATACTCACTGTATATTTATATTCTCTCTCATTATACACACACCCCTTCCTTTTCCTTTCTTCTTTTTCCCTCCCCTCTTTACCTCTGTCTTGCCCATTCTTTTTCTCTACTTCCTCTCCACCTCTCTTCTCCTTCTTTGCCTCTCCTTTCTGTCTGTCCTTGCTTACATTGGGATTCCTAGGAGGAAGAGCAAACAGGCCCTCAGGGACTATAAGAAAGTGCAAATCCAGTTGGAGAATCTAGAAACCAGTGTTCGGGATCGCTGTAAGAAAGAGTTTACAGGTGATTTTCTTACCATATTCTATAACTCTTGATTCAGCACCTCTTTATCTCCTGGGCCCAAGGGCTCTGACCTCTTTCCTGACTTCTCACTCTCTGGACCTTTAGTGACATGCATCTTTCTTTTTTACAGACTTGATGACAGAGATGACAGATTTGACCAGTGATTTGGTGGGCAGTGGGATCCCATTTTTGGACTACAAGTCATATGCAGAGCGTGTCTTTTTTCCTGGACACCGGGAGTCACCTTTGCACAGAGACTTGGGGGTACCTGAGAGTCGAAGGCCAACAGTGGAGCAGGGACTGGGGCAGTTGTCCAATCTCCTCAACAGTAAACTCTTTCTTACCAAGGTACAATCACTTATCTTTCTCTTTGTTCTCCTTTCCTACTTTTCCTTTATTCCCTTCTTCACTTTCCTTTCTCCCCTCCTCTCTGATCCATTTCTTCCTTCCCTTTATGTTCTTCTGCCTTCCAGTAAATGTAAATCCTACCTTTGGGCTCAAAAAGTCATCTATAGAGATTCAGGATAAGGAAAAGAATATGGTTAGGCAACAAATAATTCATATGCACAAGATCTGGGGATTTTAGTGGATTGCAAGCTCAGTATGAATCAACAGGTTGCCCAAAGAACTGATGTGATCTTAGGCTGCATAAATAAATACATAGAAGGAATTAGCTGATACTCTAGTCCTCAAGTCAGGTCAGATTATATCTAGAGTATTATATTTAGTTCTGGGTACCATATAATAGGAACACCATTGACAAGTTGGAAGATATTCAGAAGAAAAAACCAGGATTGAATGGGGACTTAAAAAAACATGTCATTCCAGGATCACTTGGGGGGAATGGGGGTGGTTAGCCAAGAGATAAGAATATTTAGAGATGGGAAGACATGATAGCTGTCTCCAGGTATTTGAAAGACCGATGTATAGAAGAGGTATTAAAATTATTTATGACTACTGGGAAAAATTAGAATAGGGGTTGGAATTTTCATATTTGAACTTAACATAAAGAGAATCTTATTGGCAAATAGGGCTACTGTCCAAAAATAGAATGAGCTGCTTTGGAAGGTGGTTTACTATCAGTGATGGTTTTCCAATAGAGGTTATATAGCCACTTGAGAATATTATAGACTTCCTGCTCAGGTATGAGTTGAACCAGATGATCTTTCATGTCCCAATTCTGGACTTCTGTGATTCTGATTCTTTTTCTTCACCCCCAGTTCATCCACACACTTGAGAGTCAGCGTACTTTCTCACCCCGAGACCGTGCTTATGTGGCATCTCTGCTTACTGTGGCATTGCATGGGAAGCTGGAGTATTTCACTGACATTCTTCGGACATTACTCAGTGACCTGGTGGCCCAATATGTGGCCAAGAACCCCAAGTTGATGCTGCGGAGGTCAGTGTTTCTGATGGGGACCTGGGAAAGCACAGGATTTGTGCTGGGAAGGGAAGCAGGGGTGGAGGCTGGGTTGGAAGATGAGGGCAGGACATGGGGATTGGGTAGGCTGAGGGGTGGGTTTTTATGAGTTAAGGCTGGTGAAAAAGGACAGGTGATCTACAGAAATTGGACATGAGTCAGTGAGGTTTGTATAGAGAATTATGTAATTCACTGTAAGAAGGGATTGAGGGCAGAACAAAGAGGAGCAAACATGGTACAGTGGGGATAGGAAATGGAGGAACAAAAGGTAAAAAGAGGCAGGAAGTGTCTGGTGATCCCAACTAGGTCTACACCCAGTGGACTTTTAAAGAAGCTATTCAATAATAGCATTTATTAGCTTTAAAAGCCCTGAGAACTGGCAGGTTTCTTGATGGGAACTGATTCAGATAATAGGTGAAGACTGAGATTCTTCAGCTGCTTTCCATAAGGGGTAGTGGTTTGTGAATGGGAAAACTGAGGGAAAATTGTGTTTGGCCATTAGGAGGTCATCAGTGACCTTGGAGGGAGCGATTTTAGGAACGTAATGGGGTTTTCAAGGGGTTGAGGAGGGATGAGGGCATGAGGAAGTGGAGGAAATATTTGCAAGAAGTTTAAAAGCAAAGTGTTCATTTATAAGGTCATGGATGTAGAATTAGGAGAGGCCTTAGAGGCCATATCATCCAACCCCCTCATTTCCATCAGGAGGAACCAAGGCCCTCAGAGATGAAATTACTTGTCCAAGTCATCAGTGGGAGAAAGATGGGAGGGAGATTGAATAGGAGAGAAAGATAAAAGGAAGCTTTTAAAAAAAATTTAGAATAGAGGCCCTGCACATTTTTGTAAGCAAATGGGAAAGAGCCAGGGAAAGGGAAAGATTAAGAAGGCCAGAGATAGGAGGCAGGAAGGAGTGAAGTGGGGCAAGAATAGGCAGAAATTCTTTTTTTTAAATTTTTTTTAATTTTTTAAAATTTTATAATATTTTATTTGATCATTTCCATGCATTATTCATTGAAGACAAAGATCATTTTCTTTTCCTCCCCCTCACCCCCCCCCCCCCGTAGCCGACGCGTGATTCCACTGGGTATCACATGTGTTCTTGATTCGAACCCATTGCCATGTTGTTAATATTTACATTAGAGTGTTCCTTTAGAGTCTCTCCTCTGACCTGTCCCCTCAACCGCTGTGCTCAGGCAGTTGCTTTTCCTCGGTGTTTCTACTCCCACAGTTTGTCCTCTGCTTATGAATAGTGTTTTTTCTCCTAGATCCTTGCAGATTGTTCAGGGACATTACACTGCTACTAATGGAGAAGTCCATTACGTTCGATTATACCACAGTGTATTAGTCTCTGTGTACAATGTTCTCCTGGTTCTGCTCCTCTCACTCTGCATCACTTCCTGGAGGTTGTTCCAGTCTCTATGGAATTCCTCCACTTTATTATTCCTTTTAGCACAATAGTATTCCATCACCAACATATACCACAGTTTGTTCAGCCATTCCCCAATTGATGGGCATCCCCTCATTTTCCAGTTTTTGGCCACCATAAAGAGCGCAGCTATGAATAGGCAGAAATTCTTAAGAGTCCAATGAAAACCCATTAGAGAACTGAGGTCCTAAATGAATATTGTGCCATAAAACAACCACAATAACCTTGAATGTGTGAGAGGGTTTGAGAAAGGCTGTTGGGCTAGCATATGTACGTGTGTGTGTGTGTGTGTGTGTGTGTGTGTGTGTGTGTGTGTGTGTGTATGGGGGAAATGTAAGTTGGATAGAGTGGAATGCACCTATGATGATGAATCGCTTTTAGGTCACCTCTTACAGGAAATTGAAGTGATGAATTCTGACCAACATTCCTGTTGTTGAATGTAAAGTTTATTTTTCAGTCATTAAGCTATCTTTTCAACACTTAGTTCTTAGCCCTTTGTCCATAGAACAATTTAATTTCATAAGAATTTGCTACTGCCTGGGTCTATACAGGTGACAGAGGTCTTCAGTGTTGATTATATGGACTATGTCACCCAATCCTCTCCTTTCGAAGCACCTCTTCTATGCAGGTGTCGTCTTTCCTACCCCAAAGGTTGCATCCTGGTAACTTCAAGTTCCTCTCTCTTTTTTTCTCACTCAGGACTGAGACTGTGGTCGAGAAGTTGCTCACTAATTGGATGTCCATTTGCCTCTACACCTTTGTACGGGTAAGAAATCTTTATTTCTTGGCTTGGACCATTCAGTTAAATTCAGTAAATGTTTATTAAGCATGTCTTATATATAAACTAACCCTGTGAGCTGAGGGTCTGTGATTAGCCCTGTGATTATAGACATATTTCCCTATATCGCCCTGTTGGTGACCAGCTTCCCCTTCTTCCTTCTTTCCTGGTCAAAAGAGGGTTGTAATCTATTAGATGAGAAACTTTCAGTGGAAAGAGCTCTGAATTTGGAGACAGGCAATCAGTTTAAATCTTTTTTTTTTTTAACCCTTACCTTCTATCTTGGAGTCAATACTGTGTATTGGTTCCAAGGCAGAAGAGTGGTAAAGGCTAGGCAATGGGGGTTAAGTGACATGTATTAAGGGTAAATTTAGGTTTGAGACTGAATATAAATTTAGTTGGTCACTAGGGATTTAATTTCTAAATCCCAATGAAGCACTCAAGTCAGAATGGAATCTTATGGTGGTTTATTTACAATAGGAGGAAGAAATTAAGAATGAGAGAGAGAGAGAGAGAGAGAGAGAGAGAGAGAGAGAGAGAGAGAGAGAGAGAGAGAGAGAGAGAGAGAGAAGAATTTAAACTGCTCCAGCTCAGGCTGAGCCAAGCAGGAGTTCAAAGGCTTTGGCCAAGGGGGCCTCCCCAGAGGGCCAAGGGAAAGGGGAGTCAGTCTTATCACTCACTACGTGACCATCTCAAGGAAACTATCTGAGGCACTCCTCTAGGCTCGAGTTCCAGGGTCAACTCCTGCCCAGGCTTTCCCCACAGGAAGTGACGAGAACTCCAAAGGCAGTTCTCTACATCACTTCCCACATCTCACATGTGCCAATGGTGGCTCAAGCTTGGTTTAGGACAGCCCAGGGGACAGTCAGTTGTTTCTGATTTGTCACTTGCTAGCACATACTAGTATGGTGTGGGTGTATACATTCCTGGGTGCTAGACTGAGCAAAATGGAGAAAATCTAAAAATCACACTTGCCCAGGGTCACACAGCTGGTAAGTGTCTGAGGCCAGATTTGAACCTAGGACCTCCCATCTCTAGGCCTGGCTCTCAATCTACTGAGCTACCCAGCTTCCCCCTAGAGTTTAAATCTTGCCTCTCTCATTTATGACTTTGAGCATGTCACTTCACCTCTTTGGGCCTCAAGTTTCTTTAAAAAAAGAAACAGATTGGACTAGATGGCCTCTAAGAGCTCTTTTAGCTCTAAGCCTATGCTTTTATGATATTGTAGGTTCATTTCATATAAGAGAGTTTAATAATGAAAAGGGCAGAAAAAAGGGACCGGTTACTTTAAACAAAGCTTTAGAACTAGTTTTTCTCTACGGCTGCCAGTTTTCCTAAATCTCTCCCAGGTCTCAATGCAGTGTACCTTTAACGTGCTCATTTAGTTCCTCTGAAAGATGCCTGGTCTTATGTGAATATTCGACCGTTGTAGCAAAGTCCTTCTACCCTACGCATGTCCACATACCACTCACATGACATTCTGATATCTTCCCATAGGACTCAGTGGGCGAGCCCCTCTACATGCTCTTTCGAGGGATCAAGCACCAAGTGGATAAAGGGCCTGTGGACAGTGTGACTGGCAAGGCCAAATACACATTGAATGATAACCGTCTGCTTCGAGAGGATTTAGAATACCGTCCTCTGGTGAGTGAAAGACCTTCCTAGACTACTCAGAGAAAATTTATTTGTCATTATTTATGCTTTTGCATGATATTGGGGATTTTGTAAGGCTCCAATCATAGGATTCTGGAAGGCTCTTCTCTTCTGTAAGGGCTACTGAAGTAAGTCATCAGAGGGAAACTGGGCAAATGGGCAGAGATGGTACCTTGCCTTGAGAAAGACCTTTTTATGCACTGGGCTTAGAATGCTAGTCATCACTGCTTTGCCAATGAATTGAGACCTAAAGGGGGAAAGGGGAAGGGGAAGAGGAATGGAATAATCATTTTTATAACACCTACTATATGCTAGACACTGAGCTAAGAGCTTTGCAAATTTCCCATTTGATCCTCACAACAATCCTGAAAAGCAGTGTTGTTATCCCTATTAGCTGAGGAAACTTGAGGCAGACAGAGGTTAAGTGACTTACCCAGGGCCCAATACCTTTTGAATTAACGACTTTTTGACTTGAGGCTATTCATTGTGCCAACTAACCTTCTTTAAGGTAAGAAATTTGGTGGGTAGGCCAAAAGGGGAGCAAGACTTTTAACATAAGAGATGAGGGGTCTGCTTCTGGCCAATGGAGGGAGCTGACATATCATAGACAGGATCCTGGTAAAAGTGGTTCTTCATTTGAAGCCAAATGCTTCAGACACTAGATCTAGCTTCTAATGTCAAAGCATAATTGAGGGAAGAAGTGTATGAACTTCAGGCAAAGAGACTGCAGTCATCTTTCTGGGGTAAGGGAAGGAATTACCTAGCCTGGAGTCACAGAAACCTCTAGGAGGTAACATCAGAGTAGGACAACACTAAGCCTTGGGGAAGGAATCTATGAAAAAAGAAAAGAATTTAGTTCCTCATTGATGAGCCAGGGAAGAAAAAAAAAGGAAGGAAGGAAAGAAAGAAAGGGAGAAAGTAAGGAAGGGAAGAGGGAGGGAGGGAAGAGAAGGAAGATAGGGAAGGAAAAAAAGAAAGGGAGGAAGAAAGGAAGGAAGGAAAGAGGGAGGGAAGAGAAAGAGGAGGGAAGGAAAGAAGGAAAGGAAAGAGAGGAAGGTAAGAAGAAAGTAAAGGAAGGAAGGGAAGAAAGAAAGAAAAGGAAGGGAGTAAGGATTTATTAAGCACTTTCTATAGTTGAATAAACTGAGAATCTATGAGGGTCAGAACATCTGCAAATCAAATGTTAAGCCTAGGCTAAGCTAGGGCACAGGGGGCAGACAACCTAGGGTAGAGCCTAGGAATCTTACAGGAAGGACTGGCAGTCCATCAGCCTGGCAGCAGTGCTAGCTCACTGTCTCTGATAGGGATTAGGGAAAATACCAGTACTTGGTCACCCTATGAGCTGTATGGCAAATTTAACTGACTAGTTGCTCAAGTTGGGGTCCTAGAAACATAGATTTGAAAGCGACCTTAGAGATCTGCTCCAAAGTCACCCAGATAGTGAATATCAAAGCCAGGGTACAGGTTTAGGTCTTCTGATTCAAACCTAGCACCATACTCTGGAAAATACATTTCTGGAGGCTCGTGCATTTGTTTTCATTTCCCTTAGCTTCTTTCCTAACAAAGATTCATTCGGGACCCCCCCCCCCAAACTTTTCTTAGTGAAACTCAGGAGCCAAGGGAATTGTATATGTGATAGGTAGGGGAAATAACCCCCTGGAGCTGGGTGTGGTGGTGGCAGTAAGACCCCTCTCCTGCTGAGGAGAGCCGGGGGTACTGCTGAAACCTCTGCTAGTAATTCAGTTAGTTGGTCATGTTGATCCCTTGCTACTTGGCCTTCTTCTTCACAGACTGACTTCTGTCCCTTCTTCACCACCTCCTGAGGGCCTCTGTAGCCATTTTGATGGGACTGCTCATAATTACCTCTTTTTTTGTGTGTCCTGCCCAGACATTAAATGCAGTAGCAGTGCCTGGCGTTGGGTTGGCAGAGGCTCCAGGAGTTCCTGTGAAGGTCTTAGACTGCGACACCATTTCACAGGCCAAGGAGAAGATTCTGGATCAGCTGTACAAGGGGGCACCCCTTGCCCAGCGGCCAGACCCTGGTGCCTTGGATGTTGGTGAGGTGGCTGGAGGGGTGGTTGTAGGGAGAGGGAGGGATGAATTGGATTTCATTGCTCTCCTTCTGCAGGGACCAAGGCCTCACCCAAAGTTGCTCTCATCTCTAGAGGATGAGTTTGAGGCTCAAGCGTCTCCCTGGATGGCAGCCTGGGAGCTCTGTCTATTGATAGGGGGAGACTGAAGCCTATTCCTCCCTACTCTCCTTGTAGAATGGCGGTCAGGGGTGGCTGGTCACCTCATCCTGTCTGATGAGGATGTCACCTCTGTGGTCCAGGGTGCCTGGAGGCGGCTGAACACCTTGCAGCATTATAAGGTGGGAAGAGATAGGGGCTAGAGAACAAGGTTCCTTGGGAGTGAGGGCTGGGGTGGTGGAGTGCTGGGACTATTGGGGGTGGTTAGGGGAATCACTAGCCCTGTCAACAGGTGCCTGATGGAGCAACTGTGGCCTTGGTCCCCCGCTTCAGCAAACACATTCCCCGGGAAAACCAAGATTATGTCCCTGGAGAGAGTGAGTATCTCTCTTCCCCAACAGTAGATAGCATGGGCATCTCCCCAAATCCTTCCTTATCCCAAGGAGATCTTCAAGTACAGCCATAGGTAGCACCTCCCTTCCACCCCGTCCCCAGAAGTCACTTCACAATGGAGGTTGGGAGGATCCCTTGTGGGGATATAGGCTGATACAGATATGGGGTCCCTAATGCAGAAACCCCAATGTTGGAAGACATGGATGAGGGAGGCATCCGTCCATGGCACCTAGTGAAACCCAGCGAGGAACCAGAACCACCCAGGCAAAGGAGGGGAAGCCTTCGGGGTGGAGATCGGGAAAGAGCCAAAGCCATCCCTGAGATCTACTTGACCCGCCTGTTATCCATGAAGGTAGCGATTACATGGGGGTGTCATTCAGGGACACATAGAATAGGCAGGACTAGGACTCAGTTGGGGAAAGATGTATTCAGAGATCACGTAGAACAGTGCAGTCTCAGACTGCATTAACAGGATAGCCTATTCTGTTGCTTTGTCATGGACCGAGGGTAACCCTGGGTTCCTGAAGGCTATGCCAGTCAAGATTGGGAAAGCCAATCAAGTTAGAAAGCCTTTGAATGTGATTTCTGTGTATATCCTTTGGCTGAAAGCCAGTCTAGCTAATGAGCCTCAAAGAGGCTCTTTATAAAGTTGCTTACAAATGATATATTTTTGGCTCCTGCAGCTCTCAAAGTCCACCTAAGGGTGGTGGTAATCTGAATCAGTGGAGGGACTCTCTACTGATAAAATCACAGATTATTGAAGCATTTTAGACAAGAGATCCAGTGGTATCACTATTTCAATGGTGTGCTGGAGCTGGCTTGTACTGGCTCAGGAGGGTTGATTGTTAAATTTTCAGTGAGAATTTACACTGCAGTCATCAGGCAAGGCTACAAATCAGCTGGATTTGTTGTTTTGTTGGTTGTCTAGACTTAAGATAATGATAGAGAAAACATTAATAGTGCAGATTAGGTTTAAAAGTGTGCCAAGTACATTTCTTTCCTCCTTACCTTGACCTGGTTATTAAATATTTACTAGCATACTCCCTCATTGTTCTGTGCCCTGGTCAGACCACATCCAGACTATTTCTTTTTTGGTTCTGGGTACCACATTTTAAGGGAAGACATTGACAAACTGAAGCAGGTCCAGAGAACAGAATGGTGAGAAGACTAGAGGCTATGCCTTATGGGGATCAGTTGAAACCACTAGGAATTTGTAGCCTGGAGAAGGGAGGACTTGGGTTACATGACAGCTTTCTTCAAGGATTTAAAGGGCTGCCATTCAAAAGGATTAGGCTTGTTTTACTTGGCCAGAACCAGGAGAACTGGATGAAAGTTGTTAAGAAGCATCGCAGATTTTTGTTTGATAAAAAGGAAAACTTCCAATCAATTAGAGCTGTCTGAACGTGTATTGGGTTTAGATTGGGTAGAGCTGATGTTTCAGGCTTCAGGATAGATCCTTGCTGGGGTCTCAGTTTCACTCCAGCCTTTGTTTTTTCTTCTCCCATGATGCCTCCCTAGGGCACGCTGCAGACATTCGTGGATGACTTATTCCAGGTGATCCTTAGTACGAGCCGCCCAGTGCCCCTAGCCATCAAGTATTTCTTTGACTTGCTGGATGATCAGGCACAGCAACATGGTATCTCAGACCAGGACACCATCCACATCTGGAAGACCAATAGGTCAGGGTACCAGTTGGACTAAAGGGACAGTAGCCTAAAATGTGCTTTGACCACCCTGGCCAGCCTTGTCTCCAAGTCTGTCCCTGAGGTTCTGATGGGGTATGTGGCAGACAAGCATTGCTCCACATCATCCCTTCCAGCGGGAAGAAGTTCTGGCTAGAGGGTTTGGGCTGTGATTGGGTGGGAGAGGACATGGAAGCCCTTGGGAGGCCCCCATCTACCCAGAACCTGCCATTCTCACACCCTGCCATGACCTGCCCTGTCCATAGTCTGCCCCTGAGATTCTGGATCAACATCATCAAGAATCCTCAGTTTGTTTTTGATGTCCAGACGTCAGACAACATGGATGCTGTGCTCCTTGTCATTGCCCAGACCTTCATGGATGCCTGCACTCTTGCTGATCACAAGTTGGGCCGGGTGAGCCAGAGGCTTAGGGCAGCATAAAGTCGGGGGTCAGGGATGGAGGTCAAGCAATGGCAGCAGTGACTTGGGGAAGAAATGGCAGAGACAAGAGAGAGAATCTTTGGAGGTGGGGTGGAGTAGGTGAGTGGAGGAAGAAAATGAGGAGGAGGCATCCTAAGGAACAGAGAAGTAGCATGGATTTGGGGTTGGAAATGAGATATACGAAGGGGGAAACATGAAATAATAGATAAAAGCCTTAGGGTCAGGAAGCCAAGGGTTCAAGTACCACTTCTGATATGTATTAGTTGTGTGACCTTAGGCAAGTCACTTCATCTATTGTCTCAAGCATCTCAGACTGTTGCAGAGAAATTGTCAGATAGTTTTAGGGGATTTTCACACTGGCAGTTTTCTACACTGGTAAAATCACAGGTCCAAACTGCCCCCTCCTTCCAAATGGACTGTGGGAAGAAAAGCATGGCATTGGTAGTGAGGGGGAAATGAGGATTTGGCATGGGATGGAGCTATGTTGATCGTATCTTTCAAATAGAAACATTGAGATAATAGAATTTAGAGGTTTAGAGATGACATTAGGGATCACCCAGTCCAATTCCCTAATTTTTCAGATGAGGAAACTTAAGGAAACTTAGAGGTGACTTCTCCTTGGTCCCACAGGAAGAAGGGAGCAGAACTGTCATTCAAGCACTTATGTACTTTTCATCTTATACAATTTAAATCCATATTTTTCTTTAAATTCTCTTTTGAGGATCTACACGTCATGCAGAAGACCTTCCTTGGGATCTCAGTGAAACTTTCAGAGTGATGTTCACTTCCTTCCTTTTCTGACCTTACTCATCCTTGGTGATTCCTATTAAGCCATTTTTTCCCCCTTGCATCCTTTGTAATACAGCCTACGTATACCAATTATACAGTTTTCCATTGACCTTTAGGTCACCTGCAATTGTGATTCTTTTGAGTTCATGTTGCTCTATGTTTAAAACTTTATAGCATCATTGAGGAAAATATTGCTAATGAGAAAGAACCTTTGTGCTAGGGAGACTTTTAGGATCATGAAGATCATGTCTTGACAGTGTTTATTCTCTTTATTCTGTTTGATTCTGGCCTCAGTTCATTGTTCATCTTCATTGCCTGTCCAAGACATAGGCAAAGATGGATTAAGTCTTTGGGCTGCCTGCTCGATGGCAGGTCTTTATCCAGACAAATGTATTCCAAATTCATATTATCATATTCTAAGATACTGTCTGAAGCAGAAAATCCTCTGTGAAAACCTGGCTCTTCTCACATTCATGTCTCAGATACCCATGATTTGTGCATACAGAACTTTCATAAAGATGTGAAAGTAGGCATATGGATCACCGCATGCTTTCCTGGTCCCCTTTCTTTTGGTATTGTGCATGATTTTTCTCATTCTTTTGAATTTTTCCCCTTAAGATATCTTTGAGATCTCTTGAAAATTGATGTTTAACTGACCAATGTGACAAATTCAACACATCTTTTTTAATGTGTATTTGTTTAGAACAAACTGTTCTTCCTGAATTCATATTTTAAAGTGATATTTCTACTTCCTCATTATAGCATCTCAGATACCAAGGTGGTAGAGTCCAAATGATGAGAATAGATTCCAAAGAAATGCAAACAAATTTGTTCCATTATATGACTTTTTATTGATCTTCTAGTTTCATTTATAAATAATCACAAGATAATCTGACTTAATTAATTGGTTCTCATACTAATTTCATTATCCCCTCTACTGCTTTTCATTGTTCTGTGGGATATTGCTTGTAATGTCATCCTTTCCACAATGTGTTACAATTGGGATGTATTCTAAACCAGAATTATTCTTGGTGTCATATATCTACTTGGAATTGAGATAAAGAATTTGCTTAATTAAGGCAATTTCTAGGCCTTTTGGCCTTCTCTTTGTTGTTACTATTTTGCATTCATTAAGCTTTTCTAAGAAATTGTGCTGATCAGAATCAATGTCTTTTACTCATTTCTCATTTTTTGAGAACCAACAGATTAGATTTCAATTTTTTGGAGGTACACACTGTATTTTCTTATCTGTATCCTTTCTTTTAATCTGGTGGTGATTTTTTTCTTTGTAAAGATATTTTATTTTTACCAATTACATGTAATATGAATTTCCACATAAATTTCTAAAGTTACATGTTCCAAATTGCCTTCCTCCTTTTCTTCCCTCCCTCTTCCCAGAGATAGCATGCAATTTCATCTTGGTTATACATATATTATTATGCAAAACACATTTCCATATTGTTCATTTTTGTAAGAGAATAATCATATAAAATTAAAGCCCCCAAACAAAAACCCAAATAAACAAGTGAAAAATCACATGCTTTGATCTGTATTCCAACTTCAACAGTTCTTTCTCTGGAGGTGGATAGCATTCTTTGTCATGAGTTCTTCAGAACTGTCCTGGATCATTGTATTGCTGAGAGTAATTAAGTCTATGACATTTGATCATTCCACAACATTGCTGTTGCTGTGTACAGTGTTTTCCTGGTTCTGCTTATTTCACTCTGCGTCAGTTCATGTAGGATCTTTCCAGTTCTTTCTGAAGTTCTCCTGTTCATCATTTCTTATAGCACAATAATATTCCATTACAATCATATATCACAATTTGTTCAGACATTTCCCAGTTGATGGACATCTCTTCAATTTCCAATTCTTTGCCACCACAAAAAGAGCCACTATAAATGTTTTTGAAGATCCCCCTTTTTTTATCTATTTGGGAAATAGACCTACTATTTTACCAAATCACAGATTATGTATGCTTTGTTTTATAGCCCTTTAGGCATAATTCTGAATAGCCCTCCAGAATGGTTGGATCAGTTCACAATTCTGCCAGCAATGCATTAGTGTCACAATTCTGCCACAACCCCTCCAACATTTATCATTTCCCTTTACTGTCAGACTGGCCAATCTGCTAGGTGTAAGGTGGTACCTCAGAGTTATTTTAATTTGCATTTCTAATCAAGAGGGCTTTAGAACATTATTTCATATGATTACTGATAGCTCTGATTTCTTCACCTGAAAGCTACTTATTCATATCCTTTTATCATTTGTCAATTGGGGAATGACTTGTATTTTTATACATCTGATGTAGTTCTCCATATATTTGAGAAATGGAACCATTATCAGTAAAATTTTTTATAAATTTTTTCCAGTTTGTTGTTTCTCTTCTAATGTTGGTTACATTGTTTTTGTTTGTACAAAAACTTCTTAATTTAACATAGTCACAATTATTTTTTACAATTTGTAATGTTCTCTTTCTCCTGTTTGTTCATAAATTCTTCCCTTCTCTATAGATCTGACAGGTAAACTAGTTTGTGTTCCCTTAATTTACTTATATCATTCTTTTTGTCTAACTAATATACTCATTTTGACATTATCTTGGTATAGGGCATGAGATATTTGGTCTATATCTAATTTTTGCTATACTGTTTTCTAGTTTTCCCAGCAGTTTTTGTCAAATAGTGAGTTATCCCAAAAGGGGAACTTTGGGTTTATCAAACACCTGATTTCTAAGGCCATTTACCCCAGTCTATTCCATTGATCCATCTGGTGGTGATTTTGACCTTTGTTCTAACCAACAAATTAATGATTTGATTTTGTACAATGAGTTGATTCAGCAATGACTCTTATTTTTGGTAACCACTTATTTTCCCATCCATTAAGATACAAATCAGATAACATATGTAAAGTTCTTTTCAAACTGAAAAAAAAATATATATATATAACTCTGTTACCTCTTGTTATTACATAATAAATTTAATATTTTGTGATATTATTCAGGGCTTGCTGTGACCAGAGTCTTCTGATTCACTTCTTGAATAAAGTATTCGTGATATGTGGGCTTGAACCTTCTGTGTAATCCACAAGCTTTTGGCCTTCTTAATTTCTTAATCCTAAATCATATTTTCCAAAATATTTCTTTTGGTCTGCCTGTGTCTGCCTTTACATTGAAGTTACCAAATTGCAAAGCATATGATGACTTAATTCAGAAGATCTTTTAAAGTTATTCCGAGAATTTCTTGGCTTGTTTATCCTTTGTAACCAATATTGGTGCACAACCTGTGATTATCTTCATGGTGGCCTTTTTGATGATGCTCATCATGAATATTTTAAGGTGAGATGCATAAGGATTTCATGAATTGATATTTGGGCATAGGATGAAACTAACTACTAATTTCTTTAGTTGTTTCTTTAAGGAAAATCATGATCCATCCTTGCACTGGCAATAAGTTTTTTATGTCTCTTAGTTTTGTTTCTAGGGAGAATATCAATATGGATGTGGTTTAGTTCCTACAACAGTGTATCCAGCTCCTTGGTCATTGGACAGGGATCTTACATTTAGAATACTGCCAGTATCTATGAACAAATATTTTGTAATGTTTGTTGATTCTCTTAAAAACAACAACAAAAACCTGATTTTCATTACCATCTGCTCTTCTCTTATTACTATTCTGCCATTGTCTCTGGGAAGCTGAGGAAATTTTACGGGTCACCATGGCCTAAAAATTCATCAGTTACTGGCCAATTTGCTATTAGTGAGTCTTTATGCACTTGGCCTAGATTGATCTTGAGCAGCAGACACATTCTCATACTGGAAGTGGTCCCAGCTTGAGTAAAGCTTGCTAGAGCATGTCTTTTGCTGGCATTTTCTCAATAACCCAAGCTCTCATCTCTAAACCACATTGAGGTATAGTGAAGGACTTTTGCAGAAGACAAGGGAACCAAATAAATGACAATTCTAAGGCAGGGAAATAGAATGTTCAATTACCTGGTGCCATGTGGAAATGCAGAGAAATGGAAAACTCTTTGAGGGAGGTGAACTTTGAATTATTTCTTGGAGGAAGGGGTAGGTATGGCTTTTTGGAGATGAGAGCAGGTAGGCAAAGATACTATGGGTGGAAAGAGTAGATTGTGCAGAGATTAATAAGAAGATTACCCAAAATTGAGACTAAGTGGAGAGAACTCAAAAATGCAGCAAATAGGATTAGTGGGACTAAGTTGCTAGAGAGTGTGGAATGCTCTTGATGTCATAATGCAAGATTTTTTGGAAGGGAAATGCCTGGATGCAGGAAGACCCATCTAGAGTCACTGTAATAGTACATGTGAGAGGTGATTGAAGCTGGAACTCTCATGGTGGTTTTGAGAGCTCCATGGAGGGCATGGATTTGAGAAAGACTGGGGATATAAAGGCAACTGGACTTGGTGGCTCATTAGAAGAAGGAAAGAGAGATTTTTGTTGTTGTTGAATGGTTTACAGTGGTATCTGACTCTTTGGGACCCCATCTGGGATTTTCTTGGCAAAGATACTGGAGTGGTTTGCATTTCCTTTTCTAGCTTATTTTCCAGCTGAGGTAACTGAGACCAATAGAGTTAAATGACTTGCCCAGCATCACACAGCTAGTAAGTATCTGAAGTCAGATTTGAAAGATAGAGGAGGGGAAGGTTTTAAATATGACTAGGAAGGTTTGAGCCTGGGGTTTGGGGTTTGTTACAAAGGTAGTGCTATTAACAGTGATAAGTAACACAAATGGCAGTATGACTTGTGAAGATCTGACCAATTCAAGTTTTGGCCATAAGTTTTAAATAACTAACAAAAAATCTAAAGTCCTTCCTTCCTTCCTTCCTTCCTTCCTTCCTTCCTTCCTTCCTTCCTTCCTTCCTTCCTTCCTTCCTTCCTTCCTTCCTTCCTTCCTTCCTTCCTTC